>NW_020447196.1:9176674-9272210 GCF_003343035.1 Apteryx rowi | reverse complement strand
GAGGCCCCGCGTCCGCCCCTCGCGCCTGGCGTGCCGGGCACCCGCGCCGCCCCGTGCCGGCACCTGCCGCAGGCGCCGGGGAGCCAAAGGTCGGCTTTCAGTACGCAACATTTTTAGGTATCTTTGGTTGCAGCTCAAGAGTATCTGAAAATTGCAGTAATTCTGGAGCAACGTTTCCATTGCTATTAAGAGTCTCTTTCTACGTGTGATAAGCTCTTAAATACTACAGAGGTAGGTTGATTTTTATTCTTTTTAAGAATCTAACACTCCGCGAGCAGTAGATAGGAACCACTTGCTTGCAAACCGGTCTCCATTATTCGTATTACATTAAACAGTGGCTAGAGCTCCCATTTCGCGGACAGGTTGAATTGGCTTAGATATACTGTCATCTTTCCCCCAAAGTGTTTAGCTGTGCTGCTGCGCACGCTTAAACCAGGTTTTGTTCCCGAGGTAACTGCGAGAATTAAGGAGGCATGGGAAATAAYGCACTCTCTATAAGGTGCCTATCAGTTTATCAAGCTTTCAGAGCCCTTTGAAATCTGCAGCAAGCAGCCATCTCATACTACAGTTATCAAATAAATGTAATATCCACTAGATGTAATCTGTACCATTTTCATCTGTATTATATATCTCACTATCTATTATAAAACTACTTACATGTTATCAGATATAATTATTGAATATATTTACTATTTGGAGAAGAGTGTAGCAAAAGATTTAGAATAAAGATAAAATGTAAGGGCACGCAAGTAATTCACCACTTTAATTGCTTCAAGAAGCCATGATGACGCTATTCTGATATTAAAAAAAGTTCTTTAATYAATTAGCAACACATTGACAAGGCTCCTTAAACCCATTTTTACCAACAGTGCAGCAATATTTTAATTACTGCATTTTTTGGGAAAGTACAGCATACATGTTATAACAAATTTATCTATAAACTGTCGTTTCATTTGCCAATATACTTCCTTAATGACAAACAGTTCTCATGGCACTGTTTTTCCATGACCCCTTATTGTCAAGACAACAGACAGAAACAGAGCATTTTTAATGACTAATAAATATGTGCTGGCRATTTTGAACACACTTCAATTAACAAAATAACATATATTACAAAAGCATTAACAGTCCCCCGGGCTCGAGGGGAAGGGACAAGTCAGGAAGGCAGGGGACACGGAGGGCAATATCTGCAGCTGCAGGGATACACTCCTCAGTGGTGTATCCATCTGTTCGCTTTCCGTATCAGGACATCCGAGTGTTTTAAAACATATCCTAAACAAAAACAAGATTAAAGAAATACATTTGTAGGCAATTCCAAGCATTTCTTGAGATCCCAAGCAAAGGACATGTGAATCCTATCAGCTGAATGCTTAGGGCAGAGGAAGAGAGAAAAAAATTTCTTTTTACATGAAGACACATTTGTACGTTGGATATTTGTATTTGTCACTAGGATTTTATTTGAAGATCACTACTGAACTACTCCCTCAGAGAAACTCTTCAGTAGTCAAGTAAAAACAATGTTTTTAAGCATCTTTAAGCATCATGTAACTTATTTCCCCCATCATACTCCAACTTTGTGCCCTGGACAAGCTTTTGGATTTCCGCGGACTGTACCACCAGGTGTTTGGCTTTTAATCTGCAAGGCGGCTCCACTAACACCGCTACAGTTGTTTTTCTATCGAGTCCTGTATTTTTCTTCTAAAAAWTTTCCATAAATAATAAAAGTGAGAACACTCTTTTTGTTTAAGGAAGGATTGCTCCAAGTACAAAGTATTGTCCGCTCCTCGCTCTATTAAAACTCCCCAGTTCGGCTTCAGAAATAAGAGGAGAAAAACCTTGCTGCACCTCCAAAGTGCGCAGCCTTTGAGCTGTGTCAAAGACCTTTGAACAAGCTTTATAAATGACATCCATATTTGTCCATTTTTGACTTAAATTGCTTTTGGTTCAACTGCATACAGGACTGAATTGCCTCGATGCAATGTCATATGAAATGACATAAAACACAGAAAAAAGCAAGTTGCTGGCTCGGATTAGGAAATAAAGGAGTCGCGGCCCTCGTTCACTTCAGTAAATGTTGGAGGAAATGAAAATGAAACTTCTGTTAAGAGGTAATCTCTTCGACACTCGATAAGAGCAGGCAACATTTTATAAGTCTCAAGTTTTTCATGTTATATTTAGCAGGTACAATGAAACARTTTACATACAGTCCAAGATTGCTCATGTTCCCGCACTCTTTTTCCAAGTAAAGAGATGCACTCTGCAATTCATTAGGTTCTTACTGTATAATCTGAGTTTTAAATTCAGATTCACCCCGAGCAAGGAATCTCCCTCACGTTCTCTCTCAAAGAGCAAAGGTAAAGGCGTGGGAAACATCCCAGCAGCTGGGAGCGACGTTTCCACCTACCGCAATCCTCTTCCTCTTAGCGAGATCGAGCATTTATTTAGGCTTATAAGTAGGTATTTTATACATTTAAATGCCAGTTTGCTGAAACTCAGAACCGAGCACCTGATTTTGAGTTCCCAGCTTTGAAACAGATAGCTTCGATTTATCTATAAATTGCTGTTAATTCCCACACGACTATCGCAAAGTTATTTTTGAGTTACATCAAGATAAAATCAAGGAAACGTAGTTGGGATAATCTTAGAAGCGAACATCACTGCTCTTATTTGTTTAAATACCTTTTTAATAGTTCGTGGCTTCCTAAACCTTTATAAACATCACCTGATTCTCATTTCTCTGTTCTCAAGACCGGGATAGTTAGCTAAAATTAAGTCCTATAAAAAGAGAAGGAGCCAGGTTGAGGTCACATATTTTTAAAAGCAGAGAGGCTGAATCCTCTAACTGACACTGAGCAAGAGAGAAAGAACTGGAACCTTGATCTCTTCCTCATTATCATGTAGTGATTATATTCTAAGTGCAGTAGTATTCAAGGCAGAAATCCTTTCCAAATCACACACATTACAGAATAAAATGCTTTCATAAAACAGCACAGCTCACTTTTTTTCTGGGAGCAGAAAGTCAGAATTTGGAATTGTTCTAGTATTTCAGTGTGCATTTTTCAAATCAGCCTAAATAAGAATTYGTACAAATTTCATTTCCATATCAGCTGCATATCTAGCAGTTTTCATTGCTTTGGAAAGTTTGATCGCTGTTTCCTATAAAGAAGACATGAGGTTAACTGGAAATGAGGACCCTATTAGTTTCCAGGCTGAGCAACTACATTCACCACCTCTTGATGGGTGACTGTGAGCTGCACAACTGATTTTTTAATAAGTGCACATATTCATATTATTATAATAGCAATAGGTTTGTTGAAGGAGATAGAACATTTGCGACAATCTTAGTGGATGCAAATAAAAACTAAAGTTCATATGCTAGCAGGGTTTCTTTGATAGTTTTTATATGGTTACGGTAATGTTTAAATAGACAGCCTGACTTGAGGTTATGCATTTACTTCAGTGAAAATGGATACTTGCAAGCAGTTCAAGAAGAAAAAATTACACACTGCAATGCAATGCACTGTACCCATATATAATGCACACGATGAAATATGTATAATTTATTTTAGAGCCTAATAAATACCTTCAATAGAATGCTGATTTGCAGGAGCCAACAAATTACTCTCAATCTGATATTTAAGATGGCAACGCTACCTACGATGACTAYGCCAACACCTAATAGGAGTTTTATCAAAGAAAAGTATATTAAATTTGTGTTTTAGATGAGTGCCTCACAGAAACAAGCAGTTCAGATTTGATTGCACGCATTTTATTAGCCCTGTACCGCTGCAGTTTTGTTTCTGTGAAAGTGGATGCCTTTCATATTGATACTCCACTTCTGAGATCACGAGCAGCATCTTTTCGTGATGAAATCCCATCTTTTTCTGCGGCCAAGCTCTGCGCCCCGATCCCGGGCACCGCTGCCGAGCACCCCGCTCTCGAGGGGCTGCCGGCGCCTGAGCACCCTGCCCACGGGCACCGCGCTCTTCCTCACCGCCCTACGGTGCCGGAGGGCATCGCCCGCTCTCTCCCCGCGGCTCTGCACGGGAAAACACCAACCGTGTCCATGCTGACCACAGCCGTCAGCGACGGCTCTACCCTGAGCTCTGCCGAGATGGACCTAACTTCCAGCAGGCATTTCCTAGGTACCGCTCAAGCATCCTGCGTTTGAACCGAGCGCTGCGCGAGCGCACGCAGCGCGGGAACCAAGCCGTCCCACACTGATCTGTGCACAGAAGAACAGGCTCGTGAAATTTAGATTTCCTTTCRAAAGCACGACAGTTGCAAGCAAAACACACGTGAAAATTAAGGAAAACAGAACGCTGTAAACCAGTCTCAACCCAAACCAAAAGCTACGGGATTTTACATTTCTATGCCCGTGCTCTCTTTTTTCCAGTAGTAAGCATACGGTTGCATTCCAGCTCAGGACATTTTTGTCCTAGCTATGGCACAGATTTCAGCAACGGCTCTGCATAAGTCACTTGGCCTTTGTTCWGTTTGAACGCTGTGCAAAAGCTAGCCTACTGCACTCATTTTCCTCTTTTTGCAGCAGGGAGCTACAATACTCAGACTTGCATAATAATTTATGTATCAAGCAGGTGCGAAAAAGACAAGATCACAACCTTTACATCCAAATCTTGTTCCACTAATACTACTAACATTGCACCTAACACACTCGCTTCAGTACAGCGATACGTTTGTTTGCAATGATTGTTACATTGCTTTTGATTAATAATTAAAGAAAGATGCCTAACCCAGGAGGAAATCTTAGGGAATGACAGAAACATCCATTTATGATGGCAAGGAGGTAAAGTAGTACAGCAGTCCCAAGAGATCAGCCACAGCTCAGATGTTACCTCCAATACATGCTGATGCCATCCTGCACTGTCAAATAAAACTGAACAGCACAATAGAGATATGCGACCAAAACTGTCAGCACCRATAGGTATTGCAGAAATTGTATTAGGAAAATGGATGTACTAAGATTCAATTTTTGGATTGTATAAAGGTTTAATTTGGCGACCTTGTAGGTCTCCTGGTGGAAGAAGGGACAAATCCCACAGTGTTTAAAGAAAAAGAAAAGCATAATCCATTTTCTGGCAACGCATATTTATCCCTTTATTTGCAGTCCAGCTGACTGAAAACAAAAACTTGCCTGCACAACACGTGACGCACCTTTGTTTCAGTTATCCCTTCTTCCGGCAAAGAGCGACCAGGAGCTGCCTCTGGTTAGATCCTGCCACGCTTCCGTGGCGGGAGGAAGGGGAAACGTTCATCTGCAGTTTCTGATACCCACRCAATGCCTATAAGCTAAGTCTATAGGCACGCAACATTTCCACGCACAAAGCCATAAAAAAACCTTGAAAACTAAGGCCACGGATTAAATGGACTCAGATTTAATCGCCATTTATTATTGTTTTGGACCTTTAGACACACTTGCATCGAGTCGTATCTACRAGGTCTGAACACCTTCCTGCCGAGGCTGTAGGCGGGCGGTTTTACCAGGCTCCAGCGGGCCCGGAGGATAAGCTGGCCCCTAAGACTAAACCGGCGGTTCCGGGGGCACGGGCAGGGGCTGCGGCGCCCCGCCGGCCCGCCAGCACGGCTGCCGCCCCGCGCACCCACCACCCCGACACGGAAATCCAACACRCTGGAAGCAGCTCAACGGCCAGCACAGTCTCTCTTGACGTCCAAACGCAATATTACAGGGTAAACTTACCATGCAGTCGCTCCAAACCGCAGTGCATTAGCGAAAGAGATGGTACTGTTACATCCTTAATAACTATCATCACAGCTGATAATTAATTATTTGCACTGAGCAAAGAGAAAGGTGGCAGCGATGAACTAGGAAAGACAACCAGCAAAAATTCTGGAAACGTCAAATATGCCAYGCTGCCGTTTCGCAGAATGGCTAAACAAAAGGTTTGTCAGCCTCTAGTCATCTTTCATTCAGTTGTTTTTAAAAGTATTACAATTTTATTTTAAGAACGACTGAAAGGATGGARTTTTGTATATAATTTGTAGTCTAGGGATGCGGTTTTGCAAAATGCCATTAAAAACAAGAAAAGGGAATTAACTGCCCTGGGATCCCTTCTCTCTAGTGATGTTGGCTGTGTYGTGTTTCTGAGTGGAAAAGCACAAGCCCTTTTGTACCAGTGTGTTTTAGGAGGAGGTGGAATAGAGGTCACATTTAAACAAAAAAGGGGAAAAAAAGCACTAAGAATGCAATTCTGTATTTAACAGCTTTTGCTTTCCAGTGAAGTCTGCAATAATATGTGTTTACTTGGTTTTTAATATCCTTATAATTAACAAATGATGAAAACTGGCTACTATGTATGTGCAGGTCCTGTTCTCATAACGTTCTCATACAAAATCTGCACTTACTTATATTAACAGTGTTGAGCCCATATGACAGAACCTGCCTGGCACTATGCAATTCTTCGCTGGCTCCTGGATTACTAATATTTTCACCTTGATTATTAATATTTTCATATTCATGGGTATTTTCAACCTTTTATAGAATTATGACATTAACAGAGAACTAGATATAAAGTCTGTAAACATAATACTTAAGTTCTGGTTTATAATAGCAAAAGCCAAAGCATTTCAAAGTCATTCTTATGTGTCTCGATTTTTCTAGCCAACTGCAGCCTATTTATTTAAGTTTATGCGACCTCCCAAGACCCTGACAATGACTAAGCACAATAGGGACAGTTAAGAAGGGCGTAGGAAGAAAATTAACTGTGATTTCGCTTATTTGTGCTGGTTGAAGGCAGAACCTTCACCTTATTTTAATGCTTTCTTATTTCCTGCCTCACAACTCAGATAGACTGAAGATATAATAACGCGATAATGGAGTGCCTTCACAGAGCCCACCAGTGCATTACAACTCCAACATGCAGAATGCAAACATCTGCTGGCATCATTAAACCATTTCTATACTCTACATACCAAGACTTGACCCTGTGACCATTTCTACCATTAGATTTGAATGACCTCAGCAAAAGAGCTGAAAGGCCAGAGTATTAATTCACGGAACCACAAGCTCAATTTAAGATTTAATTTGAGATAACTAAGAGCAACTGAAAGTGTATTCAAACTTATAAGTGCAGAATAAAAGATCTTGCCCTGTTTTTCAAGTTAAATATAAATTCAATATTTTTAACAGATTTATTCACAACTTTACAAACAAGGCCAGGGTTCTTTTAGCATTCCTCTAGCTTAATATCCAGCAATATGATGCTTCTGTTTAGCAATTTTTTTTTCTAATTTATGAATGTCTTCCCTATGGGGATTTTTCTGCATTCTGATTATATCCCTAAGGGGAAAAAATGCTTCATTTATGAGCTATTCCCATCATACAGCTTTGAAATGCTCACTTTTATTCCAACTTAAATTAGCTAAAAGCCTGTTTGTTCAATCACGACGGTTTTAGACCTGAAATCTTAACATGACAATTAAAACATTTGAAAAGTCTTCCATACGACGTATAAACAACTTATGCAGCGTTGACGACCACACATCTTTCTTCAGCCGGACCTTCGGCGTGTTTTGCAGCGCAGGCTGGGCGCACCCGCAGCACGCACGCAGGTGGGCGCGCGCGGGCGTTTGCGCCTGCTCGCCCGGGCACAGGGCAGCGCGTAGCGCGCGAAGGCAGACGGGGCGAGGTGCTGGAGCGCGGGGCGTGATCGCAGGGCAGCCCGCATGGCTCCCCGGCACGGCCCCCCCAGATCCCTTCCGACTCCCTCCCCCGACATCGGCTCCAGTCACCGCTTCTTTTTTTCTCATGTTTAAACTACCCTGCTCATTACACCAGCTTTCTCCGGTGCTGGAAAATCACGACRCTGAGATTCCACATAAATCACCCTGCCGGCGCGAGCGCGGGATAAACCCATCAGCCAGGACGCGACGCCGGTCGCTCCCGTCGTGGCGGGCCGCTTCTCCGGGGAGGAGGCATGGCAGCCGTCGCGGACTAACGCGGCCGTCACCGTCCCAGAGGGACGCCAACACCTCCGGTGAGCGGGCAGCGCAGCGCCGCGGCGGGGCCCCGGCTGGACGGTGCCGCCGCCGAAATCAGCCCGACGCAGCCTGACCCTTTCCACCCGCGCGTCCTCCCCCAGCTCTCCACGGGAAAATGCTGTATAGCCTCCGGGATCACCTCTTTGCTTATTTCCTAACTAAAAGCAGCTATAGAGATGACAGAGCCAGGGCTACCCTGCCCTCAAAGTTAGTTTTATACCATATTCTAATATTACTACACTTAATCCMTGCATTACGTAGCTGAGCACTGGTATATCCTGGCGAGCTTTGCTTACGCCTGACTTTAGTCTATGACCTGATAGAATATAATGCAATGTGCACTATGAAGGTTTTAGTCAACTAYAAAAAAATTATACCTTGTTTTAGAGTGAGAGAAAAGTGTCACAAAATTACAAGGATTTCTTAGATCCATGTGAAAATGACTGGGACACACTAAGAGCAAAAATAATAAAAAAGCACAGCAAAAAATTACAATTCCCTAATGTTGCCAAGGTGAGTATAACATAGATCTACTTAGTGAAGAAATACTGAGCAGATTTTTAAAATGAAGAGCCTCCCATTATATGAACACCTTAATCGAGATGTAAGGGTCAGTCACTCTCCTCGTTTACCTGCGGCAGGAAAGAAAAAAGGTATACAGATCCATTTAGCACAGCATCCTGCGCCGCGTATCCTACTTTTCCTCTTCCCCTGCCTCCCCCTTTGCACCCCTCCCTCTGCTTAAAGAAAAACATTTATCACTTTGCTCTTAGGTGCAAAAAGTGACTGTGGCTAGGTAGGGCAGGTTAAAATTTTCTTTGACTCCTCAGCACATTTGTCATGCAGGCTGTCTGCCTGCCTGGGAAACCTTTTCACCTCCGGCTTATTGTGAAGACATACCCCAGGAGAAAGGAATAAGGTGAAAAATGATGATGTCACTAGGTTGTTGCAAGGTTAGCACACCCTTAAATGGAGTAATGGCAAACGAAGCAGCTGCTCGGCTCCCTGCATCCATGACATTCATCCTCCCATCCGGGAAAAGTGCAGGGCTCGCTGAGGACTGAGCACGAACTACTTGTTGACATAATTAGTGCTGGCTCAAGGGCTCTTTTTAATAGCCAAGTTGGCTGCATTTTGCAAGCTTTCATTGGCAAAATCCAAGTAAAGTTCAGCCAAGTTCTGTATCTATTTTGCTTTGTGTCTTATGCATTTCCCAACTTGGAAAAAAGAGCCAAAACATTCTGGTAGCTTTTCAGTTTTGTGGTAGTCGGGGTTTTAACGTGATATTAGCTTTTAAAATATACAAACTTTCTTGGGCAAGCATAAGGCACTTAGAAGGGGATATAGATTTAAGCTCACAAGAAAATTACAGGAGTAAGACTCATTAATGAAGCTTGGACCATTAATAACTCAAAACTAGACTTTTTGCACACAAGGCTTTGAATCTGCTGTCCCTTGAGCCTTCCTCTTTATCTCCAACGTAAGAAACAACTTGAAAAAAACCATTTTTCCATCATCTTTTCTTCCTTAGTTTCATTAAATGCTGGATAAGTTGTAACCAATTTGACTTTTGGAGTTCCATAAAATTATGTTTGGACTGTGGGACCATGAGCACTTATTTGCCTTCTCTGCAAAGTTTGTGCTAGTTTGMCAGAGTCTTTCAGTCCAGAACTTTTAGTTGCTTGTAGAAAATAATTTATGCAAGAAGGGCTTTTTTTCTCCCCCATTTCTTTATATTACTTCCAGTCTGTTCTACTTTGCAAACAGTTCCTAAATGACTTGGTAAGCAAAATTAGATACTGTAGATTCCTATTGCAATTTTAATTTAAAGGAAAAGAAATCAGTTAGCTGTGCAATTATGCTAACTGTAATGCACATTCTGCTACATTCTTGGTGGCAATAATCCACCCTTGGGTCATATTCAATTGTTTCACTTTTATCAGTGACATAATGGGGTATCCTATTCTGCACACTAGTTTGTAATGGTTTTACTAAAACATGCTTACAACTGTTGCAAATATTAAAACATTCCACAKAGCAAAGAAGAAATTGGTTTTTAATAAAAGATAGATATTTCTTCTTTTATATTTTTAACTATATTACACATTTTAATGTTGCATTCAAGACACAAACCAAACCAAAATAAAAAAAGCTTTGATGCGAAAATCTTTCTATAACCCCCAGCTTAGGTCCCACATTTCTGGTTTTATTCTGAAAACAGCAGAGCATTAACAACTTTCTTTGTAAGACCTCATTTTCTACTTTCTTATCCCTACTACAGAGCTGCACCCAAACGCTGCCGAGGTCTTCTCACTGACTGAAATAAACACGGATTCAAGCACACAAGGTATTGAAACACTGCACAGTTAAAGCAAAGCAACAAAAGATGCACTTTAGATAAAGACAGGAATCTTTGTATACTTTAATGCAAAATATACTTGTATGCAAATATGTTTGTCTATGCAAAACATTCCGTAATTATGCATATGTTTTCATGATTTGCATGAGAAAAGGMTGGATTTCAATGTTATGTCAATATTAAGCCCTCCTACAAAAATGTGTTTCAGCATCTTCCTTGTGATTAGTAACAGGCAAATATATTTTTAAGTGTTTTTTTCTTTGATGACCAAAACTATTCCAAAAATAATCATTCTGATGCTGCATTTAACCAGTTTGTCAAACAATTTYTATATTGAGTTTGCCTAATATATTGCATCTGTGAAAACTTAGCAGATGCAGAACTCATGCTGTCGTTATAAAACCCTGGAAAATGATAGCATGTTTTGTTTTGCCTGCCATCAGTAACACCAAATACCAGAACAAAACACTGCCTTCTCAATTAGAAACAATGCAACATTGTTTTCATAAATGACTGTAGATTTTCCTTTCCCCCTCCCAAAGAATACTATGCACTGACCAAACATAACATACACTCATACTGTCTGATAAGAGAATCACCCAATAAAAATTATATGATAACATTAATGCAGTCATTAACAGCAGACCTCTCCTCTACTAAGACAACATTACTAAGCATATGGCATATCTCAGGGAGAGTAGCAAATAGTCACATTCTTGAGATAGCATGCAATTTTCTGGCTTGTTTAATAAACTCTGAACTACATTTCAGGCAGGAGAAGACATATATGTCTAAGAGAAGAATGTGTGGCTTTGTTTTCACAGAAATTTCTTTCTAAGTAACAACAAAAAAAATGAAATGAAATGAAATCAAATGAAATTAAATTAAAAAATAAAATAAAGTAAAATAAAAGTTGTTAAACAGAATCAACACTGATTGCTTGGGAAGAAATCTTCCCACCGAAGAAAGCAGCCCTTAGGAGTACCATTTGAACTGCGCGATGTGCAGGTCATGGAGACTGAACAGTCTCCGGCAGAAGGCGTACGTGCCGCTTGGTTATTTGTACCCCATAGGGTTGCACACTGTGTCACAGTTGGTGTTCCCTATCAAGAAGAGTAGGAAATTAAAAAAATCTGAGTGGTAAAGGCTGCTTTTGCTTTCCCAAAAGGCTTCAGGGGCTCTTGGCAGGGTCCTTGGGGATGCCCGGGGCTTTGGCGTACTAAGAGTTAGGAAGTCGATGCAAACGACAATTTTGCACGCTTAGCTTAGCTCTGTTTCGCGCTGGACTCTGCTCTGCAGTAAGCGCCCGGCCCCCTCCTGCCCCCGAGCGGCCGCGCAGCCCAGCTCGCCATCGCCCGCCGCAGCCCGCGCGCGAGGCTGGGCCGCAGCCCACGGCGCCCGCAGCGCCCACCGCAACGCGGGCAGCCCCTGCGGGCAGCGCGGGAGGAAAACCGCGTGGGGCTGCCGGCACACTCGCACACCCCCACCTCTCTTCCACAGCGGCGGGCGAGGACCACGGGTGCAAGCCGCAGCCCGGAGGAGCTACGCCATCTGCCTCCTCCACAGCAACGTCGCTTGGAAGGCTGAGCTACAGATTAATTAGCTGTACTTTATGCAAAGTGGATTACAACAAATAAATACTCTTATGTACAAATTCGACTGAAGAGCTAAACAAAGCTTTTTACATCAACTGTTCACTAATTTTGTCGCATCTTATCTCCGCCGTGTTAAGTGCTGCTGCAGCCTTCAGATTGCTACTTTTAAAAATAAATCACAGAAAAATTTTGCAGGGGCCAAATGGTGTGAATGCTGATAAATGGCTGAGAGCACYACGACTTGTGTCATTATTAAAGGGTGTATGCTCACTCTCAGAAGCGCTTTCATGGCAAGGAAGGTATTGAAATTCAAGAATGTTTAATAAAATGTAAACCTTATAATCTTCCAGGTATTTATCCTGCTGCTAATTACTTCCAGGGGGCCTGGCACACATGTAAAAGAGCAATGAGTATCAGCAGGGAGCATTTGCTAACTCAAAAAGTTAGAAAGACCACTTTCCCTGGAGATAAATAGCTGTTAAATCTGTCAACTTAAAACTTAATGTGGACCATCTAAAATAATCTCTATTCTCCGAGCAGACAGGCTGTATGGGAATTAATACAGTAGTAATCTGGTAGACAGCAACCGACAAGAATTTAAGAGATATGAGATCCCAACCAACCCGGACCGACCAACTGTGTAAGGATGTCGCAGCCAAAAATGACGCCTTCATGTACAAAGAYGCAATTCTCTCAGATTATCGGAGCACTTTTAGCTAAAGCTTCACATGACGGGTCTTTRTCTCGCTGTAAGTTTGCCGGGACCGAGCTGTGGATGTGCTTGTGTGCGCCCACGGCTCTGCACGCACACGCAGGGCGCTCRCTGCTCAGCCGCACCATCACGTCGGCCGCAACCCGCGGCGCGCGGCGCCAGCGTTGTTAGTGCGAGCACATGTTCGTTAAATACAACACCGAATTTCCCCCTCCAAAATAATTGTTTTCGCCTTGACCAAACGTAACAGACCGTCCTGTTATGCCGAGAGCGTTAAGCACAAAGGTGCTGACAGCAGCAAGGACCGCAGGCTGCGCAGCGGGTTAGCCGTCCGCCCGCCGAGGCTCTCGGGCTGCCGAGCCGCAGCTCGGCGACGCGCAGCGTGGTACGGGCGCACACGCACACACACGCACACGCACACGCGTGAAATAAGCGGTGCTGAGCTCGGGGGTCCTGCGAGTGCTGTTCCCCGGAGGTTGCTCTGCAGCTCTCTCCAGTATCTAATCTAGATAAATGACCTAGTCAAAAAAAAGCAACRGCAAACTAGCTATATTTGCTGACATTGCGCAATTAGCAGAGAATGAAACATGGAGGAGGCAAGGAAAAACAAAAAGGCAACAACAACAACAACAAACCAAAAACCCCCACAAAAACGATGGTTTCGGCCTCTCCTCTAACTTGGCTGACACACGACATATGAAATTAATGTTGACACATGTAAAGCACTGCACATTGGTTTGTGGTAAGCAGATACCAAATAAATCTGAGCAGAAAGAATTCAAAAAGACCTTGGGTTAATGGCAAACCCATCATTAATTTAAAAAAAAAAAAGAAGGATGAAACGATAGGGAAAAATAGTGATTGCAAGCGCATCTCTTCTATTTTATATGYTTATAGGTACAGTTGCCTAGAATGGGAATGCATGTTCATTGAAGTTAGGACAGGATTATTTAATTCTCTAGCAAAGCCCAGCTAGAATATTGTGTCACCATCTTATAAAATGATATTAATATAGCACTTGAAAAGAAAAGCAAAGAAGCTGATTCAYGGACTAAAGAGTATGAGCTTATAGGACCTAAGTTCACATAGCTTAGAAAAGGGATATTTAAACAGGAATTTGATGCATATATATAAATACATAACGAAAACCTTTAAAGTAGATGAAGGACTTACTTTTTTAAGAAGATACATTAGGGAAAGATAACAGAAGCTAAAGAAAATACACATCTAAAATAAACTGAGAGACTGTGGACATAAAGAGTTCATCTCCTTAGTCAAACGACTCCTCACTTCCCYGCATCTCAAGCAAGTGGAGGAAGGTACTTTCTAGTGAATGAATCTAGGTCATGCTCTTTCACGCAAGGGGGAGAAGGAAGAACAAGGAGGAAGGAGCAATGCCCAGGCACGTCCAGCTGTGCCGTGCCGTGCCCGTACTTCGGGGGAGTTACAGCACGCCATGCTTTACACCACTGATCAACGCAGAAGCACAGAGAAGCCACAGACTTCTTCCCTTCCCCGTTCCTAGTGCTGTCTCCTTTGGGGCACCAGAAGTCCCGAGGGAGCAGCCCAGGCACCACCTTGCCTTCACCCAAGCTTATGGGACGCAATTCTGGACGGTCCTGAGACAGGCCCGGTGCTGGGGAGGCTCTTCTCTCCCTCTCCTCCCTCCCCTCCGACCCGCCAGCGCTAGGTACGGCTATATTCGAACCCAAAGTGAGTCCCTATCTGCTAAAATAAAAGAGTGCAACCTTMAAGTGCTCATTCATTTCTTTTAACCACCACTTTTCAACATTAAGGATTATTAACTTTAATGCCATTGGTGAGAAACTTTATTATGTTTTCAAGAAATTGCTTTAAATCAAAACTGCAGATAAGGCATTTTTCTCCCCTCAGAATTACATGGTTGTGTTGGCAACCAGCAGGAATCCATTTGAGCAATAGAATTACCACCTCCTGGAGGTGAAAAATGGGACAAAAGCAGGAGGAGTGTCGCTTTCTTAAAAGTCAAGGGAAAAAGGGCAAAACAGGAAGGAATGGAAGCCCCAGGAATGGGAAAAACTAAACAGTCTGCTGTTGAGTAAAACCTTGGGGAAAATTATCCCGACATAAAATAGCTTGTGCAGCAGCCTCGCACAGAGATTTTATAGCAAAGTGGCAGCAGTCAGGGACAGGAGAAGCAAATCCCCCCTTTCCTATTCCGATCACAATCCACGTTCCCCAGCACCAGAGACGGGGAGGTCTCGGCGACATCGGCGGAGCTGGATCACTCGCCATCAGTGAACTGACCCTCTGCTACAATTGCAAAGAGACTTAGCAGTTTTCATGAAAGTTCATGCGCATACAATGTTTTTCCTGAATGAGCTATAATTCTTTACTTTAAAGAGAAAAGATAAAAATGAATAAAGATATCCCCATCTAAAATGACACTTGCAAGGACTTTCTAGTTTCCGGAGTAAAACACACAATCCTGCTTGTAAGTAAAGAGCATCTACCCGTGGAAAGTTAAAAAAAACGTGCCGTGCAGTCAAGGTTTTATGAAAAAAACATCCCTTCCTTGTTCTAGTTCCATTTTTCCCACACAATTAACAAAAACTTCATACAGGTGTGCAAGAGTCAGCAATACACACATGTTAACATTTGTATAAATGTTTTATACTAATAACAAAAAGGACTTTTTTTTTTAAGCTGACATTTCATTTTAAAGATTTTGCAAAATAACTCTCTGCTGGGCTGATTTTCTGTCCTATTAAAGCTCACAAAGAATTTTTATCAGAGTTATAAAGCCTCTGAAAATAAAGACGCTTTAATGGACACTACATTTACTATGGTGCTCTGAACATGGTGCAGCAGTAGAGACCAGCAATATTTCTTCTGTGTGTAAATGTACAGCACGGTATAGGCAGTACGCATGGATAGTCACAAATCCCTAGCATTATGCCAAGATGACAGAGTACTTGTCTTTTTTTGTTCTTGTGCTGTAATTTATCTTAAAAAAAATGGACTCAGGTTTTCCTGCCTGCTATGAAAAGTGTCCAAGAGAATGTCATAATGGCATTACTCCTGCTCGAAAAGCTAATCTACTTTACGCTGTCCTCCTTTACGAGGCACTGTCATTTCCCAGAAACAAAAGTAGCCGCAGCGCACTGGCTGAAAATAAGTTGTAAAGCACTGTCAGTCGCTYGGCAGAAAAATGCCAATTATATCACAGGCTTTTCTTGCCTTAGCTTATAATATATGTAATGGTTGATGAAAACACTGCCCCGGCCTCGCGGAGGCCCACACGATAGGGATGCTGTGCCCCTCTCGACGGCGGAAAGAGCCGTACGCGGTAAGAAGGGTGCGGGAGAGGGGCCCCGTGCAGCCCCCGGGCCCCCAGCGCAGGCCGGCAGCCACCGGCAGCGCAGCACCCTGCTCTTGCAGAGCGCGCCGCTTCCCCTCCGCTAACGTACGACGCCGGCTGCCGTTCTACCGCCGGGCGTACCGCACCCATTCACACCGTACCTAACCCAACCCACCTGCCTCGCTTCTTAAATTTGTCTTAAACGCATTGCAACTGATGTCGTTATAGTTTACATTTCCCAAGCAAGTTTTAGGGTATCTCAACAAACTTTTCTATCAACTACCTTTAAAAAGTCAATATCGTTAACAAAAAAAAACAAAACCAAATATTACATGGAAATATTGTAGAGTTAAAGTTCGTTAAATAATGACTTGCTGATACAGGACACCAATATGTTTTGTATTCACTTCCACAAATTGCTTTTCTAGGCAAAATCTTTAATTCCTGACTTTCTGGCAACTGGTACTCCAATGGCAAAGATGGCTTGTTAACAGAACAAACACCCACTTCCTTTTGTTTGGTTATTTATTCCCATTTCTCAAAAAATAACATCTTAATTCCAAACAGGTTTGTGAAGTCTAATTTAATAACTTAGCTATAGGAAATACATTTGACTGATTTTATGTAGGCCAATTACCAAACACACAAGATGTAAGGACTATATACAAATTAAAGTCTGAAATACAGTAATATTGCACCAGAGGATACTATTTCCTTTACAGAAAAACTGCCCTTACTGAAAAAATTATTTTTTTGGCCTCTTTGAATCTGAACTGTTCCATCAAATGTTTTTTTTCCACATACCTAAATACAGAAGCTAAAGGACATCACCAGGTAAGGGGAATTTAGTAATACCTCTGCTAATTGGTGCTGTTAGCTGACACGGTAAGCAATTCTGAATAGCTTATCTGGGGGCCTGAAATGGGGGCGAAAAGTAATTGGTATTTTTTGTCATTTTAAGAGCAGAGTTATAAGGAAGTGTGGCATACAGAATTATTCTGTTGGCATAAAAGTTTATTTTATGTTTCCTGGCCAGCTAAGATGACTTTAAATTGTGCATTGAATGGCAAGAGGAGCAAGAGGTAAGGCAAAAAATAAYGGGAGAAAGGACATTGCTGACAACAGCCTTGGTATGAACTGAAAGGAGATAAATAGTCATCACTGAGGACAGTAAGTGCCTCCAGTACCTGTCAAGATTTATACCCTCCTYGGAAAGCATCTAGAAACCCCAATCTGCCCAAGACTCCTGTTAGGTAGACTCCCTCTTTGACTCCGGTCAAAAGCTTTACACAGTATCTGCCTGTGTCCAAATRCAGGATTATATTCCACAGTCGTGAGCTACTTGCAAATGTCTCCTACTTGTCGGAAAGCAGAAGTTGTCGTCATGGGTCTTAGATCGGCTGCCTGTTGTCTCGCAGCCCACTGCAACCAAAGAAATCCACATCGCAGTGAGGTTACACCGAGAAAGCCGATGTCTGCCAGCCCGCGAAGCTACGACAGCTCTGTTCTGCTATCTTTTTTCACTGGCTTCTCCAAATTGTTTAGCTGAACTATGGATTACTTAGTGCCAAATGTTAGTTCTGTTCCTGCCAATGTAGTATTGAACACTGCTTAGTTTAGAGCTTTCAAACGACTATTGTTTAATTGTTTTCTGCTTAAGACCACATATTTGGCTCTACGAACATCTGTTTAGAAGCAGCACACTGGCRGAGAGAGAGAGAACAATTCTGGGATACAGAAAATGCCTCTTCCTTCAGTGTGTCAGTGAAGCTGGTATTTTTGACAAATGACAATGACTAGATAAATCCAATATTTTTATCAGCACCATTCTGTTGATTCTGATTGTGAGCCAAAGAAAAACCAGTGGATTCCAATAAAGTGTATTCTTGAGTACAACACTGCACTTCCATGAAATTTTATGGAAAGCATTCCTATCAGGTTGCAGCTGACATGAGAAGAACACATCTGCGTCCTCTAAAACCAACTGGCTCAATCTTGTTCTCAATGCATTATTTTACCCAATACTTTTCTAAACATTTTCTTCCAGGGACCCGTGTTTGGAGGCTCAGCAAAGGACCTGGAGGGAAGATGCTGGTAGACAGCTGAGCAGGAACACGTGCCACATGAGCACATACACACACGCACTTCTGTAATTGCTCTGCCGCCTGGCTTCACAACGGCATTCCTTTTACCCAGGCGCCCAGATAAGTCCATAAAGGCCAGAAGACATTGCGGGACAGGATCTGATCTTCTCCCTGTTAGAGCAAGCCCTTCCCTGTGATGAGTTGGCACCAGTCAGTTGAGGCTGAACATTCCTGCCATAATTGATAAAATGTCCTAGGCGGGAATGCGAATCCCCATCTCTCRGCTTTTGAAACATTTGAATCGGGTTATATAGTCACTGTTATTAATTAGAAACAGCGTTGAAGTAAAAACATTTTAAATAAACCCAGGGACTGAATGTTAAAGCTGTCATTTTTTACACGGCCTCATGATTCAAGGATTAATGGACCTTAAAACAACCATAAACCACCAAGGCCCCATTCTAGTTTAGAAGAATAAGAATAGTTTTATTTCTGCTTTAGTCTGCCAGTCTTAAATACACTGAGTGTCACTGGGCTCTGTAAACACTTTTAAGTATTTTGACATTGTGGTATAAGATGCTGATAACCCGTTTCCTGCCTGACCTTCATCAGTTCTATGCACGTTGTGATTCACAGAAAATAAAAAGAGCAAGTGAATTGAKGAAAAGTATATATACACTTACATACGCTTTATGGGTATACGTACATAATGCCATTTAAAATGGGAATAATAGTTAAAATGTTTAGATTTCTCTTTACAATAACTCTTTCACAGAAGCCTTTTCCTTATCTGTTTTTTCAATTAAAACTTTTTTTCATACCTCTATTAATGGATGTAAGATATTGATGCAACGGTTAAGAATAGTTGTGCAGTAGGAACTTTCAGGAATCAAAGGCTGCATTTTTGAAGCAAGATCAAGTGCGCAGAGTACATCTCCGGAAGGCCAACAAGATGAAGTGATCACTACTACCCCTTAACAAAAAGTCACGACAATACTCGGCAGGACGACTGTAAAGGATCCTATGAGGTGTAATTACACCAGAATCCGAGTGTGTCCAGTTATCACCAGCTACTGCCACAGCAGTGGGATACTGAAGTAAATAAAATGATAGTTGCTAAACGGAGAAAGCAATATTTTATTTTTTTTTAACCTCATCCAAAAGGAATTCCATGATATGAAGGTCAGTGTTGCTGCAGTTTAAGGATCAGAACAACAAAATCGGAAACCAAGAAGGTTTCAGGTTCCAGCCCCCTTTCTAACAGTTGGCTTCCTGAGAGCCCTAACGCAGGTGCTTGACCACGTTTTACTTCAGCCACACCGCCTGGRAAATTGGGAACGGAGTGCAACTTCATTCAAACCAAATGTAGCATGGGAGTGAAGCTTAACTTGGTACATAAAGTACCCATTAATTTTCACTGTTTTCTAGTATATATAGCCCCTTCGTCTCTCCTGCTCGTCAGCTCTGAACTCTAGTGCACCAGCTAAAGAGAACTTTGTTTCATGAATTGTTCGCGTTGACTTTTTTCCCCAGGTGTTTTACTGCTCCTATTTCAAATGCAATTTGGTTGCCAACTTATTTTTCTAATTTCTCACAAAAGGAGAACATTTAAAAAAAAAAGAACATAGTGGGATCTTGGAAAACATTATAACCATTAGAATAACATGCCGTAAATGTTTAGCAATTAAGGTGATCAGGACTTAAAGTTTATCACCAGAGCCCATACTTGTTATAACAAATATTCCTATAAACTCTGTTGCCTGCTCAGAAGCATAAAATAATTGGACTGCCATTAAAGGGTCCATAATAAATAGTTCTAACGTTCTAAAAGAATTTAATTCTCATAATTAGAAAAGATTCAAATGGTTTGTTTTGAATGTAAATGAATAACTTGTTTTAAAAGGCAATTCTAGTATTCTAGTACTGATGATTTTTATATATATATATATGTATGTATACACACACACACATACATACTTTTTTCCTCTATGAAACTACCTTATCAAGGTAACTTTTGCTATAAACAGCATTTTAAAATTATCACATAAAAACTATCAAGCACTAAATTAGAAAAAAACAGAATTTTGAAAGTGATAGTTAAATTTATGAAGCAATTCTGCTACACTCAAAGGCTTGTTGCTTGACATGCAAGCAGATTCGGGGGGGCGTACTTGACATGCAGGTGAGCCTCTTTACATGGTATTAAAAGCTGGGAGAAGGGAGGAACTCACCAAAGGCGACACGGTTACAGCCATGTGCAGAACACACRTACTTTGGACTTCAGCTTGTTTGCATGACTAATAGAGATAATATTAAATGTCTTTCCTCATCATTTCAATTTTTTTTTTTTTTTTTGGCTCGGTGCCTCTTTTGCTACCTCCAAGAGCTGTTAATTTTGTTCACTGCTGAGCAAAAGTCAAAGTCAGAGTCTAAACAGCTTGTAATGAGTTTTCAATGGCCCATCTCACTGAAATTGAGGGCAAAGGAGCAGCAGGCGCAGCCACTGGCAGCCGCGGGATTTATGCTGCCGGGAGCACCGCCTTCGGGARGCAACACGGCCGGGGGGGATTCTGCGGGGTTTGCGCTAAGCCCTTCACAAAGATGTATATTACTCATGTAAATACCTTGGCAACGCAGATAAACACACCGAAATCGATGTCACGCGGCTCAATTAACAGTGCCGCCAGCCTGGCAGTCGAGGACGGGGCAGTAACTTTATTTGACAGCCGCCGGGGACTGGAAGTCGAAGTCCCGGTCCAGGAAGGTGATTAATACTTTGCTAAATACCTTCAACTCGCCACTAAACCAGGGGGTAAAGGGCCCTTAGCGCTGATAAGGACTCAGTGACAATTTTGTAGGTCCCCAGGTATTACTTGTTATAAACTGCCCAGAAAGGGGTGATGCRGCCCCGGGGCTGGCTTTATGGGTAGACTGATGAAAAATAGTAGTGTGAAATTGTTAAATACGTTCTGAAGAGAATAATTCCCAAAGAGAATGCATACACGAAGCAATACGGAAGAACAGTGGATGAACTGGCATGGCATCAATGATYTACTGGTCCTTATTTGGGACGATTTAAAAATGTATTTACTGTTTCACACATTGTAAGGAAAGTCTGTTACCTTTCTCCAATCAAACCTTTAGTTTTATCACAGATACTTCACATTCTATATATGCACACTTCACATATCTTTCTTTTTCTCTCATAATTACATATCCATAAAGAACTAYGCTTATGTGGTATTTTATGCTACTTTTTCATGCATCGCTGGTTATGCAGGGAATAGCACAGGGAAAACTCAACAATAAAATATGCAAGGTTTGGTGTGTTTGGCTTGATGTCATTTGGTCTAATTTCAACAAAGAAATACCTCCAAATCACATATACTCCCGGTCCGATTTCAACATTACTGTGTTCCTGTCTTCTAACACCACTGCATAAAGCATACTTGGTACATTTACCAAAAAATCTTTATCTATCTTAAAAATTGCATTTCTGCAGTCACCGAAAAAAAATATTTACACATCTATTTTGCCTGACAGTGCCGAAGACACATAGCCTCCAGGCCCTATCCCAGATCTTTTGCACAGTCCACCAAAATTCTGGATTTGGCTCTGGCCTGTGAGAAAGAAATTTGTCAGAAAAGAGACTAACAAGTTTTCAGGTGAATGTGGAGGCTATGGCATAACATTTGTTCTCAAGTGTAGCTTCACTGTCTATTTATTTTCCAGTATGTTTAACCAAAGAATTAACCAAAGAAGTTCAATGCCACCCACAACAGTTTCCCCTGAGGTCCAGGTTCACGCAGCGAGGAGGTAGGTCACCCCCAGCTCCTCGCATCCTTCCGGCTCCCTGTAATTTATCTAGGTACCCACATGTAAAGCATAATTCCAGGTCGTCATTTGCTTGCTGTTGTGATGTGCCCCCTTATTCGTTCTTTTCAAAAAGAAAGAAAGGCAAAGTGAAGTTCTTGAACTCCCACACAATGCACTGTCCATACTCAGAGGCAGGCAGAGATTGAATGTCTTTATAAAAAGATGCATTAACAATATTAAGAGCACAAGAAAAATTTGCACCATGTCATTCAATGTTGCACAAAAGCACAGGGAAGAATTGTATGGAGTCAGTAATACATGGGTAGAAAATCACATGATTTAGTATAACTCACTGCGAATATATTCAGCTCTTTTGTATTCAGTATTATTGACAAGCATTATGTTCAGGTAATTGATGTTTTAGATGCAAATGAATGAGGACACTATATCACCACCAACAACAATCACTATGGAGATACCGGTATGCTGAGAACAAGTGGATACAATACCTAGCAGCAAAGAGAGACCTGCCTACAAAAGGTACTCAAAAACACAATACGAAGAGAAGTGAAAACTTAATTGAAGAAAAAATATTTTATGATGTTGCTAAATCCTTCCAAACAGGTTAGGGCAATCTATATGTTCATGTAAAATCCCTTAAATTTTGCAAACAGGCCTCTTTTAAGATATCATACACTTCGTGTGCTTTAAATTTTAAATTCAAATTATTTTACTAGCAAAAATAACCCATAATGTATATTTGGTAGTGCCAGATAAAAGGGTTTGTATAGTTTGAGAGGAATGTCACATCCATCCTCTTTTTCATATGCATCACCTAATAGTCTGTTTTATATAGGACATAAGACCTTTTCAAATAGAGCCTTGAATGAATAATGAACTACAGAGAGTTGTGTATGTCATCACACATAATAGAAGAGTCTCTTGCACCATGTATTAGTGAGGATAGATCTCCTCTACAGTTCTATCATCACATAAAACACCTCCCCAAATTGCCATAGTCAGGTCAGGCCAGGCATTTCAATTTTTCATGGCACTATTTCCAGTTTTCCTTCCTCGTGCTTTGAGTATTGTCAACAGGACTTCAGATACTTGTGCACACCATTTAGCAGAGAAAGTACAGAACAGCAAATCACTTCAAAAGCAGTCGTCCGCTTCTGCATCTTCCCAAGGATGCCAATTTGGATGGCRCAGGCTAGTTCACAATAACATTTATTTCCCATATACACTAAACTAAGGAACAAGCAAAGTGCAACATATTATTCCAGATGACTTACGGCATCTTGAACAGTGAAAAGGGATATATCCTTCTATAATTGCAAATCAAAAGGATGCATGACTTTTTCTTCATCTTCTCAAAGCCTTAACACCTTCAGCTTTGCAAGCAGAAATTAAAACACTGATTCTACGCTGAAAACCCACATAATTCTAGGAGTATAAAACTTGGCCGTACACTTGCCTTTCACTATTACGCCTATGTCGAAAAGCTCCATTTTTTTCCATGGAACAGTGAACATTTATACAATCATTAAAAGCTCATCTTGCACCATATTTTTATCCTTCTCAGTTTTAATACATTTTTATAATTGCATTGAGGATATTCTAACCCTGTTTTTAGTGCAACGATAAAATTTATGAACCATGACAAACGCATCATACCAAAGACCACCGAAGAATAACAATGTGCACGTCAATAGATGGGATCTGGGCTTCTGCTTCATAGAAATTTGGGATTTGGGAGACTGGGGGTGAAAAACAAAGATAGTATTCCCTTGATAACACTGATAGCACACTTTTTTAAAGCAAAATAAAACGTGGTATTGTAAAATACAATTTTTTACAAACATGTGGTGTAGACAAGTTTAGTTGCAACAAGATTTCAAATTAAATAAAAAAATCTAATAGGTGTGCAGATTTTACTGATTTCATCATCATGCTTCCTGGATTATAAATGTAATATCTATTTACCTTACAGCTCTTGCTGCACATGACCTATTTCCAATATCAATTTTCTATCTGTGCAAATTTTGCAGAGCCCCCACTCCTTCAGCACAGCTGCTGAGAGCCTACTGTATTAGCCAATTAGAGATAATATTCTCAGAAAGTAAATAGTTTGCAATTAGAAAATCCTTAAAACCAAATCTTGTTTTCACATCATATTATTGATTAGAAATACATTTAAACACAGTCACTAAAGAACATGCATGAGCACTCCTAAAATTTACTAAATTCTAATGATGCTTAAACAGGTATTTTCTATTGAAACATGGTATCTATTTGAGTGTGTGTACATTCCTGGAGTTTCCCTGGTGTTTTTGTTCTACAATACCATATTTTTTAAACAAATCATGAAAATGAGAGGGTAGGGAAAATCCATTTCCATACTTAAAGTTCCTAGATTATTCCAAGTCTCTCTAAAGTATCACTTTGTCTTCCCCAAATAAGAAAAAAGAAATAAAAAAAAAAAAAAGAAATATCCTGATGAGGTTCAGGCAAAAGTGCAGATAATCTAACCAATTTTTTAAAACAGTTWTTGTGATGAAATGGATTGAATAGGTATTGTAGATACAAGAATACATAAATGAAATGCATCCCACTGGAAAAGCTTTTTTGCTCACATTGTCATTTACAGCTTCTGAATTAATAGACCAAGAAAGGCACCACAGGCACCAACAAAATGCAGTAAAACCATTGGCAGCCAGTGGTGTCTCAAAGTTTAATTCCCCTGGGGAGAAAAGGACACTGCCTAATCTGTATTCAGTCCTGACATTGTCCACATCTGATATGGAACATTAGCTACTAACTCTCTCAATAGACTAGTGTCCTTCAGTTTATATTACTTTATGTTAATAGTAGAAAAATTACACACAACATCATTTATCATTGTTATACTGTACTATACAACCCATAGCTTATTTTAATATATTTATTTACCCCTAAGAGGTACAGAAATTTAAATATATACCTCCAAATCTATATAAATTTAAAGACAAACTTCTGCAGCCAGAGCCAGTGCAGAGCTGCAAAAAGGGATATCCCACTTAACAACGTATTTTAATTGCACGTATAAGCTAGCAAGTGATCAAATTGCTTTTGCCTGAGAAAACCGTGTTATTTGTGTTACAAATTTTGGCTAGTGGGAACATAAAACAATGCTGCGCCTTAACCATAATTTTTCTTTTGCTTCTCCTCTTTCAGTTCCACCGCAGGAGCAGCTCCGTTGCTCTGCTTTTACCTCCTTTATTCTGGCTCAGCTCTCTGCCATTACCTGACTTACCTATAGCGCAGGTGGGCAAGCCCAGGCCCCCGACCCCCTTTCATGTCCAAATCCAATGCAGTTCACGAATCAATGGAGAAGTGAAATCTAGTACTACAGCTTAATTTTTCTGGATCAAAATGTCTTGTCTGTACACATCTAAATTTTAATTAGTCTGTTTGAAGACATTCCTGCAGCCAGAGACGCRCGCTGCTTGCCCAGGCTATCCAGAAAAAAAACAGTCCACCACGATGAAGAGAGAAATCTACAATGCATCAAATGTACATTAACTTTCTGAAGAGTTTTTTTAATCTAAGATGTCAAAAAACATATTAATGACAGACCTATTTTTCAGAAAGGGAGATTATCCGCAACAATCCAGCCACACTGAATTTCAAGTAATGACTCCTGCATCAAGTTTAGAATTTTTTTTGCTGCTAGGGACTGTTTTTATTTCAATTTCATACATGAATGTTAATTTTAGCTTAAAGGCTCAAGTAATGGAAAATCTAGCAGATATCCACAAATATACTTTTTCCAAGAGTTAGTATCTTCCCTATTGAAAAAAAAATCTTATTTCCAGGCCAAATTTATGTAACTTTTTGTGTAGCATCCACCGACTTTGGATCTTGTTCCACCTGAACCTTCCCCATACCATGCTAGAATAACTCGCCAAAGTCCCCCTGGGTCTCGAAYAACTGCAGATTAAATGGAAGCTAAGTAGAGCGACTGACGACACTAGAAGCCTCTTTGCACTGTGAACACACTTTGGCTTCACTAGTTACCCATGATCATTTTTTGCTAAACTGCATTGAAAACAAAAAGAAAAACAAATGAAACTCTCATACGCGCTTTTCTTAAGAATATCGTGGCCTCTCTCTACAGACATTTGATGAGACATTTTCTTAGGTCGGACCATTTCAGCTACCTTTCTAAAGCAGGTATTTCCAAATGTTTTCCAGGCACAAACTACATGCAGGTTCTGACGTCCCATTGAATACTGTAGCATTTGTCTAGAAATCACGACCACAGCTTCCTTGTGGCAAGGATAACTAGGAGAGCAGGTTACAAAGTAACCTCTTTTGCCATAAAACACAACAAGGATTGGATCCTTAAACAGTCAGAATTTCCATTTCACAGCAGTTTTTTCCCAGGTAAGAACAGAGTGATGAATTCAATATTTGACCTTAGAATTTGTAGAACAGGGACAAAAGAATATATTCCTTCCAACTATATTTTAATCTGTTTTAAAGTGAAGACAAATGTTCACACTCAAGATTGTATCTTGAACTTTTTTCTAGTTACAACTTAAGAGTCCCACTTGGATACTGCCTGTTCACAAAAAGCATCATTTAAACATGACAATTAAAGAGGCGAGTCTGAACATAAATGTCATCACAACCGCACTAACCTATGTTCATGCACGTGATCAACTTCCCAGTGCCGTTGTGCATTTGTTATTTGTATTACAACCCTCTCAGTGAAAAAATTAAATAAAACCCTCCATCAGAAGAGAAGATGGGTAGAAGAACGGGCCAGTTTATCCTGTGGCGCTAGGTACTCTAGCAAAATGAAGACAGACAGACAGACGGACAGGCTAGGAGATAGAAATTCTTGCTTGCTCATTCACTGAGGTCATCTCCTGACCTGCATGTCACTAAGGGAAAGGCAACAGCTGCTTCAAGTATCGCTGGTAAGAATGATGGAAGTGAATTAATCCACAGATGGAGACCAGCACCTGAAGGGACTCGTCTGGTAAGCAACAGTCTTTGCCCGAGAAACACGCTTAAATGCTACCATATGGAGCGCTAGCGGAAGACAGAGGGGGAGGCGAAATTTTGCACATCACGCTATTGCCRCAAAAGCTTAAGCATCATATTATTGATAAGCATAACAAAAAGACTGTATGCCTAAGCATTTCTTATTTAGGATTCAAAAGCTATCAAAGTAGTTAAAATGCCTTAATTAAGAGCAACTAGGTGCTTAAATTAGTGAACTACATGGGAAGAGTCCGCCTAAATAAAAGTGTAAAATAAGTTTGGAAGAGAACACAGCTCTGAGATGCAAAAGCCCTAGTAAAACCTGACTCGCTTCAGCCTGCATGAAGGATTGTTCAGCCACAAGGCTGCAGAGCTGCAGTCATGTTTTATTAAAATAACTGCACCTCCTGAACTGGGTTGAGGGAGAGTCCCAGAAAACATGAGCAACTCGCTCACTGTCTCCAAATTCCTACATGTCTCATGGCGCAGCTCAGACACCCGAACCTGACTGTCCACCTTTATTTAGATGTATTTTCTCCACATGGTTTCAGGGAGAGAAAAAGCATGTAGTTTAGCTCCGTTTGGAATAACGGACAGGAGGAAAGAAGACGGAAAGATCRGACGTGCTGAGAAGTTCGGCTCTAACGTATTGACAAAGACGTAGATGCCTGGACAGCAAGTACTTGGAGCTCACCAGGCAGTTCCACCTCTCCCTTACGAGCCACGAAACACCCTAAAATCGGGAAAGCGAGGGCGCGCTGTCGGCACGCCTGCCTCCGGCTGCCCGAGCCTCTGCGCCCGGCCAGCGCGTCGGCACGGCGAAGGCGAAACCCGTCGCTCCTGCTCACGAGCCACATGCGGCAGGCTGGTTTCAGAAGGCCGGGACACCTCCGAGGCTTCTGCACCTTCGGCACAGCAAGGCACGGACGGGTAGGAGCAGCCCAGCGTTGGTGCAAGCGTCGCGCCGCCCGGGCCCTTTCCTCGCCGAGACGGCAACAGATCTCTAAGCTGACACTTCACGAAACGGATTTCAGCCCATTCAAGCTGCCTCAAATGAGGAGGAAAGGTTTACCCACTTTAAACTTACTTTTACATTTCAATAGGTTAAAATAGCTTCGTTCCAAAATGAAATTTTGCAGGTCATTTACTGATAATGATTAAATCACCTTCATTTATTACCACATGGAAAATATGCCACTGCACTGTACAGGGGTGGTAATCTTGACCGCTCAGTAATTTATTCAAATACTCAGAAGTTAAAATCTTTTCGGGGCTGTCCACTCATTAACAAGGGCAGATGGATGGCAGCTTAAGATATTATTTAAATGTCTTTGAAATGTAGTTCATAGTTTATATAGGTCAGAGGTTTCCCTGTTTACATATTCAAACCTTTGCAATGTGAAGAAAAGGTGTATTTCCAGATGGGATTCTATGAGAAGATCCTACTTCTGCGGAAAAATGAACACCACAAAAAATATACAGAATTTTCCCTGCCCTATTTTATTCGTAATGTGTATGCAGTTTCTATTAACRGTGAACAAACACAGCCGAAGTGGCAGAAGGTAACTCTGCTCTAGAAAGCCAAGCAAACACCGGCAATATCGCACTGCCTTTTTCAGGGAGCCCCTTTTACAAYTGTTTCCAGCGGTTTGGCAAATCCCTGTTCCCAGCCCTGGCTGGGGCGCCAGCCTCCCCCCCTTCCCGCTGACGGCTCCCCACAGGCTGCAGCGGCCCGATGGGGGTGTTGCAACGTATTTTGCCCATGTCAGGTGGTGCCAATCTCTACGACAGTATCTGGCTGACAAAAAGGGAGCAACCCATCATAATTTCAGAGCATCTTCTCTAGTGGATGCGGAGGGGGGCAATGTTTAACTATGCCAACTAAGTCTCTTTAATTAGGTCATTAATCACAATCCTTCAGAGCTCCTGAGTTTCTTCTTACAAGCCCCATATGCTTAAGTTTTAGAAAAAAATCCTTATCAGTGCTGAATCCAGTAAAATACTTGTGCCATTCCTATCATAACAATAATTTGCTTATTTACCTATCACTTAAATTCTTCCAAACATATATTTTCATCAGTGCACTAGCTGTTCTCCTCCAAACTCTGCTTGCTGGAATCCAAGGAAACATTGCAGAGATCCTTCCCCCTGCCCAGAGGGTGAAGCTCTGCTCTCATCCGTAATGACGTAAATCTTGGGCAACTTATTTACATCAGTGAAGTCACTTACAGGTCACAGAGAGCTGTTTGGGTTTCTTCTGCTTTATCCTTTTGCTTTAGCCATTACTTAAACCTTTGAAAAAACAACAGGTATCATAATCTCAAGTGGATATAGCAGAATCCAGTTTCACTAGCTATCATGGATGCTCGCCAAAGTGTCTTGCAGTATGAAATGGGGCTTTAGAAACATTCTGCACAAAACCTCTGCTATAAAACCATACATTCGTTCATGAAAAATAAAATGCCCGCTAACCATACAAYCAGGCTAATAGATTATGAGGCCAAAAGGGGGCATCCAATTTTCTAAATTAAAGCTATGTAACGCACCTCACTGAATTTTATCCAATTTTGTCTGTATTTAGAGCAATCCCTCCATATGACTATAGCATATTTTCCAGAAACAGTCTTAAAACATTCATTATTATCCCTTTTTACAATACTATTGCTGCTGTATATAACTGTAAATTACTAGGAATGGAGAACTGGAAAGCAAATCAGTTGCAAAACCCAGAAAACTTTGCATAGTGCAGAACTCTCTGTACTGAAGGTGATTTTTGTGCTGTGACAGACAAGGACAGTGTGTACAGACACCACACTACATGCGCTACYGAAGAAACCCACCTTTGAAAACTTGAATTACGCCTTACAGATAGCAGGCTATAAAAGGTGGAAAATAACTAAAAATGCCATTAAAATGCACAGATAATCTTATATGTGCTCCTGGTAGTATATAGTGAGTCAGGACAGAGAGACCTAGAAATAACCTTAACTTTCTGTTCTAGAGAGCAGTGGTACTTAGGCGTGTGTAGCACAAATATATCATGCKTTGGCACCCGGGAAAGAAAAAGCCAACGCAGTTTTCTTAAATGGACCTTCTACCAACGATTCTGAGGCCAGAGGCAGCCTGCCAACACTTAATAACTTGTATCAGGCTATTTGTAGTTTTCTACTAATTTGGAATCATGAGGGAGACAAGTGGGTCTTCACTCCATTTCAGTACCAGTTTGTTATTTCCACTTCGATTTGATAACAGCGTAATCCTAGAAAGTGCTGAGCGTCCACAACTTCTAACAACATCAGTGTGAATGGTAGGTGGTCTGCGTCTCTCCAAAGCAGGCCCCCAAATCCATAGTTTTCAGCTTACTTTACCTTCTGTGATATGTGTTACCTACTTTTCCAGAGACAGTATGTACGTGGCAATGCCTGGCCCAGGATGGACTAGGAGCAACTATAYGGAGTGGTTTCTGAAATGACAGCAGAGCGTGGACATGTAGTACCCAGAAGAGTCAGTAATTCTAAGCCGATGTATTAAAGTTTGGGGAAAAATAATTGAAAGAGAACAGGCAGATGGGAGAAGTGGAGGGGAAAAGAAGAACAGCAGCAGCAGAGAATAACGGCTGGGGTAGGTCCAGGGAGAGAGAACAACTGCAAAGGCAGGGATGAAATAAGGAAACATATAGAGGCAGGTTCTCAAACAGTATAAAATGTTATATTGCACTGACAGAAGCAGAAAATCTTCACCTGCTGAATCTCCGTCCCACAGAGTTAAGCTCAGAAAAGACAGGGGAGCAGAGAGAAAAATTGCCAAGGAGAAAAAAAAGAGAGAGATTGGGAGAACAATGTACACGAAAGGTTAGAAATAATTGTAGTGCTCTTTGGGCTTGACGTAGTGCCTGTGAAGTAGGCTTAATTTGTTTCAGTCCTCGTTTGTGGGACTGACTGTTTCTGGAGTTTCAGAGCAGTTGTGAGCGCGATAGGAGCGCTCCGGGCTCCCGCAGGTGAGAAGTGCTGCTGCCTGGGAAGCAGAATTACTGCTGCTGTTATTATTTTACTTAGTGTGACTGCTGGCAAAGGACATTTCATCTTACTTTGCCTAATTCTGGAGAGTCAGTCATACTCAGTTATTGTTTTTACTTTTATATATTATTATAGAACTAGTTTTTATAGCTGTTATTGCTCAATTAGTGTATTCCCTTCAGGCAGCTCAAGCCTTTGATGTTTAGTTTCTTTCCAGATGAAACCACCACGGCCATCTGTAAGTCTTTAGGTTTTTTTCATACATCAGCCATCATTCCCACTATCCCGTACTGTGGACTCTCCCTTTCCCAGCTTGTTTGGCATAGTTGATACAAGTCACAGGGGGCCCCATATAATCGTTGCCTTGGTGTCCTTAGGTCTTAAGAAGACACCATACCACCTCCATCTCATGACTCTCATTATAAATATTTTGGTTCAACTTGCTTAGCCCTTCCTTGAAATTACTATGCATTTTTCCTTTAATTGATTGCCAAGTATTTATTGCATAAACTGATGTGTTTAAGAGAGAAACTGCTCCATGGAAATAGCTACACTTTAAGGAGCCTCTGCTCTCTCCAGGCCCAAGGACATTAAAAGGCATTTAAAAGGTACAATTATTATCAAGGACTTATAATTTGGTTATGAGCTGTGTCCTTCACTCTGTGCAAGGGGGAACATAAGGAAATGCTCATAAACTTCTCAGTGATAATTTTTGGCAAAGGTTGACTTCTAAATGAAAACCATAGTCACCTGTCATGAGGACACATGGASGGAAACTGCTTACCTGATCTCTGGAAAAAAATGATGAGGGCCTGCACTTTCTAATGGAAAGACAAATGACACAGATGAAGAAAGATGTGGATTATAGATCTAAGACATGGGGAACAGAAAATAGGTAGTAAATCAGTTCCATTAGCTCAAAATGTAAAGCTTTCTGCTTGACTTAAAACCAGTACACGGAAACAGGAGACTGAAGTAAAATATTATCACCATTGTTGCTTAGAATTCACAGGAAACAACCTTAAGGTATGCTCTCAAAATGCTATACAGCAGAGTAATCACCAAAAGAACAAAGTTTTAAAACAATACTTGCAACTATACTGCACGTGCCCAAAGATACTCACAGCAACAGAGAATATCAAGTTAAGGTATCCTTCTTTTAACATACACGAAATCCCTACACACTTCTTGTATACCACTTCCACAACTGACCTACCATCCTATCAATAAGCCTGATAAATCTCCAATACGTATGATAAAACAACCTATTAGTAAAAGACATTTAGGCTTGTCTGGTGGACATCTGCTTATGAGGAATCTGAAAAGAAAATGGGCAGCTCACAGCATTTTGGGGACTTCTTGTAGGAGCTGACTGGGGTTACTGAAAAGCAAAAGGAAAAATGATATGGCTTAAGAAGGAAAAGAAATGCGCTTTTACCACAGTTAAATAAAAATGCTATATGTATTGTTACTGGCAAAATTTGAATAAAATAACTGCTGCTCTAGCTAATCCAGTTCTAGCATAAACAGGTGACTGTCATTCTACAGGAATATAAATATTTTTTGTGGTACCCATATTATCTGCAGTTATTTATTCTAGTAAAATACTAATTTGCATTTACCAAAGGATTTCTGAAAAAAGTCTTCCTAAGAAGAGGGCACAAAACTAAGTTAATAAATCATTCTGCTCCAGAGCCCTGAAAGATATGTTAGGGATGATGTTTTACACTTTCAGTAATTTTAYAGCCATTGGCTTAACTTATTTTATAGCCTTTACCAAATTACAAYTAGCATTTGAAAGAATTCAACTTGCTTGTTCAAAGAGCGGGTCCCTTTTTCTTTCAAAGTAGAGCTTTCCTTCCAGAGAGGAGTATTGAACAGCGCTTACCTGACCTATGGATTAATCAGAATGTAAATATTRTATTATTTCAACAGGCAATTCTAGTGTCTGCATTTTCTGCCATTTTTGTGTAATTAGGGAAAATTAATTTACCAGGGGACCCCTGAAGTTTTACCTCATTCCCTACCACTATTTGCGCTGGCCCATATTCAAAAGTAATTGCCTTCTATTCCATGTCTCTTGGGGCTATCACCTCTAGACTACCTCGGAGCAGGAAATGTCACCCAGGATTTGGAAAGTTCACAGATGAGTGACATTTTTCCAGTAAAACCGTACCGTAGCAGTCAGTTCCAATAGGTTTATCATTGTTAATGAAAACAACTGGAAATACACTGAACATTTTGCTTCATGACTTAAATCAGTCTCTAGCTATATTAGAGACACAAGCCAGTGCTCTAGGACAGATTATCCACATCCAGCTTTTATGGTGTGTAAATGCATCTGGTACTAGCTATTGTCAGGTAGGATAAATGAACTTGATATACCTCAGAGCAGATCCTGTTATGCTCTTAACCTATACCATCTTTTTTTCCCACATTGTTTTTGATTTGGAGGCCACATATTAATATTCAGCTGCAGYGCAATATCCTTCTATTCAACTTCACAGCCTTTTTGCAGCCTGCATTCAAAAGCTTTGTGGGCTGCAGACCAGTGTTTGGAAATTCCTGTTAAGCAGGTTATCCGGAGATAGAAATGAAGAAACACACTGAATCATCTGTGTGGTAAATGCAACCCGCCTCTTGTCATTGGGTTTCATGGGTTTTCACCGCGAAATAAAAGACCAAGGCAGACTACAGGGATGAGTTACAGAAGTATGTTCTATTTAACTCAACAGTGTCAGGCGTATAACGTGCCCTTTATATCTATAGTTTATTTTAACACATATCAAGAAGACAGAAAATTAGTGATCAATGTAAAAGGGAGCATGGGGTTTCATTATAAATTAATGTAGGAACACTCGGATTTCAATGATGAAATGAACATGAATCTTGAAAATTGTCTGTCTTTATGAAACAGATGAAAATTATTACAGTATATAACTTTTTGGTGACATTTTACTGCAAAGGGCATATTGTTACAAAATTTAGCAATGATGTAGCTAACAGAAATACTGCAGGGACAGATAAGATTATTTATGTAACATGATAAAACATGAAACATGGATGTATATGTGAGTCATCAGGTTGCAGAGGGGGAAAAATACTTTGCCCTGCTCTTAAGTGAACCCTCCAGTTAAATCAAGGAGCAACACGGATGGGACTTGTTGGGAGTCACGATGGCACAGCAGCAGTCAATAGTCAAATGAAGTCCATGCGATCAYGCTCTGGTGCCTAGGAAGTCGGAAGAAAGAAAAAAGGGAAAGAAGGAGAAGTTGAAAGAAAACCTCAGAGAACATTGCTTAGATTTCCAGYTCAGTTTTCAATTTTTCAAATACAAAACATCCCTGCAGCAAGGTATGAATCCCCTGATAACTGGACGAAGAAGTCACCCACTGAAAATGAAACTAAATAAGCAGAATCTCTGTAACTGGTAACATCGTAGCACCAAATTCCACAGATCTGGTGAAAGTTCTCTTCAAAGGAAGTCTAGTCCCCTAAAGTGAGCTAGAGAAAATCCATAATCTCAAAAGTGGCCCTATTCTTGGAGGCCTGAAATTAAATTCAGACTCTGGGATATTTCTAAAATGGAAAAGAATGGAAATGGAATGAATACATATATCAGTTCTGATATCAGTAGAATAGAGAAAGTTCAGAGTTAACAGAAACAAGCATGTGGCATGATAATAATAATGCAGTCTTCATCAGCTCAATGAATCTTGGATGTACAGTCATTTAAAAAACAATTCCCACACATCAAAACCAGATCAACTTATACATGCAAAATTTGAACAAATGCTGCTGGACACATTCCCCTAATGCAAAATGTGACAGAGAAAGTAGTTTTTCATACAAAAGTGAGATCAAAGTTGGGTTTATAATGGAACTAAAATTTTAGTCTTACCTAAGAAAATATTTTCCCATCTGTAAGTTGTCAACATTATTCTCATTAGCATTGTAAAACAGAATTCAGATCTAAATTACTTGCTGTCGTTAATTAGTAGAACCTACATTCAGACTTTGCCTCTTGCTTTTGTTTCTCTTCCCTGTCTTTGCTTCCCACCCTGCCAGGATAAACCATTTTTGTTACATGCTCAGGCTTCAACAATTCTACTGATATCACTGTGATTTCCTTTATGAAAACAAAAAGACAGTGAATGAAAGAAAAACAGTAAGAACAACCTGCAAACTATTATAAATTCTTAACCCACCCACACAGACTGTAAGCTATGAGTAAATGAAAGCAAGAAGATTCAAAGATAGAAATAAAGTTGCATTTTTATCTGTAAGTATTTTGCAAACAGAAGATATTAAAATCTTGAAGAAAGAACTTTTTACACTCTTACGAGCGTGCGCAAACCACAATTTCAATTTCTTCTTTTGACTGGGGTTGGTTTGACAACATCCCTGTAATCTGAATTAACAGAGATGTTCATGAGGGGCTATATCTTGGTTGGATGAAACTCATCGAATCTCAGTGGCGTGCCAACCATATTCCCAAGCAAAGAGTCACGGGATTTACAGTTTTCCTGAATGACCTACTTTAATCTGATTATCACATTGATATTTTTACTGTATATCAGACCAAAGAGGATATCTCTTCCTAAATACAATTGAGAGAAACTGGACAAAGAAAGCAAGCTAATGCATTTTTCTTACACTTGAGAAATTTTTGTCTTCTCTGATTAGCCACACTTCTTATTCATGAAATATTTACAAAAACCTTCTTCTGGAGAAAACAGGAAACCAAAGTCCTAAGCACAGTTGTATATGAATACCTCACAAAGAACTGGGTGCACAAGCGCAGTTCTCCTCGCTTCCATCAAAGCAATACTTGCCTTAGGAGCAGGAACTAATATTGTTCAGCTTTGATCGACCTTCTAATGCTTAACCAGAAGGGGGGAAAAAAACAGAAGTGACATTATGGCTCTACTGCATTCAGAAGAATTTTGGTGTGGACACGGGAAGCTAGGTTTTCACCCAGTACATATGTAAAACATTGCATGTGATCTAAATTGTTTTTTCCCCAGGAATAAACATAAACATAATAAATTCAGTTTAGTACATTAAGATTTATCATTTCATATTTTGAGCAGATATATCAGCATTCTGTAAAACTGAGCACTTCACTACGATGTCAATGTAAAAATGCTACCAAAGGATTAAAGTGCTTAACACTTACATAGCAGCTGAACACAACCCAAGTAAATGAATTAACTCCACCGCCACAGAAAACTGAAAAAAGAGGAGGATTAGAAAACACAGGATAATTTTTCTTTCAYGTATCTGCCTTACTTTTCAGTTGGATAAAATTTAACATAACTGTGCTTTCACTTTTTGTATGTAATAATAAAGGCACAATAGAAATACTATAAAGGTAAAAAGGGAATGGTGCAGTGAATATTTGCCTTAATGTAAAATAAACAAAGCACACACTTATGAAATATGAATGCCAAGAATCACAAAGTCTGAGCCTGGCCATATAACATRTACAAAAGAATATTGTAATCCGCTTTAAAAAATCCAAAGCGTAATGTGCAAAGAAGCCACCCATGAAGATTTTAGGTCTGAACTTTCAGCAGATGCGTACAGCTATACATATCCTCATTTGCACGCAAAATTGCGAACTTTGGGACAGATAAAATTGGAACTAAGCAATGTGACCTAGAGTAATATATTTTGTAATAAATAAGCTAAAATCACAAGGCCTATGAGGTGTTAGAAGCAATACTGTAACTGTTGACTACCAGTTATTTGATTTTACTTATTTTTTTTTCTTTGTGCCTTTGTTTTCTTCCAAAGGCTTTATTCATTTCTCTCTTTATCTCTGAGGAGGGGCATGGGAGCAGGCAGCCCTACTGGATGGGGGGATTTTGGAGGACAGGAGCTCCTGTGAACTTAGAGGTTTACGAAACATCAAAAGGAGTCATGCGTGGGTCATCATCGGCCTCTTGCATCTTAATTTTATCTAATTACTCAGATATAAATAGCCAGATGTTTCTGGAAGTTTTCAAATGATTGTCTGACAAACAAATTTCAACTCCAAGCTGTAACCAGAGCAAGACGCTCGGCTGTGGAAGAGCGCTGATGCGGTGCTTGTTTGGACACGCCAGGACAGTGTCAGATGGGACCTCCGCTTTCTCAAAGTCCTTGGCTGTGTAAAACCCACTGCCCACTGTGAGAGCAGCACAGTCATGAGGTCAAAACCTATTYGCCTACTGCAAAGGGCAAGGAGAGGCCCTCGGGGAGCTCGGAGAGCCTCCTCGTAGACCACAAGTCCGAGCAGGACACGGTAGCCGGGGCAGCAGGGAGGTGCTGGCTGCCCAGCGGCCGAAAGGTGCTGCTCAAGCAAACGCAGCAAAGAGCCTGAGAAACGGCTGGAGAAGAGAAGCCAGGCAAATTCAAGCAGCCTAATAGAAACAGGCTGAACCCGGTTCCCGGCGGCTGCAGCGCTTTTCTTGTAACAGGGTTCGTAATCTCTACCGACCTCGAGTACTAACAGGCTACTACTAACTGATTAGAAAAAACACAAACACATTAACCTTGCGGCGAGGAGACAATAAACACCGCAGATGCTGTTCGTAAAGCAGCAAAGAAAGTGGTGTTCAAAAAAACATACACAAATTTCTACCCATCTCYGGATAATCCCTGCACAGGGAACGCAGCACCGAACATGGGTAGTGTTTGGAACATGTCTAAATCCAGGGAAAATACTGCGACTTACAGTTCTTTAAGTTGTAAGAAGTCCTGATATCAAGTCCTGACAACAAYTCACATGCAAGTTCCATTGCGTATATGTATTTATGATATACATGGCCATACACAGGCTTTGTGTACATAATCAGTAATGAAACTTGTGATTCAAATGCTCTGTAGCAACACACTTTCCGTAACAGCACATGTAAAATCGCACTTTCACTTGTTCTGTAAACCAGCTATATTATCTATCTGCACCCAGTCATTTACACACTATATTAATCCAACAGTGAATATCTAAAATAAGTATGTGCACATCATATATGCACGTGGCATATATATATATTTATGTGTGTACCCAGCATACACACGCACACATTTATATTTATATATATTTATGAAAATACATTTTATAGGCAAACCAATCACAAATAAGGTTTCCTACAGCTTTGTTATAAGGCTTTTTTTAGCCCCCATGATTTCTTAAGTGTAGAGAAGCTTTATTCTGTGGTTGTAGGATTTCCTACCATCATATTTTCTTCTCTGTATCACCTCCTTTCACTGAAAAGAGTTTATACTAGGCTGCCACTTYTGTTCCCATGTACAAATTTTATATGTACAGATGTGTCTGCATCCCACAACTATGAAAAACAGTACAGCAAAGAAATTCCTCAAAGGTTTAAGGACTTTCTCTCTCTCTTTTTTTTTTAACCTGTGGTTCCTTGGACAGTTTGCTCGTTTTACTCAAATGTGGTCCACGAGACACATTTCCAGGGCATTAACTTTGACCGGCGCCATTCTTGCTAAACCAGCCCTCTGGCTAGCGCGTGGTTTTTCCRTTGCGAAACACCCTCGCAGCCTCGCGCAGAGCGCCTGTGAGCGCGCGTTCGGTTTCGGCACTTCCGAAGGAAACYCGCCGGGAGCCCGCCCGGCCTGCGCACTTGCCCGTCTCCCTCCGCGGACTAAATCGGCCGAGCCGATGACTCCGTGGCCGAGCCGCCCGGCCTGACGAGCAGCGCTGCCCCGCTAGCTCTGAAGACATTGGAGTTAGTTCCTCAAGCTTGAAAGACAAGTCGAGAAATTAATAATGGGTGCACATGCTCCTCACATGGCACAGGGGCAAAATACGGAAATGGGAACGCACTGCCGTGGATTTCCTGCAGTACTGGAAAGGGATTTGTGAGTAGCAGACGACCTGCACTCGCCCGAACCTGAACGTGCAGATGGGTATCGAGCACCGGCATGACTGCATGTGGCTGTAAATTTAGGTAACTGAATGGTGATGTGATTTTACTTTGAATTGCTGATAAAAAGAGAGACAGAGACTACTTACAAACGCGATCAATGCAGGATTACATGTATTATTTAGTAGTTGAAGATAGAAAACTGAACTAATAGCCCCCTGACCTGATCCAGTATAGCATCAGCCCCACATTTTCTTGGGTCATTGTTATTTGAAAACAAACTACAGAAATTTGCAGTAGATGAGTTTAAATATTACTATTTATACTCTTTATAGAAGAACACTTTGTGGCGAACATATACACCGAATGCCCTTGCCTGTCCTTTCCACCAACAGGTCCTCATGAGCCAAGCAAACTGCTGGTGTGCGAGCTCTTGCTGCTTTTTGCCAAATAATGCAGGACTGACTAGGTAAACTCTGCAAATACACACACAGTAACAATGGCAAAAAACCACACATTTCAACAGCCCCTGGAAACGTCAAAATATGCTTTTAGCGTGTTGAAACAAGTAAGCAATACTGTTGTCTCCTTAATTTGTTGATTTGGGTTTTTCTCCAGACCTGTAAAGACCAGTGACACGCAGAGAAAGAGAATATGTTTGTTCACCACCTTGTCCAACAAACTGCACATTATATAGAGAGAGGCATCTTTGTGYTTAATGCTACAGTATATTGAAGACGCTTCCCTATTGTACTTATTTGCTGCGTAACAAAAAGTTATCAGCCTGGAGGTTTAATAACACCATTACATGAAATTTGAATGGATGTTAAGCATACATATAAAGTAGCCTTATATTCAGAATGTGTAGGTTTAGACTTTTTAATTCAAGCTGACTGATTGCTGATGAAATTGAGTTAGCTAGTAGGTTTGTAGGGGTAATACCAGACACTCTGCAAATTATTCCATCAGAGAAAAAGCCAGAAGTATAGGAAAGACAAGACAAAACCACCAAACATTCCCACATTGCTTAGTACACTATTCCAATCCATCAAAACCTTTGTTTTGGAGGTGACAGAACAAGACTTTGTCTTGGGGACGTTTCTAAGGAAGACTCTACTCCCTTTGCATTTACACCGAATGCTCTGAATTAAYGCTTCTCCTGGTCACCAGAGCTTGCTTGACCATCTTCTCTGTCTGGCTCAAGTACTTCTTCACCTGCTTTCTGGTTTTCCTAGTTCTAGTTTGGCCACAAGTGGTAGAATAAAACCGCATGTTTTTTCCTGGCCASTGCTTAAAACAATACACTGTCTTTAACTGCTTCCATTCTCAGTGTTTATTATAACCAGGGACCAACTCCTATAATCTAATGAGAGCCTATAACTGTCTCTTTTTATAAAAATGCGATGGCATTTATATAATAAAATACTACTGATCCACCGTAATTTAGGAAACGCTGCTGCACCCAGTGACAACCACCTCTCCACTTAGGTGCCTACCCTAAGCCTAAAAGAACTTGCAGAAAGGAGAGGAGCCAATCTGCTTATCTCACATGCYGCTAGACTGAATGACAGCTTTAAACTAACCCACAGCCAGCACTGTGCACACACATACAAACTCCAGACAAAACCCAGAGGCAGAAGCATCTGCTTTTGAAGAGCAGCCTTAGAGATGGTATTTGGGGTGAAAAGAGGACTTGTTCTAGATTTGTTCTCTGACTACTTACTCCACAAGTTCTGCATGGGGTCTCGCTGTGCCACTGGCCTGCTGTTCTCCCTGCGCACCTCCGTGCCAAACATGAACGCCCACAGGTATTGCGACCAACAAAATTAAACAAGCTACCCACCACACACAACCGATTTTCTGTTATAATTTCCTGCAGATCCATGCAAATCAGTGAAGTTTCTCCAACGCGCATAGCTGAGAATTAAGCACACTCCTTTCTGCAGAGCGTCCACCTCCCGTCAGTCCAGGGCAACCTAACAAGTCACTGCTTTTGAATCCTATACAGCAGTTTTCTGTACTGCCACAAAACTGTCAAACACTAACACTGTTATTTCTTTATTATTGCCGTCTTGAGCCTTGGAAAGAGCATGTTCTTTTCTAAAGACCCTGTTGCGAAGAACCTATCACATGAAGAGTAATGATTATGCTGCTATATAGATSAACTTGCTTTTCTTTTTTCTTTCTTTTTTTTACATTCTTGATTTGCTGAAGAACTGTTTAAGGGAGAAAAACCAACAACGACAAAAACGAAACCCAAAACTGTGGGAATGTTTGATTTTCTTGGCAGCACTAGTATTTATCCCTTACTTAATAGGAATTCTTCCCTGTGTTAAGAATGTTGATTTTAGAGCTAAAAGATCTAAACATGCAGTATTTTATCRGTATGCTGTTTTTCTCCCCTCTCTGTCCAACTTTGGAGCAGTTAGGAAAAAGCAAATATTAAAACAAAAATTACAGTCTTTGAGTGTCTGTGAAAATTTATGTACTAAAAAGCAGCTGTAAAATTTTTAATGTTTAAATTAATGTTTTATGTTTACAATAAAAACTCTCCAGCCATGAAGGGCTTTTAAAAGTCCTACATGCTAAATACAAGCAAAACCAAACCAAACAAAAACACTCCTGTGAAACCCAGATTCAACACATGAAATGGCAAATAGGACTTTTGTGTGGACTTCATATGTTTTCATGTCTTGCTCCAAAGAAAATTCAGGAATGTCAAAGCTTCAAAAAGGTGTGGTTAGAATAGGGCAGCAAAAACGTTGTAACTCCTCAGTAATAGGTTTTTCTGCAATTCTGAATGTATGTGTGATGGTTTACGCTTTCATTTGAACTGTGYGATAAATAACCCAGTGTCCTTCCTCACCCGTTTCTGCGAGCTGGAAGCAGCYGATCCTCCGCCGAAGGCTGAAACAAAGCAATGGGTTCAAAGAGACCATCATGCACCAGCGACTGCAGACCGAGGAGACGAAATATTGCCAAATCATACTTTTAAAACCAAGAGCAATTCCCGTCATTGGATGCGACGGGAGTATAATGCACGCTTCTCGACCACGTGGGTTTCTTTCCCTTTGGCACCGGTGTTTCCCTCTCAGACCYGGAGAAGTCGCACTGCTGCAGTTTTGCCATTTCTGTCCCGACCGCGCTGTGGCTAGCGAAGGCCAACTCTTAGCACAAGGCACCTCAATTACCTGCGCTGAAGTTCAGCTCTAAGTTAACACGAGCAGCCACGGAGCCCGCTCCCCGGCCGCCCCTGAGCCCGACTTCCCGCGCCCGCTGCCCGCCCTCTTGTCCTCTGCGGCGCACGGACCAGCCCCAGATAGATACACTCAGCTTGAATCACCTATACAAATCTACCCCACAGCTTGAAAGGATTTTGCAAACTCCTGTCAACCTGATTGCCAGACAGCAATATGAATAACTTTGGCGCGAAGGGGCTAGGCGGGAGGGCCCGGGCTCTCCGCCGCCGCACGGCCGACGCCAGCGCATCTGCCGGGGAGCACCGGATCCGCCCCGGCAACTCGCAAGGACTCGCTTCTATTATCAGTGCATTGAACGACAACAAAAATATATAAATCCGCTCCATCCCCCCCAGCCCAAGAATTAAGAGTTAACTTTCTCAGGTTTTTTTTGCCATGCACAAACTTACGAGGGTTCGTAGGCCAAATCCTACGCAAATAGCTTTAACTCTTATCCACAGTGCTATCTTCATAAATTAATTTGAGAGCCACTACTTTGTTCCAAAAGAAGGGATGGAGGAACACTTTTTTAACTCCTTCTTGGTTAGASGGAATAAAAATATTTCTGGAAATCATTTTAAATGGTAAATATCTTTTTTCTTTCTCTAAAAACACGATAGAAACACCAAAACCACCACCAACAGAGACTATYTTCCTCATTTTTTCTATTATTTGTTTGCAGTAGAAAATATTTCTCATGTCAATYCCATTTTTAAAGTACACATCACTCAAGAAAATTTAAAACGGTCAAAGAGCAAAAGCACTAATGCACAAGTTTCAATGTTTATTTGGATAACTGGATTAAAATTTACTCCGGCTGATAACAGTGGCTTCACCTTCCCACATCTGAAGTCTTTGGTTCCACTAAGGGCAACCACAGGTGACTAGAAAAGGCCACTACTGCCTGCCCAGGACCTTGCAGATACAGGCCTGAAAAATGTCCAGGTCCTAAATATACCCTTTCCAAAAGAGATCTCGACGCTGTTTAGAAAGTGAGGTAGCACTTCTGAAGTACACATGTATAAGGACACATATTTAGATTATTTCCAAGCTGCTCTTGGTTATTTACCACAATTCTCTCCTTCCTTCCTTCCTTCCTTCCTTTTTCACTGTCTACATGACTAGTTTTGAAACTCACTCAGCTCTTCCTTCAGTCCTTATGCATCCATAATTAATTTGTCCGTACATCATGATTAATTATCTTTTAAACACACAGAATACATGCACTGCTCTTCTGTACATGATATTCATATTGCTGAGTATTTGCCCAAAACAGATGAGGAGTTTAGACATTTTATTCATTTTATTAGTTCATATTAGGTCTATGACAAGCAATCCAATTAAATTAAACATCAGATAAATCAAGATTAAAATATCTCTCTTTTAAAGCAAACCAAGCAGAAAAAAAAGATTTTAGATTTTACTCAGTTTCCCCTAAATTTGGAAACCCTCATGCTTCCTCATAAGGCCAACCTAAATGTTTACTACCATGTAGTAAAAAGGTGAAAAATGTTTTTAAAAAATGAGACGAATTAAGTGGAAGTGCTGCTCTCAGGGAACATTTGGAGGATAAGAGAATATCCTGGGCAGTGTCCCTGCCGCCTGGGCCCCTCTCAGGCGCCTCCTGGCGCCCCTGATCCTGCCGTTGTTGCCGTGACATTGAGAAGAAGCCACCCCTGTATGGTCTTGGCCATAGCCATAACTCTCGACAAGAGGTTCTTTTCTAGCACACCCTCCGGGACTGAAAACATATAGATATTACGCTATGTATTAACATGAGGATTTCCTGGCCTTGGAGAGTTTCAGATCAGGCTCCTAGTGTTCCAGACATGGTTCAGATAAGCAACTTATCCACCGACTACCTTAGCCTGCTCACGTATCTGGTCGCTGAGATTTCTCACCTCACCACTGTAGTTAAAACTTACAATACAAGGTTTTTACGGTGCAAGGGAATGTCAAGAGCGCTGCAGCACTGAGCAGAGAGGTGAAACACATTTGAATACAGTCATTCCTAACTACCGGTAATCTAAAGATTAAAAACAAATAKACACAATTAAACCACAGGGGCAGGAATAAGACTACCTGCACTTTCTGAAATCTCCCTACAGCAATGATTCATATTGCAAATGGGATTTTTTTATACTTAGCAAAGAGGGAATTTGACAGGTGTGTTAGTCAAAAAGGCTGAAAACAGATTGCTACAATCTGCTTTAACAAAACATATATTTAGAATTATCATTAACAACACAATCTTACATATATACGGTGCTTTTTACCTACAGAGCTTTACAACAGAGTTCAATATCTCCACTATGAGCAAGGAAACTAAGAGAAAGGGAGAATAAGTTGTATTTTCTTTCTACAGGCACATTTTAAATTACCATTTTCCAGAAGCCAACTCGACACAGTGCAGTCCCCGCTGCTGGAGAAAGCTTACCCTCCATTGCTCTCAATGAGCAAAGGTCTGACCCGAGCTCCTGTCCTCCTCTGCTCCTACCCGAGGCGTCTGAGCCGGCCCTGGAGGGGGACGTTTTGCCCTTACGTTGTTCACTGCTCCAATCTGCCGTTCTCAAGTATGGGAGGGCACCAGATCACTGGGCCGGCTCCCCTCCCAAATCTCTAAACAATGTTGACAGTAAAATATCAGCCACAGCATTACCTACCAGATAAGAGAGTACTCCTGAGGCTCGCACACCCCAATCAACTGGGCTGCATTTAAAAGAGACTTGTTACCAATAATACCAGACAATTTCATATTTACTTAAATTAGCACTAAAATAAAGATGACTCACTTATCTTTCGGCTTCTATAAATAGCGATTTGTTTCTCCTTCCTCCATTTCCTTCCCTCCCACCATCCTTCAGTCAGATGCACAGACTTTGCTTTTCTGCTGTGGGGAGGAGGGGGGGGAACACAAATAGTTCTACAGTTTTGTATTTAGGCTAAGTCATTCTGCAACAYCGCAGTTTATGAGATCCTAATGTAGATGTACTGGTCCACTTCTCCAAGCAGCAGTGTGGCCCACACGTCCTTCAGCCCCAGCGGCACAGCTCAGAGTTGGGCTTGTGAGAGACACCCGGGCTCATTACAGGCTGACAAAAAACCCAGTGGCCAAAAAGACTTGTTTCTTGCTTGTTTCTTCCCATAGCTTCCAAACAACCGTTGTTATTTCAGTTACCTGCATTGCAATGCACAGTGTCAGTGCAGTGACAGTATTTACATTAATATCTGCCCCAACAGTCACTCTGCAAATACAGCCGAATCGTTCCACACGTGAGAAAGGAGACAACTGGCTTGCAGGAATGCGATGTTAAAAAGGGAAGCRCCTCCATGCTCTAAGAACGTCTGTGCAATAAAATTCACGGTTTTAGCATGTGCTGCCCTGGTAGCACATATGCATCATGACAAAAATAACATGAACATCAGCAGAAGAGCCCCACGTCCCAAGAAGAGGTAAGACATCATCGTATCAAACTGCGGGTAAGCTCAGAGAAGCAAAATGCCTCCCAGCACACTCTACCACCACCAAAACCGCCAGGGTTCACTCCTGCCTCCATAGCTTGTCAGCTTCCTTGCCCATAGTTTGTCTTTTTTATGGCATTACAGATACAATTGTACTTAAATAAAGCAAGCACAGCGTCTTCATCTACACTTTAAAGAAATATTTATCAGCACAAAGGAGGTCTCTCCCTGTACGCTGTTTACAATGTTTTCTGTCCTCAGGCTGCATCAGGATTTGCTGTGGAAAGGTATTTGGAATAACTTGTGAATCCCTGCCCACTCCGGTTGCACCAACCGTATTGCAAAGCCTTGCACACTAGTAATCACGGGGCGTTTCTGGCCCTGGGAGYGCTCGGTACAGAAGAGCAGTAAAAAAAGAGGGTCTGTTCTTTTCTTATTTAATCCCCTCTGTTGAAGCACTCTTAAAAATAAGAATAAAATATGAACTAAGATAACAGATGCCCTTAATGAGGCCCTCTGTTACTCTACCACAGTATCTCTGAAAAAATAAAATATATAGATGCTGTTTCAGCAACTAAGACAGTCGAATTACAGAGAGCCGAAAGTTTGTGATTCTTTGGGGCAGGGGGTTATCATCAGACGTGGAGGAATAGCTGGCGTGCTCGGAGGCAACGATACAAGCTGCAGAATACTAAGATATCATCTGTCTCCGCTTCCCAGTATACTTCTCTTGATGCCAAACTGCACTCCCCTCCTTAAAACTAGTGGTAAATAAATTAATAATTCCAAAAATGAATACATTAAAAACATGCAACGCAATTTCCACTTTATGAGGGAGAGATTTAAAGAGCTTTTAATGCAAAAAAGTACTGCTCCTTGTTTAAGGGAAACATTGCCATCCTATCAGATAATGGCACTTAGTCCTTTTTAAATGTATAAACCGAGAACCCTGGGTGAGTTTCATTTAGAATAAAAATCTGATAAAATACGTGCAAAATCTGTCTCGTGCTTTTAATTTTATGAACCAAAATAAATAAGTCACTCTAAAGACTCCCAAGCATAGATCCAAATCCTATTAAAGTCTTTTTAGACTCAGAAGCATCCATATTTAATAGTATTTCAGCAGCTGTGTGGGATCCACAGTACATTTATATCAATTGCCACTTACAGTATGGAGCCTATGAACTGGAGTTTCTGATTAACCTAGCCTACATGGCACTTGCACACGATGAACACTACCTGAGCCTTCATCTCAAACTTTCCATAAGATTATGCATGCATGCACCGGTGATAAGCACAACTTTGCAAAGCACAAAATCTTTCCTTTATCAGCAAACATTATTTGGCGTTTGCTTGTTGCTCTAGGAGAAAAAAAAAGCTAGCAACAAGTAGTATTAATGTAAGAAATAAAGCTTTATACTCAATATTTCCTAAGACCAGAATATTAAATTTAATGTCACTTTATGGATCTTGTTTAAAATAACTGCTTATTGTCTTCAGAAGCAATTAGCTACTGGAATTGAAGAGGAACCCGTTACAAACTGGTGTCTGATTATTACATGAGGAACACAATTGGAGAAACTATACCCTAAGTCCTTAGCAACCAAAACGCACAGAATCAAATGCAAATTTGCAGTACAGCATCATCATTTAATATCATAAAACTTCTCTGGGTACTTTTATAGGGTCAGATCTCCTCATTTTGATCCAAAGCTGAATTTGAAGCACTCTCATCTGCCTTTCTTTACAAGCATTTACTAGTTATTTGTAAATATTGCATATGTGCCTATATTTCTCTAAGACAAGTTACAATAAAGTATTCAGAGACTCAGAAACTGGTTGCCAGGGATTTACAGATAACAATAAAATCCAAAGAGTCATTTTAAAATCCAATACTGACTGCAATAACTTTTAGTTCAAAATTGCCATCAACAATTATCACTTACTTAAATAAAACAGAAGGGGAGAGTCTCAAAAGAAGTGCAGGCATGTCACTCCTATCTTGACAAAAGAAACATATTTTTAATCTTCCTACATCACAGACAAATCACAGTAGATCTCTAGTCACTTTAGTACAGTAGGGGAGAAAAGGAGGAAGTTACACATTTTCAGACACTAACAATTTAAAATTAAGACAAGAACAAATATTGTTAGTAAAAGCAAAAGACAGTGGGGAAAGCAACTCAGCTTGTGGAATAACAATATTGTTAAATAGAAACGGTTGTTTTCTGAACACAGTCATTTCATAAAATGTACTGTAAAGCTTTTATATGTAAATTACCCAAACTCAGAAACCTTTCACTTGAAATTGAATTGTGAATAGCTTGAAGTAGAACACTTTAGTGAAAACGTGCTTAAAATGAACAAAACCAAGAACAACTAAGGCACACACACTGTTTCGCAGGGAAAAATATCCACTGCAAATAAATATGTCCGATTAATGTACTCTTAGCAAAAAAGGACAAAAATTTGGCTTCAAATATATTTAGATAGCCTCTGYTTAGGTGCATTTATGTTTTTCTTTTTCATAGGTACCGATTACATTAGGTAAATTATGTGTACTAGCACCAAATAGACAACTATGCTACATGAAAGATTAAAAGTACTACAACGGAAAACATAAGCAAATATGATACAAATAATCATATTAAAACCTCCCATCGCTAAGACACTACATCAGTTCAATTTCCRTATGCTTTTGAACTAAGACGCATACGATTCCAACTATCTATCRTTATATTTTTTTTACCTGTTCGCATCCCTTCAAATAACCAAATCACATATAATGGTCAAACTTGTGTAACTGCTGTGCACAAAACCAGCACGCTGGATACTTGATGAYGGGAGCGTAGCAGGCAGGAAAGTCTGTGCTTACAAAGCTCACACGGATTTTTCAAGAAGTTGCATATAAAACAATTGCAATATCTGCTGTTTTCATCAAACTTACAAACATATTTACCTTTGGGTTTTCTAGCCAGCCTGGGACCTCTAATGATGTACCTGCTGCAAATGCTACTTGACACAGACCATGTTATTGGAATGGCAGCCCCATTTTTTTCTGGTGTGAGTTCCCAGTAATTTAACAACTTTAACAAAACTAGCTGCAATCCCCTTACCAGCAAGTAACCCATATACAGATTCTCAGTTTATTAAAACTCTCATCCCATAGCATTGAAGAAAGAACTTCTTGGTAAGGATGAGTTCTTGGCAAAATGCATTCTGAATTTGCTTATTCAGAATATACTTCCTCCTGGCTGAATATGGAAATCTGAGTTTATTCCATGCTTGGAGCTTAATTCTCCCTTCGGATGGGAACGGGGCTCCAATTACTGGAGTAAGAGCCATGGAGACATTTGTCCTAGGGCAGAATTTGGTCCTTCATTTATCAGTTTCTGAGGATAGCAGACAAATTTAAGTAGCAAGCAATAAAACACACACTGATGGACTTTTAAAGCTAAGTTCTTATTTTTAGCTCATGTCAGCTACGAATAATGCTTGAAAACAAATTCTAATTAAAAACATTAACAAATCAAACATGAAAAATAATCTTGGGCCCAAGTAAACCATCAGTGCAATGCACAATTCCCTTAACCTGAAATCTAAAAAGTTTTGAGTTGGATAAAGTCTGCGCATATAAGTCCACGAATGAGAGAATATAAAGAATAATATTAAAAACTCCCTATTTATCTCTCTCTAAATGTACTCATGACACACAAATGAATATGGTACTACTGAACAACATCTGCATAATGACATAATTGTTTCCAAATGTGAAAAACAAGTACCAAACCCAATGAAAAATAATATCTAGGGCATTCATAAAAAAGACAAAGTATAAATTAAATAGTTCATATTTTCTCTATGAATGTATGTGAAGACAAAACAAAAGCTGTATTTTGAATCACCTTCCATAAAGTGAAAAATATTTGCAGTCTGGCAGTTTTATATCATTGTGCCTTCACAAGCAAAAATGCCGTTTTATTAACATTTATAATCTCTCTGCCATTAAAGCAACTGCACTGAAAGTGTAGCTAAAATGTATAGTATTTTTATATTAGAGGTAAGGCAACTTAGTGTGACTGAGAAATAAATAGTGTAGTTCGTTCTTTTCAGGTATTGAAGCATGTACATTCCAATATATTATATGACTATCTTGCTAGGCATTAGCTAATGATATAATAAGGAGGATGGCCAGAGATTTAATTCCCACAGATGACATATTGTACCCAAAAGATTCAAACAATCACATAATAAGCAAATACCGAAAATGGCTTACAATTAAAATAACTTAAAAAAAAAAAAAGACTGTGTAAATTCCCATCTAGATTAGCTGAGATGGGAATCTTGTTCCATCTGTGCCAGGCTTCTGTAAGCACTAATTGATACGTGTGAAAAGCTGAAAGGTTACACTTCTACATGATTCTATAATGTTTTGTTTAATTTTAAAAGGATTTACTGAATGTTCCCCAAGACTTAAGGCTAACTCAAGATTTAAAAAAGGTGTTTGTTTTAAAATTTGATAATCTTCTTTTCATTTCCCTTTTTGTGGTTCTTTCTGAGGATGGCAGCGGTGGTGCTCTAACGACTATTCTGCGATTCCACAGAATGTGTGTGCTCATTCCAGTTGCAAACCCAAGCCTTCACACAGTCTATGCGGCAGCTTTTGGCAGCCCCATCCAGCCGCCTTCTAACCAACTGAAGGAGGAGGATACCCATCGCTTCCTCTGAGCCCACACGTGATGATTTTAAAGGACTCACTATCCTCCAATTCCCACGGCACACCTACCACTTTGGTCTAAATGAAATTTCAGCCTTTGCCCTTGCACTGGAGAGCGTAAATCTTCAGAAAAATTGTAAGGTAACACAATTTCATCCAAGCTCCGCCAGATATGCCTGGAAGTTTGGGAGAAAGGTCCCAGTTATTGTTCTGCCCTTTCATACCACTCTTTCCCTTCGGACGAAAAGATCTGGAGGAGAGAGCCAGCCTAACGCTTGTCCTTCTCTATGCACTGTACAGTCCTATCAGGGCTACACAGTCTGATCTGTAGCAAGGAAACATGTTCAAGATTCATCATTTAAGTTAAATCACTAAAATAACACTGTATGCTTATTTCCCAGCAGTAGCTGACCAAAAACAAAATAAATAAATCCCAACAAACGAATACTTAAACTTTCTTGTATTTAGTCTAATTAGCTTTACTGGAAGAGTAGAACCCAGTATTTTATTACATGTTTACTCCCCAAACTTCATAAGTATCTTTATGGCCTCTGATACTTATTCATGGTTCATACAAGGACTCAAAGTCTTTCAGATTCAGTATTACCCATCCTAACAAAATCATCAGGAACGTTTCACAGCTAGGCACAAGATCTACTCACCTGCATTTGCCATGAAGATTAAAGACAACGAAAAACCCAAAGCAAAAAACAACCTGATGATATTTCCTCAGTTATCAAAGAAAATTATTCACTTGAGCTGAGTGAATGAGGAGAATTTTGAAAGATGGTATTACTATAATTATAAGCCAGTAACTAAAATGTTATTACACCCCTTGCTAACTGATGTTTTATGTATTAATGTTGAACTCCATCTAACTTATCTGAGTGCTTTTGCACCACCTCTTTCTCTCTATTGCTAAATGTGTGTACAATACCATGAAGGAGACTTAGGTATATTGCAAAGGTTATATTTGAAGATGATATGGGATGGATGCATTTGACTTTTTAAATCTTTCCCACTCTACTTCAGAAAAGGAATCAGAAATCTGTGTGGYTTTGCTAGACTATATCTTGCAGTGAAAGCACATGGATATTTTTAGCAYGAAAAACTACTTATGAATTTTTGAACACTTATTAAAAGCAATACTGCACAACATTTCAGGGAATATAACCCACTAAAAATCCTTTTGTGTTTATATCTGAAAAATTAATATTTTGTTCTCCGGAGTAAACTGATATATATAATAGCAGGGGACATAAATACTAAAAGCACTTTCAATATTTTCAGTCGTTCTTGCMTCTGTGTGTGTGTCCGTGTGTATGTGTCACTTTGGTATTAAACATGCAGTAAAACTTGCTAACAAAATAACTTTGTGTTAACTTCCAATTTGATGTTGAAGACAGCATTATCAAAACTTTGCTACTCACAGTAGTATAAATTACTCTCTTGAAGGCATATGGAGCTGGGCCTATGGCTGGGTGTTGTACAGCCCTTCTTAGGAAAGGAAAAGAAAGGAATGGAAAGGACTCCAGTTTTCTGAAGAAAGAATCTTTTTTGCTCAACACAGGCAACCATAGGCATTTACAAACAGGAATAAGGCCTTACTGTTGATCTTTCCCGATTCCAGCGGCAAATCCTTTAAGACAAAAGTCTGTCTGAGAGAGCAAGACTCTTCTAATTAAGAGGTTCCCAGTTCCCTCGTCTCCACCCATGAGTTGCCTTTCCCTTTAGTCGTGACTGACACCACGGAGGTAGAAATATTTCTGGATTCTTCAGTTCCTCTTGCCCAGTTGCTGCGTTTATTTTTTATTGCCTAAAAGTAATGGCAATCTGCCTTGCCCTGGTTCTACACGCGTTTCTCAGGCTTGCTCTGGCAGAGCCTTTCAGAAATGCATGAGTATCTAGAACATAGATACTTCAAAACTTTAATCAAGGTTACGGTTGCAACGATCAGAAGAAACAAGGCAAAATTAAGCTAGGATGATGACCAACAAAATTAGGAAGCAGAAACAATTACAGCTAAATCATTTGGGAACTGCAGCTAGCCGAGGAACAGAGTGATGCTGACTGCTGAAACTGTTCTTTCCTCCATTTCCTACCCATCTCACCGGTACTTTTTCCTCCAGGTCTTATTATTGTTACTGCTAGTGCTGACATGTTTAGGAGACTAAATTATAAACCAGGGCCCCGGTGCGCTTGCTGCTTCGCAAACAGTGACAAAAAAATGCAAAGTGCTCCAGAACATCTCCAGATGCAGTTGCCACCAGTGTATTTTCTATTCTTCCTATGGTTTGAATCTACACAGCTTTAAAATACAAATGAATACATAAGGCTTATAATATTTCCATAGCTTTTCGCATGGTAAATCTGTATTAGGTAACAAACACAGAGATTGTAAAGCCGATGTTAGTTCAGTCTCTGCATATGAATGATAGCTCTGGCCAAGCAAGAAACCCAACGTATTCAGGCTACTAAGTGAGGAAACAAAAAAAATCCCACTTTCTCCTGAAAAAAAAGGAATAAAAACATCATAATGAACAAGCAGCAGCACTGTGGTCATTTAATTATGGAGATTATTTTCCAAAGACAAGAAAGGGGCAAAGCTGCTTCTCACCTGCGCCGGCGGCGGAGGCTCCGAGCACCCCGGCACCCGCGCACGAGAGACGAGTAAGTCGCAATGAAGCAAGGAGGTGCGCAGCCTCCATCAGATGAGCGGGGATTTGGCAGCGATTAACAGCAAGCCGCTGCAATATCCCCGTGTCTCCGGGGCATGCCCTGAGCGGCCCCGGCCCCGCGAGGAGCCGCGGCGGCCCCCGAGCGCCGGAGCCTCCGGCGGGATGGGGCTTCCCCGCCGCCGMCGCGCTGCTCCCTCTCGTCGCCCCCAGCCTCAACGAGTTAATCTCGTTTTCCAGATGAATGGTTATTTTGTCTCCCGCAGGCTGTGATTACCGGATAAAAGTATTGTGTTAACAGGAGGGCCGGGGTCTGCTCAGCAGCGGATTCCCCCTTCAGATAACCAGCCGGCTATCTGAACTTGCTTTCTTTGCCTTTCTTTCTTCCTTTTTTTTTTTTTTTAATGCAAAGTAAGAGAGTGGCACTAAGAGGAGAAAACTGTGAAATGACATGGAGATAAACCGTCCCAAATAATTATGTAACTTCCTAAGAGGTCAAAGGCGCAGTTTATCTTCATATTTCAAAAGAACTTGCCGGTGAGCCAATCGCATGTGAAGACTACCTCTACATATTTTAAGAAGTTATTTGCCTTTCAGTTCATGCTTGCCCTTTCCCTCTCTAACGGCCTTTGTTTCTTAAACCATTAGAACGTGTTTGAGAAGTTCACAGCGAAGGCTATCGGCATATAAATATTTGGAAGCGCTGAAACACATCTCGGCACGATCAGAAAACAGGAAGAAGCAAGCAGCCAGCGATTTCACAAACAGTGCTTTCAATCTGATGAAGCACCAGCCATATGGTGAGAGTTATGGTCTACAGCACTTTTTTCGGAGATAATATATTTTCTCAATGACAGCAGTGAGATTCTTCATTTCCTTCCCTAGATAAAATGCTAAAAATGAAAAAAAAAGTCCCACTATAATTTCCATTCTTAAAGACTATACCTTTGAGGGGAGAAGCATGGCCTCGAATAACCAGTCATCTCAAGACCAACAGCAAAACTCCTCGTGGATCAAGGACAGATCACACCAGCCCCCACCGAGGCACATTCGCCTCCACAGACAGCAGTGGCATTGCACGGACTGATGTCAACTCTGCCTTTCACGCATTTTCATCAGCATGTAAAAACTGTGAAACTACAATGTTATTTTAGTATCCAGTGCTAAAGAAGGGAATAAAATTTGATCTCTGAATGCAACACGTTTCTCCAATGGCTCTCCCAGCTTGCCTAGGTCCAAGTTACCCCTGAGGTGGGTTATGTCAACAGTTCGGAAACAAGATATGACTTCTGTTCATTGGCAATGTACCCAACACTGCCCACGAAAGTGAGTCTATAAGCTGATGAACACCTCCTTAAAAAAGCCACAACTTTTGACTGCAAAAARCCAGTATCTTCAACAAAATATGAACCAATGTTCATGCATGATGCGCATCCTAAGTGCACGAGAGCCGTACCACACACTGTGGGACTGGTCTGCACCAGAGCAGACCCTGCCTGTCCTGGTCCCCCAGTTTTCAGAGCTGGGGACCTGATGACACACATCACAACTTGCCTCAGTTTCCTTCCCGGGAAAGACGTAAGTCTCTACTACACAAATATTTGGGGTCAGTCTTTTTTACRCAGAGAATAACTGACATCAGCATATATGAAAATCATGCATAGGTAGCCAGGTAGGTTAATGAAAAGATATCACATTTTGGAGGATTTCTATATAATGGAGTTTAAATGTTTCTGTATCTCATAATGAAGTCAGAAGTCTATGCAGCTTAAACTACAGTCATCATATCACTTCCTTCCATTTTGGTCAAGTTGCAGTTTTCTCATTTCCGGCCAGAAGACAGTAAGTTCAACCTCTCTGCTGGGAACAAAGTTCATAATCTGTCATATAAAGATCCTGCTGCTTTTCAAAATGGGTAGATGATAACCTAATGGTTCACATTCTCTTGTGATAAACAAGCTTTTAGGTTTATGCATCACATATAGCAGAATGCAAAATGTCTATACAGTGTAAGCAAACAGTCAATCATACGCTATTTTGGGAGAAAAGCAAAGAAAAAATTCTAAGTACTCACAGTGTAAAAGCGATGTTTTAGGCAAAACATGCCTGTGCTCTAGAAGGCGACTAGAACAAAACATGCATTTTTACACAGTAGGAGTCTCTCTCAGCTACCGCAGGAATCACAGCTGTTTACTGGGTAACAGAGAGATATATCCCACTCCTGCTCTCCATCCAGCACTGCATTTTATTCCACTTAGCAGGAGACAAGCGATGCAGCTAGGAGAGTGCAAAGTGCTCCTATGCATCATCATAAGCAAGATAAGCTGGATTATTTCCTAAATTACAAACATCTACACCTACAGCAAATCACGGAGAGCAGCGGGTGACGCGGTGGGCACAGTATGGACACACAGCCCTCGTGTGGCTTCCAGCAGGCTTTTAGCAATGCTGCTGCTGCTGCTGGAGGAGCGGGAAGCTGGCGCGACCTTCCAGTTATATGTTGACTCTGCCTTGTCTTTGTCTGGAGAGGGGACAGTATTTTCCTGTACTTTCTTCCAAGTCTTTTGATTGCACTGCTTCTCTTGAACTAGTTTGGGTAAGGGTGGGCATTAACCTCMGAGGCCAAGGTTCCCTGAGGTATGATGTCCTCCACAAGAGGAATTTTTCTTTCTTCTTGCCTAATTAACAGATTAGATGTGTGAATAGTTATGAATAAGCACCAGGCAGTGTCATTTAAAGCATGGTCACTTTGACTAAACCTTGATGAGCCTCTATACGGCCACATAAGGGATTAAACTCCCGGCACAGCTGTAATCAGGACTGCTCACATCCCGAATCTGCTTTTGTGTAGGGGACAGCCCCGACATGCTGCTTATTATACTGAAATTCGGTGTTACCGGTGATTTCAGATCTCAGTGGAAGGGAATACTGGTCCTCCTGACAATAACCAGTAACGATCTCTTTCTAGGTAAAGCCCATTTTGGTGCAGCAGAAATGATGCTAGTAAGGAGTGATGTGAATGGGTAACAAAGAAGCTTGATCAGCACGACGGAGAGAGTCGCGGACACAAACTAATTTCTTGTTCGTTTTTCTGCACACCAGTGCTACACAACCCTTTGCAAAAGCTCCATTGAAGGGAGTAGCTGGAAATTATACTGTTTCATGAGCTGAAAATATTCTCTGTGGAGAAATTTTAAACCCATAAACTTTTCCTTTTTCCTTTTTTTTTTTTTAGACAGTGCATCAAAACGTATGCACAACAGATCTAAGAATTGTTACATGGTTTTATTTTTTAAATTGCCAGTCTCTTTTATTCAGTGGTCTTATAAACATAAAATTGATAAAACGGACAGCTTTCTAAGCTACCTTACGTCTCTCCTTTTTTGAAAGCTTCCTAAACATGCAAGCACTCCATAAAAAAGTAACTGGTGCATGCAGAAGCAATGCAGTTCACAAATGAAGCAGTATAATGTCAATGGTTTGAAATTGTTCAGTCTCAGTTGTTTTCCAAGTCAATGCACTGGCAGTCTTGCCTGAATGCAACTAGTCAATAGAGGGAAAATAAATAGAGCATTTCCAGAATTCACCCATCAGCACTGAAAAGTGTCTGCTTACTATTACACAGTTTTAACATGTCATAATCGTTTTTCACAGTAAAGAAACCATCCTTATATCTTGGACAAAGAATGAATGACTATTTTAGCAACCTATACATATCTTCTAATGGAAATTCCAAGCAAAATATATTGATTATAGTATTGTAAATGGTATGTGGTATTAAAGCAGATTCTGAATCTTTTAGGCTAATTTAAATGCTACATTACRAACAAAAATTTCTAATTTGGATATCTAAAAGGAGAGACTTCTGTATTTGGACTTCTGAACACATCCATTTAACATTTCTTTAAGGATCTGTACCTTGAAAGAGCTCCCTGTAATTTCAGGTGGAGTCGAACACCACAATTTATGCACACAGCATTATTCCCTTAAAGAATCCTATTGACTATTCAGTTGGATACGGTTTGCTCGCCTAGGTGAAAGCTCTAGCATTAGTGCCACAGCTGTGTGAGCCTCAGCACCCACACTTTAACAGGCAGGCAGGTACAACTGCCCCTTTTCTTTCGATCTTTTATTTCTCCCTTGCCTGGGCGACGAGTGCTGTGTCGAATGGCACCGCACAAAGAAAGAGAGGAGGCGGCCAGGACAGCCRCGCTGGTACACTCACCTTTTGAAAAAGGGGTTATGCCTGCCTCTCCACATATCTAGATGCTAAATTACATCTAAGGTGCTATGCCTACTTAGATAAGGCACTTGCAATGCCACGTAATTACAGAGAGGATCTGCAATAGTCTGAAAAATCGGGAGAAGTATGCATTTTCCAATCCCCTGCCTTGTTGTCTGTCACCTGGATGAAAATCAAAGAAAAAAAAAGATAGAGGGGGGAAAAAAAATTCCCCTTCAGACCCAAGAACACACTGTGCCCATGGATATAAATGTTACAATAAAAGAGCAGGACGACTACTAGCAGAGCTTTTATAGCTTAACAGTATTTTGACAACAAATGTTCATATTTCATTTGAAATTTATGAAACCTTTGTGCCTSTAATCCCATGAGCAGCTACATGGTAAATGAAAGTAGCAGGCAGTCTAGATTAATAATATTTTGCTTCATACTGGAAGAGCATTCTAAGGAAACGAAATCTTGCTTTATCTGCCCTCTCACTTTTTTTTTTTTTTTTTTTAGTCTCTGTATTGGAACAGATTCAGAGTTCTAAAACCCGCTTGCAAATATTCACAGATGCCTTATTAAATTATGAGAAACTGAAGGACCCATCACAAGGTATAAGCAAGCAGTTTAGGAGCAGCAAGTAGAGGGGCATGATACATGGTAAAATATCATAGCTCCTAGTATTAGAGTGCTACCAGTGGCTTAAATCAAGTTCAAGGGGAGTACCTGGAGTGAGCTCCTGCACTTGATATTCTAATAAAAAACCCTATGAAAAGACTGTTGCCCTGTGAATCACACAACCTTTACTTTCACATTTTCGCAGTTTAGAAATACACGTATGCTAAAAGCTCCAGTGTGGCTTCTTGCACTTAAATGCATAAGTGACTTTTTCACCAGCTCTATTTATCTTCAAGCATATCCAAAACAAAATTTTTGCTTGTTTTTTTTCTTTTTTTAAACTAGCACCTTAGTGCAAGCTATCATGGCAAACATGATAAGTGCAATTATGTGTCTAGAAAGAAGACTATTTCTTTTTATTAACATTTTTATTCCTTTTTTGAACTCTCATGTGGATTTGTTTATCATATACGTGCCAGGAATATAAGGCTGGTAAGGCCACGCTCTCATTTACTGCTTTGTTCCAAAATACGAGTCACATAAAATGTAAGAGGGGAAAAAAGTAACTTGTTTCAAGCAGCAACGGGAGACACATTTTTAAAACATATTTATTAAAATAGTCCTTTTGGTCCATTTCCATGAAAAATAAAAGTTTTTCTTCATCCAGTCTTAGTTTCAAGTATTTCTGTGGCTTTTCATTTTCTGAATTTTATGTCAAAACATAACATTTTAGCTTTGGAAAAACAGTATTTCTGAAAAACAAATACTGAATTTGCCATTATATAAGATGCACAGAAATTCATAGGTACTTGATCTGTAAGATCAAGCAGACCCCTGGTTAGTATTCTGGCAGTGATCAAAGGAAGATATAAGAAATGTTTTGGAATATATTGCTAAAAAGGAAGCTTTTCTTTAATTCAAAATTGAGTTATAGTTTGAGTTATACACAAGTTTGCTTTAAAACCTTTTTTTCTTCTTTTTTAAGAACTCAGCTTCCCTGACTACTTCTGGCATAAAACTCCACAGACTGACTGGGTACTGAGTAAAAAATCATTTCCTTTCTCTTCATCTTGCATTCGAAGAAAAGTTGAGTGGGACTGAAATTCTACATCCTAAGTCATGTAATAAAATTTAAAAATTATTATGGTCCTTAGAGGCCTTCAAATATGCAGAACTGTGTGTGCCCAATTCACATTCTCCACATCGTTGATTATTTTATATTCCTCTCTCACACATTCTTATACACATCTTTGAAACCAGGCAGCTGTGCTTCACCTCAGGTTTGGTTTCTGTTCAAAAGGTCAGTGCCTTCGTGGCAATGAGACAACTTTGCAGTAGTATTAGATAAGTAATGCACAATTAACAATATAGTAATTAAGGAATAAAAAATATGAACAGTAACCAGGGAATATTTCTAAAAATATAATCCAAACTGATATGATTAAGAAAGAATAAGGAGATGGTTAGATCATAAACACTTCTCAGTGAGTTCAACAATTGGAATTATAAACTGTGTAACATGTATTTCTTACCTTTTCTTGAGAAAATAACCTATCTCAATCCAAGGATGAAAAGAGTCATGTTTGACTTACATAGTGCACAAGTGGACAAGCTAAGAAATCAGGCCTCTATAAATCTATAGCCATGTACAAATGCATACACATAAATGTATGCTGTTTCACAAAATAAAGGTAACAATAGAAAAATACTATCCTCATGTAACTGGAAAAGTAGGAAAAAAAAACAGCGGTAAGGGATTACCTTTTATAAAGCTTTACCGATATCATTTTTGTTACATTTTAATAGCCTTGTAATTATTTTGAAATCATTTTGGATTGAGCTCATCTGAAGGGAAAGTATAAAAAATGCTCTCACACGTAAAAAAAAAAAAGGTGACATATTCTTCACCTCTTCAATTATTAACCCATAAAATGGTAGATTTTTTCTTTGACTGTTTAAAGAATACTGTGTTCAATAGGCCAGATTACATACATCTACCTCTTTAAAATATTTATCTTTTATAATACTATACACTTTCTCTTTTATTATGGAAATACAGATTGCAGTTAATAGGGTTTTTTTACATTTAAATCAAGACTACAACCTCTTTGTTGCAAACAGTGTTTTTTCTTCCCAAACCAGTGCACTCTCAGCATGTTTTTGTGGGTACAGAGTCACACTAGCCCCCGCGCTGTTGGAAGGGGAAGAAGAAGATTGTATCAGCAGGAAGGAAAGCACAGGCATCACCTATGATTGCACCTGTGTGTCTCAAAGCTCAGCTGCAACCGTCCTGTAATCCAAAATGCTGAAGCTGAAAAGCAATGAAAAAAAGACAGGAGCATTCTTACTCTCCAAAATAAGATCAAAACATTAATATACTTTAACATTAGTATATTTTGCGAAGTGAGACACTATTAGAAAATGTTGGTTTTGTTTCTACATCCTGCAAAAGTTAGCAAACTAAGCCTAAGAACAGACTTTAACTTCTACATTTAGGTTTGGCCCAAAAATCAGATGTTGCTTAATGCAGTATACTCTGTACAATATTAGTTTGCTTATGATACTAGAACTATTCGATTAGTGAGGCAGCTGTGCACCTATCCAGAGCCCCAAAAAATCAACGCCAGTATTTATACTTATTCATACTTAGTAACTCCATAGCAGAACATCTCCTATAACTACGACCCCACACATAAGCACAGTTTCTTTTCAGTTACAAATATTTAGGAAAACCTCTCCCAGGTAATACCGTTACACACGTAGCGTCACATAAGAAGGAGAGGCACCCAAGAACAGCGTGGAGTTAAAACCTGCCGAAGGAGCCTGGATTGCCGCGTACGGACAGAACACCCGGGTTTGCTAAGCGCGGCGCAGGCCACCRCACGCCCCGGGACCTAGGGAGCGTCGGGCGCAGCATCCCAGGGCGTGAGCGACGTGACGAACGGGCACGTCGCCACGTCCTGCACCGTATGGGCAAGTCCGGCCAAACGCATCCGACAGGCGCGCTTCTGGATAAAGGCACGGCAGGGAGCATTTTTCAGCCGGAGGGATCTGAACCGGGAGCAAGTGGCCGTGCCCAGAGGGAGGCCCCAAACCCTTCCCTGCCGGGGCTCCTGCCCGGGCTCCCGAGGGCGCCCRAGACCCAGGGGCTTCGCTGCTGCTAGCAAGGACGGGGCAAAGCACAACAGACCAACTCTCCTGCATAGGTTTCGTTTCACGGTTGTTTAGACTTCATGTCTTCCGAGCGAAGTAAATGGATTGAAGACAGAAATTTTGCTAGCTGGTGTATTTTCAGTTAAACAGAAAACTGTAAATAAACCGAGGACGCCAGGGATCGAGCGTGCTTAACCTGCGCCTGCTCGTGCTCCTCCTCCAGCTGCTCAGACTTTGGGATTGCCACAAGAAACAGACGGAAGCTTTTGGTGCACAAGCATCGTTCGTGGAGCTCACRGCCGTTCCAGAAGAATACCTCCGAGAAAGAATTGCCACGATTTTGAAGTGCCATAGGCCCAGAGGCTGTTTTTATCCTTTGGACAACGTCACRGTTTTGCTAACACTCGGGTACACGCAGCTTTGGAAATAAAGCCACACTCAGACACAAAGCCAAGCCCCAGTAATTTTGTTACATGTGTGTTCACTTAATTCTCCCCATACTTCCTCCCCGCTCGATTCAGCTGAAGCCAGCTCAGCTCTTTTAATATCAGAGCACCATCTTCAAAGGTGTACTTTCTAGATAAAATAACATCTAGCATACACAGTCTCGGCAAGCGGCATGAGATCTGTAATGTGTGCTTTGAACAGAGCAGGGCACGAGAAGAACTGGCAAAACCTGGGACACCAAACCTCAACCACACTGAACAAAACAGGCAAGTCTGGGAGGATCCCTSGGAGCAAGAGACACCAAACAGTGATTTGGGGGTGGAAAAGGAGTAGCAGGATCAGGTAAAGAGGCCGGCATAACTTCACTTAACTCAGCCTGAGGAGGCTGTTCTTCTTTTTCAGAACGGATTGGTCACAGACCAAACGCATCGGGCAATGTCCTCGTTGCACTGCGCGAGGAGGGTCTACCTAGACCTAAAGGTTTGACAGAGATCAATGAACAGGCGAAGGAAGTCAATAAGAAGGTTTGTAGTAATATCAAATAGGTGCTTATTTCTGTAACGCGCATTTTGGATGGATCCTCTGAGTATTTTCTGACCACAGTTTGCAAAGGTCCCACTGGATATCCCCTCTGTCCTTCACCCCGGAGCTCCTAGTCACAGCTGGCCTGGGATTGTATTATRGCCTGGAGAGCATATTTCCAAAAAAAATCAGATCTCCCTTAAGAATTATACTTATAAAAAAACAAGGAAGGGAGCCTTAATTATCATTATATTTTAGTATGTTGTATCAGAAATTTGACAAGGCATAGAGTAGCTCATACAGTTCTGATTCACTTTCCTATGCCACCCACAAGGACCAAATAAACCAGAACTGTCGATCCACAGTAAGAGTTCCCTTTCCAGAAGACATTTATTGGATTCTCTCCCATTATCCAACCTCATAAAGCTCAAATATAAATTTCCCAATAAAACACAGAAACAAAAATACGATTACAATTACAGCACCCCAGAACTGTAAAATGTACCTACCTCTGTACCTACCTTCATTTAATTCCAACTATACTAATTGTTTATAATAGCTCAGCTGAACAAGTGCTTTCACATTTAACAGTTCAATGCTTTTCAAAATCAGCAAGACAACAGCACCTCCGATTTTAAATCTGACCTCTCTTTTGGTAGTTCTGAGCACAGCAACAAAACAGAAACACAGCTGAAACACCTGATCTTTGCTTTCTTTTAAAAAATCTAGTAACTCGTATAGATACATCTAGTTCAAATGTTCAGACTAAAAGTTATTTGCATATATATCATGAATATGGTAGCTATACATTCACTTAAACTAATACCTTTCAGTGTCATCTTCATGGCATTAGTCTAGTTCTACGATACATGAAAATAAGGAAAAAGGAGTCTCTTCCTTTTTTATTCCCTTCCACAGGGAAGATGAAGAGTTATCTGGTTTGGGAAAGGAGTTTAGTAGTGGTGGTAGTTTGGCATTCCCCCATATGTATCTTCCCAAATCAAACTGAAGGAAGGAAAGAGAAGAAAGCTATCCTGATTTTTTCTTGGCAGAAGTGGATTATAAATCACTCTAAAGGCTCCTTTGACTTTAGAGTGATATCAGATATTGCTCTTTTACATCTGAAAACTGCCTTCTCTACTAATTGGCTACTTGTCCCAATGTTTCATGTTTCCTCAAGCATTATCCTCTGCTGCTCATGCTCCTTGCTATCCCTCATACTCTCCCATTAGCTTTTCTCTCTACCCATCCCAATACCCCATCAACTTCTTCATGTATCCAAGGAGTCATCTTCTTCTCTACTTCCCCTGGATACCACCATCACTAACATAACTAACAAAAACCCTAGAAAAAACTAACAGAGCAGGTACCCACCATTAATCTTGTCTTGCTCATGTATTACGTTTCACTACCAGTTTTGTCCATCCTATCTGTTATACATCTTACCAGGGGAAGATTGTGCCCTCCTATAAATTAATTAAAATGATATCATGGTGGATTCTGACTCAACCTTTGGCATGATAATAATTATAATAATTCATATAGGGAAATAAATACAATAATTAAGAACATTAGTTAGTTCTAGGTAGTTTTTGATGGAAGCCTCCTTTTCTATCCACAGGTTTTGTAGTTAGAAATTTCAATTGCTGCCTTCAAGAAGTTAAATAAGAAATCAAAGACCAACAAGGAAAATAAAAACAGTCAGTTTAAATGATGTATCGACCAGGGAACCATAAGGTAAATTGAGATATATACACTTATGTTACAAGTAACTCATGGCAGTCAAGACTTCTCTTTTCTTGTATAGAATCAATACATGGCTGTGCTTCTTCAAGAGAAGCAAAAGTAAAACACATCCTATTGGAAAAGAGATCTTCTTACACACAGTATAAACAACTGAAGAACAAAGTAGATATTAATAAAATATATATAATAGGTATTTTCACCTTCAGTTAAACCGTGCCCTATTTTTATAGTGCTGAAATCAAAAAATCTTAAAATAACAACAAATCCCCAGGCATCTACTAACAAGGGTACTGTAGAGATTTAGGGGCCTCTAGTGATTTCTAGAGTGCTAGTTTGTGTACCAGCATCAGACTGATGTTTCTGCACTGGAAACCTGCAGCTGATCATTTCCTTATTATTTTGCTTTTGTTCTAGGTGATGGGGAGAGTATATTTTCTATTGCATTAGCACTCAGAGAGCTCAGTCAAGATCGGGTTTCACTGTTCAGCACAATGACAAAAGCACCTGACGAGAGAGTCCCTCGGGCTCCCGCACGCTGGGATCCTGCCCCTCACCTTCGCCATTTCGGAGCCCGCTACCTGGACGCAGCAACGGGCATTAGCACAAGCTATAGGAGCGCGTGGGCACCCACCATCACACTTGCATGCACACAGGTGGTAAACACAGATATCCAATTTTGGCAACAGATTTAGAGGGGCTTTTGGCTTATTTTAGTTCAAGAAATATTATGGATTGGTTATAACAAATGAAACCAATGTTTGGCAAATCGTTCCAGACTTTTCCAGTGCAGTTCCACTTGTCACACATTTTCAAGATTGCAAGTCCTGCCGAGTATCATCACAGAGCAAAGAGACACAGAAGAATCCAGCTGTTGTCTTCATCCCACCAGCAGGCATGGCATATTTTCCATGTGTAGTCTAAAACCACAGCAGACCAATGCTAATACATAAAGGCATCTTGGCATGATCACTGACCAAAGCACACCATTTACAAACGACGAGACAGATAGGCAGGACTTCTCAAGAGATGCCATTTTTTGCAGCCAAAATTCCTCCCCTCCCACACCCTCTCCTATAGATTTGAATTCTTACAAGCAAAGCAACTAGATCTGCAATGCTGAGAGCATTTTTCTTTATAGTCATTTAGAGCGACGGGTAAACCAGACCAGACTAAAAAAAAGAAGAATGATAGTACTGAGTTTTCACACGCACACATAACTAAACCTTTTTGCAGGGCAGATTCGTTGCAGCTCCCTGGAGCCCTCGGTGACACTGGGTACGTGGCACTGTGATGGGGAAGCGGATGGCTGGCACAAAGACGCCAGCTATCCCCCGTGTGCACAAATTCCTGAAACAACTGGATGTCTGCTAAAGAAGCAACAAATGGGTCTGAGCAGCAGGTTCCAGAATGATATTTAACACTATGATGCATTTGGTATATTTGATCCCAAACAATCCCATTATTGGCAAAAGAAGTCCCTGAGGAGAATGAAGACTTACGGAAACCTTCCTGGTGGCTAGAAGAAGAAACAATGACACTTGATAGGAATTTCCTATAAATCACCCTGATTCTCAAAGTCTTTTTTAATAATCTTTTTAACAATATTTTCTTAAAACAGGCATTTTCCCTAAGTCTCACAAAAATGAAGTACAACTCTTAAATAKGTAGATTTCAACAGTTTTTTAGGAGTTTGCACCATGTTGTTTTTCATCTTTAAAATTATAAATACATGATGCAATCTTTTCCCTATATATAACTCATCCACAAACAGATGATTTATAGTCTGTGGTTCAATACTACAACAACATCTCAGTGTGGACTCATCACTAAAAAGAGCTCGGCTCTCTCTTTTCCTAAATTCTACATCCTGCCTTAGGCTGAAGATCTGGAAAAAACTGTCAAGCGCTGAAGCCTCTGAGACTGTCAAACAGTTTCCCTATGGTGGTAGCAAATGCCCCAGAGCATGAGYCATTTATAACTTCACCAGAAACAAACAAACAAAAAATATGTAATAATATACTCGAGGAAGTTATCTTAACCTCCCAAGGGGCGGTTAGGCAAAATGCTCTAGTAGGACGTTTCCATCGCTGCTGCCCATGACAACAGAGAGAAAACAGGAAGGATGACTGGGCATCATATACTTTCCATAGAAAATTTCCTTAAGAAYAGGAGCAGCGGATGGAAGGTAAACTGGGATAGGGTTTTTCTTATGGTGTTTTTTTACAGTGGGAGTCAAYGGTGGTTGCTCAGTTCCCCTTCCCCCCAACCGCAAAACGAAAGAGGCCCATCCTCTCGCAGACGGCCACCATCAGGTAGTGGTTAGAGCCGTGGACAGTGGGACAGAGGCAAAACAAGCCCGTCCAGTAGCAGCTTTTCCTGCTAAGAGCAGGGAGAGACACTGGCACAAAAATCTGCACTGCATATTGCTGCAGCATAATTAATTAAGGCTGACAACACCCCTGTGAAATACAATAGGTCCAACCACTAAACCAAATCATCCTTATAAACATCCAAACGGCAGCGAGCGAATTTATGTCAGATTTAGTATTCAATCACAGAAAAAAATATCGCCTATAGCTTCAAAAAAAGCTCTTTACGTTAAGCAAAGCTCTCCCTTATATTTTTGAATAATAATAAAGAAATCAAAGATATGACAGCCTTTTACACGGATACTACCTTAGAACATTAGCAGATAAATCTTTGAAGAGGTAAAAAGTGCTATCAGGATTTCTGGCTGCAAAATCCTACMCTGTGCTTGTGAATTCTCTGACACTTTACACAAAATCTTCTAACTATTAATACATAATCACAGTCTAAAAAGTAAAACCAAATCTCATTAATATCAAGATTTTGATAGCTGGACGATTTTGATAGTTGAATAGATGGATAGTAGGTACCATTCAGGCAAAACGTACTTTACGGGATATTACACCTTTAGGATCAGATATCCCTGAAAACACACATGGAGMTGAGCACAGACATATGTTCCAAAAGCAACTCCAGCTTGGGTCTTTATGACTTTAGCTTCAAGAATTTTATTTTCTGTATAATCTTTAAAGTGAAAGCGCAGTCTCTAGCCGCTGGCTGCACTGTTTATCATAAAGTCAGCTCACTTAGTGCTGTCCAATTAAAATAAACTACAGCTGCAATGTATCACCATTTTTCTAGAGTATCTGAAAATATTCCTGCAAAAYCCAACCCCCAAAAATAAAACATAAATGAAAAGCAACAGTTCACTTGGCAACCATCTAGGAGAGGATGTTTTGACATTATTTTCATGTTATTAAATGCACATTTTCCACTTAAAAACAAGAAGCTCCTGTCACAAATGATTTATATTTTAACAATACTTTGTGTGACATAAGAAAGGCATATAATGGCTTGCTGCTGTTAACCTTTTAAAATAAAAATGAGAATGCAAACAATATATTTTTCCTTTGATAATTTCTTTGACTGTTTTGCTGCCTATTATGACAGAGAGACACCGTTTCAGTGATAGCCAGTGGAATATAGTAGCCTTAAATAAAATGTCCAAACTCCGCCTCGCTTTCCACAATATGTTCCCTTAATTGTAAATGACTTTTCTTCTATTGCTCTTCTCTAGTTCACGCCTGAAAAAATGACAGTCCGTAACACTCTTTGCCATCTTTTAACCAACTGTGATTTCCAAATTATTTATTTACGTAAATTTGGGAAAACCAAGGTCTCATGACACATTTGCACGTTTCATTCCGAGCACGATGAAAGAACAGGCAACCAAATACACACTTTTTTCCTTGGCTCCTGACTTTGCTCTGGTTCTTGGAGCCAGGGCACGCGTAACCGCAGGCTGCCACCACCAGAAGCCCGCAGGCAGCAGAAGGCGATGGCAGCCGGCAAGGCACGGCTCCACCTCGCCGCCTAAGGCCCTGCTTCCCAACSACCTAATGACTTGATGTAAAATAAAACCATGGTAACTTTTACATAGTCTGCAAAGTGCACATGTAGAAGATTTCTTGGTGGATTACACTACAAAAAGTACCCACACACATCTTGAAATTGCTGCACAGATTTTATATCTAGAAGAAGCTTGCGCATGGCTTGGGAGGCACGGGTTTTGCCACAGCCAATTTCTCAAAGTTAGGCTGCGTTTAGGTACAGAACAACACTGCACCTTTAAGAAAATGTTATTTTTCCTGAGGCCCTATCAAGGTAAATTTCATCAGTATTCAAAGAATGAGCAAAGCACTTCAACAATTTATTTCAATAAAAGAAGACTTAGCTGAAAGGAGTATAAATGATGAGAACTTGCTTTAAACTGATTTATTCCCTGCAGCAATAAAAGGAATGTTTCTTCACTCAGCTGTTTAATATGCAAATATGCAGAGCATCCAGCTTCTGACAGCACATCATTAATAAAACCTTGCACTAAGCAGAGCTCCCGATATTTCATCCTGATGAAAATACATGATGATGATTTTAGACTGTATAATTTCGGAGTTGGAACAATGTACTTCCCCGTGATGGAAACTCAGCAATCCTCCGTTCCAGTGCAGAGTTGTTAATAAGTTAACCTGTTTCTGGAAGAGGGAGACATCTGTTTACAAGAACGGCAAATACACAAAAGCTTGCAACCCAAACTCGCAACTGGACAAGCCAAACCTTAGCTGGGGAAACAGGGGACACATACAACTGTAGTATTTAGAGCAGAACACAAGAGTTGGTTTCTTTTTCAATCCATGAATTCTCTTAATTACCAGCTTTCAGTTACTAAAAAGATTCACCCTACCGACAGGCTTTGCCCAGCTGATAGCTGTGCTTTCTACCAGCCGCTACACAATCTCATACACTCTCAGGAAACGCGGAGATTATGATGAAACCATCATAACTTTTGTTAAAATTCATACACGAATTAAAATATGAAAGAATGGGGCTGCAATTTTTCTTATTTTATTCTGGGAAAATGAGGCGCCTCTATATTGGATCGTGCTGTAGCACTCCATTTCTTGTGTTTACAGCCAAACCAAGTAAGATCACCTGCTTTTTTCTTCGTTGTTTGTGCTGAATGTTTTACACACATCCACTCTTTCCAAAGAAGTTTTTAAAAAGGTTAAACGCCTACCAAATGCTTGAAAGAGAGGAAGGAATATTTGCCAATGTTTTGCTCTGAAGCCTTTCCAGTGCAAAGCTGGAAACTGGAAGCTGTAGAGAAATGCTGAATTTTTTAAAGCATCCTTTTGGGCAGAATTGATTCTAATGGGCAACACAGCATGTCCATTTATCCGTCACGATTAACACGAACACGGACGACGCTGATCACATTGCAACATGGAAACCTGAAGAGCAATCRTTTACTTGCAATATTAGGTAAAAATTAACACACTTGTTAAGGTTTGGTGGGCTTTGGGGGGCTGAAATATGCTATTCTCTTTGCCACTTTACTGCTAGGTCAAACATACAGAGGGGCCGCTTTCTGCATTGCAGTAACAACAAAAAAATGATTTCGCGTTATAATTCAAAAATATTTCTTCTATGAATCAATCATTTAGCATATTTCAAAGAAATTTGAAGGATTTTCCTTTGAATCATTTCCCACTGGGCATCTAGGAAACAAAACATCTTCAGGGCTAAATTTCTGGGGAAGTCTTGCAGGTTTTAGTAAACTTCTCCTAGCCAGTACTTTACATGTTTCTGTTTTCTGTGCGTGGCAATACTCCCTCATAACTCAAATGGGATTAACCAATTAAACATTTCCCAGTAGTCTCTAAAATAGCTGCTCTTGGCATGTTTTTTGCATGGAACAAACCTCAGCGGGAGGATATGATAGAAATCTTGCACTATTTAAATATAGAATTGGGACATCAAAGAAAGGGTTGTATTGAAATAACATGGATAATTAAGGAAGTGGAGAACAGTAATAACTGATTTACATAAAATGCTAATAAGCCTCTTGACTTGTTCGGCAATTTCTGCTTTAGGCATGGTATCTGTGGGTTCAAATTTGTGTACTACTTTTATTTTAGTGTTTTCTTTTTCTTCCTTTTTTTCTCCCCCTATTTTTTAAGCTCATTGCAGCCAGGGCGATCTGCATCTGGCCACAAACACCTTTTGCAGAACAAAAGTCAAATTCAATCAGAATCTGAATGGAAACTTAGGTGAAAGTTTTGTTCACATCTATATCCACACTTGCATACAAAGTGCAAAGCATAAAGGCCTTTAATTACTCAGCTGCACGCGTATGGACACAGACTGCAGCCCTGCTAGTTGAGCTCACTTTCATGTCATGCTGAATAATGTGTTACAAACGATCAATGACATATTAAAAATGGTAAATGCTCTTCATAATTACCAGGGCTTAAAAACTTTGAAAACAACTGCAGTGTAACGGGAACGGCGTGTTTCCCGGCACTCTGCCTCGTGCTACGCAGACGGCTTATGAGGGCACTGCACCGCCACTATAGGTTACAGCTATTTTATACTGTACCCYGGTGCCATTTGCTTCTGAGAAGAAATTATATGCTCTGAAATTCTTGTTTTATTTTACTCTCCTCCTGATCTCTCCTCGCAGCGCTACAGCAGCAGCGGCTCTGAGATGTGAATGTGAATGAGTGTCTGAGCCGCTCCTTCAGGACGTGTCTGCGTATTGACCTTCAGCTTACCCTGCTTCCCTGCGAGCCCTCTAAGCATGATCCATCGCTTTCTCAGGCCATTCTCCCTTCACCCCATTGATGGGTTTCAGAGCTACTTAAATTTCAAAGTCCTGATGCGTTGCAGCGGTGGYCAGGGCTCAGCTTTGCTCACTTATAGATTGTACAAGGTCACAGTAAGGGAAGGGGAAAAAAAAGCCGGAGCATTTATCAGGATGTATTGCTTTACTTTTTCTATCCATCACAAAGGCGATGATTCTATTTTAGTGAAAATCCATTGAACTCAGATCAAGTCAGATGGCTGTTATCATTGGAAACTCAAGAGCTGTCACACCATAATCGGTACAAATGATGAACACTGAAACGTGGGGCTTGAGGCCGCTTAATGGTCTTTAGTGAATTTTTTTCTGTTGCTTTTTAATGCCACAAAACCATGTTACTTAAGTAATTTCAATCGGAGACTGATCAGGTTTTGTTATGCAAGCACAGCTGATGCAATTACAGGTGATCCGACAACCATTGCGCAATTAAATGCTTCCTGCTACCTGCGTGCCCCCAACACCCAGCAGCTCACGCGGTCGCAGGGATTTGCCTCCGAATAGGAGGTATGCTGATTCGGGTCATCTTCTGCGATACATTTTCAGCTCGTCAACAACACTATGCAATATTAACAGGAGCTTCTGCAGCAATATCCCCTGGTATTTGGTGAATGAGTTTTGGGCAAGGCTCCCTAGGCTGTAGTTCCTCCTGTAAGAGGGAGCTGCCGGTATGCAGGCAAGGGGGGAAGCAAGCGAAGCTTCGCTTCTCTCTCTTTTTCTAAAATCGTAAATACAASCTTAGTGTAGTGTTATATTTTAATAAAAATTTGGGAATCCCGACCATACTTAAGGGCACCGGAAAACTTTCATGATATCGATATGGACTGAATACATACTATGCAGTGTAATTACCAGCGTATTTGAATTGCATCAGCAGTGCAGTACAGGGGTGCAACGGAGCAGGGTCTCAGCGTCACACGTGGTAGAGAGCTCTTTCTTCCCTTCAGTCTAGGCGTGCTAATTATTCTCACAGTTAGGCTTCCTTCCACTTCTATCAGTCATGACAGCCTCACCCTCCGTTTATTTATTTTGATTTCAGCATATGCACATAAAAAAGAGCAGCTATCCCAGGTTCTAGGGGACCTTGACAGATAATTAGAAATGCCTCTCTAATTAAGAGAAAAATAGCAACAGACAATAACTTTGCTGCACAGAAAAACAAGCCAGTCCACAAAATTGTTATTATCCTACTGAAATCCCGTAAGAAAATAATTGCCACCTAGCACTCAAAAGCAAAAAACTCCAGCCCACTGCACTTCCCACACAAACCCGTTCCCCCTGGAAATGCATCCCAAACAGATGCTTTCCAGTAACATGGTCACAATCAACATATGCAGTTTAACAGGTCCTGTCAGAGCTTTGCCGTGAACACCTCCTCCTCCAGCACACCTCCCTGAGTATGGCTGAGGAAAAACATCATTACTATGTAGGAATGTCCTAAGTTACTTGGGGCTTTTTATTATTTAAAACTGTATTTAGATCTTCTGTTGACCTCCTCCCATGGTGCTAGAACAACATGTTTTGATTTAGAAGTATCCTCAAATCATGTGAGATTTCAGGGCAGAGGAAAGGTGCAGAGGAACCAACCATTTTCACTGAATGGCGAAGAACAGAACATATTTATTACTACTGTTATTATAAAGCACAGATCGCACCGTACAGAGAGAACAGTCAAGGCCTGCTAGTTAACTTGGCAGGTTCAATCACCTGCAACTACCATATACACGAGGCCAGCATGCTTCTCAAGGCAACTTCAATTCAAGGCTCTTCCAGTATGGTTTCAGCCTCTTGTGCAAAATTAGGAAGTGCAAAATTAAAAAGAGAAAAAAATAAAGTGCAAAATGGACTCAAGTCATGCTTCGTATTGTGGAAAAGGTGCATGGATGTTGTTTAGCGTCCACGTAGTGAGCCTGCTGTTCCTGAATGTGGCAGAGTCCCTGGGCGTGCACTGGGCAGCAGAGAGCTCCGTGCAGCTGGACATCTCATATATATTAACACTTCATACTTTGCCCGAGCAAAATTTCCAAGTAAAAAACCAGCGACCACAGGCCTGCAGTGCCTCTCAGCTTTTGCTTAGAAGCCACCAACTCTTCCAGGAATCTGCAGCGGGGCACGGGGAAGGCTCTGTGCAAGCTCTCCAGAAGCCCCTCCAAACTGCTGCAGCGCGGCATTAATAAGCTGTAGTGTAATGGAGGATCAGTCCCTGTGCTCTGTGCTCCAAGGAGCAGAAAATCTTAAATAGTATTGTATCTTCAAATCTTTTCTTTTATAAACAGTAAAACAAATACAGTTTGGGGGAGCTCTATGTTTAAAATGGTATATTTTTCTTTAATGAGAAAACTATATCTTCATTTTCAGTCTAATAAAAAAATATAATTCCTTAGATATTTTACATGAACCAAGTAACCATTCATAGACTTCTAGCTCTAGCTACCTGTGCATATACTGCAAGCTCAGAGGACAGCATACAGCATAACAAGAGGTATGTTATGATGTATTTTCAGCAGTGAAACGTCTTGGAAAAATAGCTGATTTCTTCCTATATTACAGTGGATATCCAAAAAAATGTAGCTGCTAAAAATATGCTTAAAATGCGTATCCTGAGAATCTTTTTAGCGCTCACTGGTTTCCAAAATAAATAAAAAAAACACCCTCCAAGCTCTGCATTGCTTTAAAACATCCAATTATTATTTTCAAAATAGTAAATGTGTTTTAAAACTTTGCACTGGCTATTTTAGTAACATCTCTGCTATTTACTCGCATAAAAGATGACCTGGCCAGTGATGCAGCCTGGACTGAGCCAGGGACTCCAAGAGACCACAGTTAAGTAGAAGGGTTTGTTCCTTATTTGCTTCAACTGAATTCTGTTATCACAAAGGGGACGTTTGAAGAGCAGGATATGTTTTGTTCAATTATATCAGTAAGGACTAGGTTAATTTGTTCTCTACAATATTTCTGATATCACCTGTTTTTATAAACAAGGTCTCTATCTCTTCTCTCGCCTCTTTCTGACTATTATCCATATACTGAGCAAAAGACATGATATACAAATCAGGCATCTGTATTTTTATTCTTTAAACCCTCTGCTTCCCACTATCCCAGTCGCAAACTTCCCTATCCCAAGCTTTCGATGCAGCTTTTCCTCCCACTTAGGGGAAAAACCTTCACCTTTTCCAACAGCCCTGGCATCTTACGGCAACTTAAACCAAGGCCTTAGCAATGTTCTGGCCAGACTTTTCCCACTGTGCGTGCTGAAAAGCCTCTAATACAGAGGGTGCACTGAAGACAAGGCTGAGCCGTAGGGAGGAAGCAAAGGCAACCTGGGAAAGCTCAGCAAGCTCCTCCGCGACGGAATTAAAYGGCACTAAAAGGTCTTAAACATGGTCAAAATCTATAAGACTTTAACACTTCTCAAAGTCTTAATGTCAAAGGCTTTCCCAAAGAGCAAGGGCCTACACGGGTCTTTTTTCTTCTTCCCACAAAGCCAGAATTTTGAAGAATACATTTGTAAAACTCTAAATCTTTCTAGCAAATGTTATATGGGCTCAAATATGGACAATTCAGTTTGAGTACAACTGGAACCTGTATCACAAATACATCAGTTTAAAAAGAAAAATAAGAGAAGTAAAACCAACAGAAAACCTTTAGTTTCTCTCTGGYGTCAACAAAGACACGTTTTCATCATACCACTCCTACAGGTTGGGAATCTTAATTGGTYGGCGTCAGCAAAGTGCTCGGAAATGCTGATATGGTATTGAAGTTACCATAGAAATACGTTACACTTGTCATTGATCCACTACGTACAGTCCACAGAGAAACAGAAATAAAAGACAGAGCATGGATTCTGGAATGAAAATAAACATAGCATTTTCAACGAGCTTCAAGCAAACGATTCAGAAAACCAAAAGTCCCTTTTAAACCCTTCTTGCCAGCCACAAAATTCACTGTAATTTCTAGTAAATAAGAGGTGCATGTCCTTTTCCGTGGCTCATATGGCTTTTCAGCGAGAAGCGATGGCGCGGAGGGAGGACCACAACCGTCCTTTAACCTGTTAGGTGCTTTAACAAGCCCCCGTCTGTGAACGGAGCCTGGGTTTGTATTTATTACGGACAAGCTGCTTGATAACTGGCTGTTAGGAGAATCAAAGCAAAACTTTTATCTTTACCTTCACATCCCCCCTTCCCACTCGCCCGTGGCGCCGGGAACAGAGCAGCGCCGCTCTCGGGGCGGCAGGGGAGCCGGCGGCTGCGAAGCCCGGCCGCCTTCCCGCGCCTGCGCCTCCGGCAGCCGGGCCTTCCCGCGCCGGCCTTGCCGAGCAGCTCGCTGCTGCCCCTGCCCCAGCGGCACGGGGCCCATCTTCTCTCCAGAGACACCAGCCCCGGCGTGCGGCGCCTTTCCACGCGAGCACCACAGATCAGGGTGGGCTTTAGAGTCTAGCCAGCCTTACTCGAAAGATAGCGGCCACTTTTCAGTAACCTCCACAGCATTTGAGCACAGCAAATTAAATAGTGCGGCCTCACAAAGCACGGCGTTACCTCGCACCGTCTGCTGGTGGTGAGAGGCGCTCGCGYGCCGGTGGCTCCCGGCCAGTTACGGTTAGCTGACCTGGGACACGGCACCTCGCCCGGAGAGGTTCTCGCGCACGCGAAAGGTCATCAGAGCAGCCCGACTCTGACCATCCTGCGCAGGCACTGAAGTCTCTCACTCCTTCACTATCTGCTGTCCCGATCAGGTTCACCTAATAGATGACGCTAACAACTCACACTGGCAGCCCTTTGCAGCGTAATGAACACTGTGTGGTCTGATGAATGCAACCGCTGCACAGAAAACGTCAGTTCTTTCATTAAGAAAACCTTCCCAAGTTCATTGTATCGAACCGGCGCTCCAGCTATTAGGCTGATACATGACACAGTCAATTCCAGTTACACTTTAAGTGACTATTCATGTTCAGTGAATTCAATTTTTAAAACTAATTTATATATGTTTAGATATTTACATGAATGCACATTTTTTCTGCCTTATTCTTATATGCCTTTTTCCTCGTTTTAATTTCTGCTATTGCGGTGGGGGGGGAACACATTTCCTAAGAGATCCTGAGAATGCACAGCCGACAGAAAAGACGCTACAAACCATATCAGCAGGCTTTTGAAAATATACCTGCAAAGAACTCTGAATTACTTGCAGATAAAATAAATTGCACTGTATGTATTTATAAATGTTAACTACAATATCTGCATGTATTTCTCTAAACAATGACTATTGCTATTTCCCACTTACTTCTGAGGACCCAGATTTTGATATTAGCAGATACGGTGCCTCCTCTTAAAATAGTACTGCCAATTAGTGACATGTAAACTATTAAAGCAGGTAATTAAAAAAGTTAAGGTATTGCTGGCACTGAACAGAAAACATCAGTTCTTTCATTAGGAAAACCTTCCCAAGTTCATCGTATTGAACCAGGACTCCAGCTATTAAGCTGTGAGATGACAGAGTCGATGCCAGCTACAGTATCAAGTCAGTTAAAACGTCTTTTTGTTGTTACTATCCTTTCTGCACTTTCTTTTGACTGACTTTGTTTATTGTTAATTATTAGAGGACTGTTGGTTCCAAAAGGCAGGTATACTTTCAAGACGTGTATCCTCTGCAGCACACAAGAGCATTTCTGCACAGATCGTGATCAAGCCTTTGAAACATTTACAGTGTGCACAGATCATGACACAGTTCTTTACAAACAAAACACAAATAAGGCCTCTTATTTTATCAGTTGGATATCTAACTACAGAAATTTACCTTCAAAAGGAACAGGCTGCTCACTTCTTTTGATATATATTCCAGAAATGTTTCCATTAATGCAGATTTGTTTTAAATTGAATATAAACTACCAAGCCAACATTTCTACAATTAAAAAAGTAATCCTGACTTTACCAGGTTTAATATGTTAGTGGATGAATGCTCCACTGTTTGGGAAGTAAAAATACCTTTCTTAATACTGCAGTTCATGAGAGAAATTACAGTTATGGGATGCAGGGAGTTTGTGGCTTGATATACCTCGCAAGCAGAGACGGGGATGCCCTTCAAAGTTAGAGGGTAATCATTATTGACCTTGTGCATTCAAGACAGCATAGCAGGTTTCTATATAAAGAAACTTGCAGAGAGGTCATTGAAAGCACTAGTGAAGAGACATAAAAAAAGGAGATAGGATAGAATACAGTGCCGGTTAAGCAGGTTACAAATTTAACTATAAACAGATTCAGTAAGAGAAGACAAAAATACAAGAACATTTTCTTTGTAAGGGCCATGCAAATTTATGGTTCTGCATAAAATGTTTATTATCAGTTAAGTAGCCTTTACTATGTAATTATTAACTTTTACAGTTTCTGCAAAGTTTTTTCTCCTCTTTTCCAAGACACAACGGTGAGGGCTCTGCAGGGCTGAAGAAAGGGCCAGCGCGGAGGGCTGGCAGCAGCCGGCAGCAGTTTGGGAGCTATTCTTCTCTCCTTTACTGACTCACGGGGCGTCTGCTAATCTCTCTTTGTTTTAATTTACCTGGCTGCAAAATAGGTACAATAAAATCAGCAGGCATCTCCCCAGGGTTTTATGACACTTAGGTCGGCACTTCAAAAAGCACAGTTAGTACAGCATTTTGAAATCATTGAATGAAAAGCATTCTATAATGCAAAATGAATTACTTCAATATGATGAGGTTGTTTGGAAATGTTCAGTTAAGATGCTTGGGTTAGAAATGTTAAAATACATGGGGGACACAGTGGACACCTTCAACACGTCTCCTTCTTTCCAACAAAATTTAAAAATAAGCTGTAGCACAGAGAAGGTCCTATTCACATGTACTTTCTACTCCCACTGAATTAGATCACAGTCAATATTACAGAGTGTTCAACTTTTTTCTTTTTTTCCTGTAGACAAAGAATAAAGAAATTGAAAGAGAACCAGAACTAAAAAGACCGAGTCCTACTTTTGTATTTTTCCAAACAGAGCAGACCAAGGCTGCTGAGCTGCCTGCAACCTGCGCTCCTTCCGTTCAGTCCAGGGCCCTGCAAATGTGCAAATTTGGCCCGGCTGGGCAAACCTCTCCAAATATAGGTGTTTCACCCCGAGCCCACCCGCCTGCCGTGCCGCCTGGAAGCTGGCAATGTGACTACGCTGAAACCCTCCAAGAAAAGAGTCCATCACTCTTATTAACAGATGATGTCCACAGCGTCCTGGAGACAAGCCACGAGCGCGACGGTCCTGCCCCGTAGACTTCCCTCCCCTGCCAGCGGCTAGCACACAGTTTCCCAAAATATGTTTCATTTTCAAGAGAGAGATTTATTACAGCCCTGTTATCATGTTCATACCCTTCCTGAAAAGATAAAAATAAGAAAGACCTTACAAGAAGATGGTGTAGCAATAGCTAAATCATAAATGTTTGATAAGGAATGGCTAAATCCAGACAAATAACTGTTCAATCCCACTTTGTATTAGGCAGATAAAGTCATACAGGAAATCAATGTGATCTATTGAAACGAAAAATATGTCCAGCTTAGGGACTATGCAGTATTATAGAATATGTGACATTATAAATGGGCTGCTTCTGTAAATATTACATAACAAGAAGCTGCATAGTTTTTATTTATTTCTGTGTTTATGAATGTAAAAGCAGGATATGAAAGTCACTATTTGTTAGCAGGGCAAATGTGGGCAGCAATGAAGTAGGTGAGTATTTATAACCTTTTTATGTCCCCCCCTCTTGAAGGGAATACRTAATCGTCTCTGGGGATAAAAGGCTCTTCAGTCACCCCCTAGCCCTGGGCTCCTTTTTAGCACAGGCTGACAGATGTGCTAAAATTATAAGTGAAGTGTTGTGATGTTGACTCCTAAAGCAGCAATCATTAAGGTTGAAATTAGTATCCCCTCCCAGCCATTCAAATGTTAAAAAGTTCTGACACCAGGCGTAATTGGACAACTTCACCTAGTGGGGATAACATTACGTTTTATCCTACTGACTTCTTTCTGCCTTATTTCATCCCTGCTCCAATTTAAATGAATCAAAACAACTTTTTATAAATCTTTCACTTACACAAGACAAAACAAAAATGTGCTTATGCAGAAAGACATCTCAAAAGCAGACATATGAGTTCACAACTACATATACAAGTAGTATTGTTTAAGGCTGTATTATTTCAGCTGACAACAGTATTTTAAATAAGATTCAGTTAAAAAAAAAAGAACTGAAGGAAAAAATAAACAGATGTCCTAATATGTATTAGCATCTGTTGAAAGAAATACTCATTTGAAAATGTAAAATATACTCTTCTGTATATATGTACTAATTAGCTATATGCATCATTAACATACTTTAATCTTTTAAAATAGATGTTTCACATCTACTGTATTTACGTGTGCCTGAATGAATCCCCAGCAAGTGTGAGAGCTGCTATAAGTGGCAGTAAGTGCAAAAAGATATAAGCAAGCTACACAATTAGATTTCAGGTCATTTAGAACAGTGTGAACTAAAAAGCATGTTAATGTGCTATATAGCCTACCACTTTAACAAATATTGCTGAGTTTGGCACATCAACTAATGGAACACCACCGGCTAAATACCGGAGGTGTGCAGATGAGTCTCCATTTTTCTGTACTGACTCACCCCACGATTTTGACAATGACACAAAAAACGAACACTTGCACTTCTAACTACTAGAGTCTTTTCTGCGATTCTAAAGAAAAATGAAGCATATGATTTAACACAGTTTTGTGATGAATCTTTCTTCTTTATTTTATGAGAAAAACTTAAAAGGTAGCTCAGGGCCCATACTGTAAGGTAAAATAAGGGAAAGCAGACTGTGAAACTTAATCAGTGCTTTAACGCCAAGTAGAATTTGATGTTTGTGAATGTTTAACACTTTGTTGTTGAAAGTTGTATTCAGTTCATGAAGGCTGATGAACACCTTCCTTTCCAGCACAAAGAAAGAGAACGTTAATACTGTGACTTTCTCATCGTAACATATTGCACATCGAGTCACCAGCTCCAGCAGCCTCACCAAGCCCCGTGCTTCCGCCGTCGGCGCAACGCTGCCCATGGCTCCGTCTACGCCGGGCGGCTGCCCCGGGTGCTCTGCAGCGGCGTTGAACTACGCAGGTCTCCCGCAGGGTGCAAACGCACCTGAACTGCTACCGCACCTCCTCTGCAGTCTGCCCCTCGCCACCAAACAGCTACTACCGAATGCACGGCGCTCACCGCCCGCCCACAGGCTTCTCTTCTCCGGTCTTTGGGCACTGCTGAATCTTTCGTACAACCTCAAACTTTTATCCCCCACACAGGTCCAGCCCACAAATATCTCCCTCCCTTTCTCTCTGCTCCTGCACTCATTACACTGAGCATCTCTGGTTAAAAAAACAAACAAACAAAAAAACCTTTCAGCTAACTTTCTTTTTCACAACAAATTCAGCTTTTCTTCCTCTAATACTGTAGTCTGTCTATAAAGAAATCTTTAGTTTAATCCAGTTTATCCCTGATTCACTATCAACATGTCAAGACTCACCCGAGATCAACTTCAAGATACCAGTTTTCATTGATGACTTCCTAAATTTTCAAACATGCATTTTCATGCTCTTTTATTCTGCTTACAGATCCGCCCACAAGCATTTGCAATACTATCTCATTAACTTTCTTTGTAATCCACATTAAAATTCTTCTTTTCTTTGGTATCTAATCTTTTCTTTGGCATCAAAAGATCATGCCTAAAACAGGGCCTACCATATTTATTAATATTATCTCATTATATGCTTGTTCTTTTTATCTATTAGTATCCCTAACTTTTGATTAATAGTCACATTTTAAGCAATTTGAAGTTGGAACAATCTTTTTGGTTTTATTTTGCATATTTCTTAATATAGCAGGGTCCTCCTCTGTGACTAGCAATCTAGGCACTGGAGTAATGATAATTATCATCATTTTGTTGTTTCTTCTTTGTTGATATATAAGCATGTAAACTGGATTTTGTTTGCTGGGTAGGATTGCCAGGGATGATTGTCAGGAGTTCTGCTTCAAGAGAAAACTCAGGGGCTTTTAGTAATCATTTTCAAAATAAGGGTTGCAGTGTTTGGGGTTTTTTTCCTAATGACAGACCAGGAAATTAAGGATAGGAAAATTTTGAGGGTAACAGTCAAGAAAAATGGTTTGGAAAGCACTAATTAGAACGACTTTGTGTTGTGTTGTCAGCTAAGCAGCATGCACAAGATTTTTTTAGTAAACATATCGTAAGAAAAAAAAAGAGAAATGAATTGCAAATTCTGCTTGTATACATATCAACAAGGACATAGGAGCATAATCTACCTCCATAGGAGAGGGAGAACCTGAAATGTGTCTCTCGCTGGACACTCTACCCAAGACGAAAGAGTTCCAATGGTGGAGACTCACCTTTAGGAATGAAGCACCAGCATCCTTCTCCCAAATTTTCATGCGTAGGAGGTGTTAAAGTATCTAGTCTGATGCCAGCGCTTGGATACATTTTAATGGATTGCCATGCACTAATGCTATTATTAGGGAAAGAAAGGGGGGCAGAAAATGCAAACTTATTACCATGACTGTATAAACCATATTTTGATTTGGAATAGGAATTATTTTAAGGAAATCTGAAGCTCTTTTTCCCTTGCATGGAATCTAGGGTGCGAACCTGAAAATTCTGCAAAGGGCAGAAAAGCTTGCAAGCAAGCGGATTATGACAGTCCCATTAAGAAGAAAGGGAAAATGCAAATGAAATAGACATTCGCTAAATATAGTTTAATTTATAAATAAGACTTCACATCACAGATTTGTTTATCCTCATTTGGTGATAATTGTTCACAGCAGAATATATCAGAAAATTCTATAATAGGAACCACAGCCAGGAAATGTTAAATAATTAATCACCCTCCCAGCCACTTGCATTTCTGTTGATATAAATGACCGTATAATTCCAAACCCAATTATCACTACTTAGCCATTCCATTTTGTAGTTAAAATCCCACAAAATTAAAGTGCATCAATTGTTAATGGTAATAAACCAGACAAGGGATTAAAGATTATTTTAATGTTTATTTCCTGTCAAGAGGTTTTTTTGGCAGGAAGCACTATAGACAAAAGGCTACACTAAGATGAGATTCATACAATGTATTTAAATCTACTAACTTCTAAAAACCTTATGGTATAATTACTTGTTTAATCTACTTGTTCTCTGAAGATATCAATGGGGGTTTATCAAGCCAACTTTATCATATTTGCTTCTTAGAAATCAAAATATTCTCTTTAACCCTTCAAAAGCAGTCAAGCTTACTATCAACACAACTCTAACAACAACAGAATTGAAGAAGGAAGAGACTGTACTAAAACTTAAGGGCAATCAATTGACTATTTGGAGTTCTTTTGTGTCATATTCTGTTTCATTTATCCTCTCTTACTAGTGGCACTCCATATTTGCCTACAAAATTTGGTCCTTGTAAACATACATAAAACAGTCACTTTAACACAACAAACTTCATTAATTACAAAATTTTTTTTTTGCCTGCCACCAAAATGGTGACTTTTCTCCTCTTCTCAGAATACTATTTATGCAAATACAGTATACAGAGAAATCTCCTAGTTCAGAGATTACTTTGCTTTTTAAACATGCTTATTTTATCAGAAGGCATTTTATCAGAAGGCTTTACCACCAAAACTGATAAAAGTATTTTTTTGAATCAACACAGTGATTGCAATTCGGTAGATTTGGATGTGAGAGGTCAGGGATTTGGGGAGGGCTTCCGACTGCTTGTTGTTCAGTAGGCAGCAAGAGTAGGCTTAATTTTACGTGCGTCGATAAGGCTATTCATCTGCGTAAAGTTGTAAATGTGCATGCATATCCTGGATCCTTCTTATGAAACCATCCGGTTCAGAGCTGGCAATAAGTGTGCCAGTTATTCTCGGCTTACACTAACGTTACCTTCTGTAACCTCATTCATTTGATTCCAATCTCTTTTCTGTATAACAAAAAATCTAGGCATGTACTATAAAAAAAGCCAAGCGGGCAATATTTGTGTTTGTGTGTACATGCGTGCCCTTCCTTGCCCATTCAGCATTAATACTATACAATTCTCCAAAATCTCTGGACAACTTACAGCACAAGAATATGCCAGTATTCTGCATTTCTTTTTTTTGAGGGGTAGGAAACTCTTATCCTTCATATATCCACTGAAATAACACACTAAATCATAACACAAATAGCATGGTACATAATCACTTCCTATTGCATCAGCAGCAGATATTGCTGCTTAGCCTCTTTCAGACATACAGATGGGAGCACATTCGCTGCTTGGCTAAAGCCGACTCCCGTTCTTCCGCCTTTCTACTCTATTCTCTCTCTTTAAAGAAGAGAAAGACGATCTGGAAAGGTCTGTGGCAGAAACACTTCAGTGCTGTCACAAGGAAGGGATTTATAGCTTAAGAGCTTGCTCAGGAAGACAGTAAAGAACTTCCTAGCTACAACCAGCATCACCTGGCAAGGATACCACTCACGGGTGACCAGTGAGTTTATTAAATGTCCAGTGGTGTTAGTAACTCAAACGTCATCAGATGCAGGTATTGAGAGAGAGGCTTCTCAGTGAATAGTTGTTCGTCATATAATCTGAATTATTACAGGAAATTGCACTGATTATGCATGTTTGGCACAAGGAACCCTGCAGAATTAAAATTCTTACGCAAGGTGCTTTTCCCTTGTTCTCCTCGGTAAACATGTCCCCTACAAAAAAAGCCCCAAAAAGTTAAAACTCCATATCTCTTCTGAGATTTGTGAGCGCAAGTAGACATAGTATGGAAACCCATTTCATAACCTTTCACCAAGTGTAAAATTTACTGTGAATAAGGCCCTAAAACTCTATGTTCAGCTCTGATTTAAAACGATGGAAGCCAGCCTCCCCAGAACACTTCCATTATAATAAATACCTCGCTCTGACGTGCCATGCTAATTACCTGAATCCTAGGGAGAGGTTAAATGCCTGACCCAGGAGCAAGCTCTACCACACTGCTTGCCCAAGAGGCCAGGGCAGGATTTGGTCTACAATAGGGATTTTTATGTAGCAACTAAGGTAAAGAAACCCAAGCCATCCTAGCTTTGCTTCCCCAAACACCACCACCGTGCCACTGTGGCAAAGAACAAGCAAAGCAGGTCTGGTTTCCTAGATGGAAATTTTCTCTGAAATTTTTTTACAGCAGTCAAGACTTTACCAGCAAGAGGAATTAAGCTAACTGTGGAAACCATATTTCCCTCCAAATTCGAATGTTCTGCATCCTTTATTTTTAAATTGTGGCATTAATAATGGTCTCGGCAGCGAGTGGAGAAAAAGTGCGAAGTATATGCCCTCCTTATAGATTTCCTGTTTCTGCAATTTCACTTGAAAAATGGCAGTGCCCTGCCATCTGAAGTTTTCAGTTTGTTTAAGTCCAAGCAAAAGACAATTTAAAAACTTACAGTGTATGGTCATGAGAGTATAATTGCTCACCAGTGCTACTTGTTGTGTCAGCTGCCACAATAAGCAGCAGCGTTTTAGTTTTACTAGCCCAGCAAGCCTGCCGGAGGTTACTGACTATGGCAACGGCCGCACGCTGAGAAGAAAATATTTCACAAGCAAAAAAATTTTCATAGTGCTCTTGAGGTGCTGACTTAGCACCGAGTGAAATGAATAGACTCCATGCTGGACATGCAGCTAGAAGGATAGGACATTCTTTAATCATTTGTTCATAGAAGCCAGTAAATTAGTATTTTTTATGTAGTAGATACTTTCTCACATATTTTCTCATAATTCTCTCATTTTCTACATACTTTTTTTTTAAATTCCTGTAAGCAAATTTAGATCTTGAATGTATACATCTTACATCATCCTCTGCCACACAAAAGTTTTATGTAAGATATGAAGTATCAGTCTTTTAATGTGAAGATGATTAACTCTTGAATAGACAGCTTAGATGAATGACAAAGATAAATAGAGCTTTTCACACCCTGTCTTGGGTAGAAATCATTCCCAAACCAGACTAACCAAGATGAGTTCTCTCACAGAGCCAGTGTAAGAGTTGGCCTTATGACGACATTTGTAGACAAGCAACTTGGAGATATGATGATCACAGACCAACATGTGCTTCATCATTATTGCTACAGAACTCCTCTACTACCCTCTACTATGGACTGAAAGGCAAAAAAATAAATTGGGTCACCCACACTTATGCAGAATATTGTAGCTGTCAGTCTAGCACGCTCACCGGGACTACCCGTTAAACCACAACAAAGACAAAAAGACACCATTAACATCATTCACAGTAAAGGCAATTCAAGGGAATTCATATTAATGGTAGTCTAAGAGTAATCACGGTAGACTCTTGGCATTAAGACAAGGAATATTAATTTTCAAGAACATAAAAGCCCAAATGACACCCACATCTCAATGCAAAGTCAATGCAAGTCAATTGTCTAAATGCAACTGAATTCATGATTCTTGGTATACCAACATAGAAACAGAACTCTATGCACTCAACAAGATGAACAGGAAAACTGTATTTCTGAGAACACATGTCATTGTCTAGTGATTTTTTTTTCTGGTTCTTTTTGGTATGGAAGAAAATACTAGTTTTATATATGTATGCAAAGATAAAAAACACAAAGCATATGCAAAGGGATAATAGAAAAGCTGTACAACAGAGCTTAAGAGTAAAAGGATAATGAAATAAATTAAAAGGGAGGGAATAAATCATTTAACATGATTATAACATTTTAATCTTACTAATATCTATACCAGAGTTAAGTAAGTTTCCATTTTCAATTTAACAAAATTACTTTCATGGATTTCTGATTAGTTCCTTTGGTTACCACAATACAAACAAATAATAGTATATAACCTCATAATCGTTACCAGTGTGGTTGTACTGTGAAATGTGACTCTGAAAAATGCCATAGCCGATTTCTCAAAGTACTGTCTCTCGCTGACCTCCAGATCAAGTTTCCTCAGTGTTGGACTAAAAAGATGTTGTTCCGTTTTGTTTTTGCTTTTGCTTTTCCAAATAACCACTAGCTCTACACATTCATTATTGAACTAGAATAAAATCTAATCCATTCTTCCATACCTGTGTTGGCTTAGCCTCATTTACGGAAATAAAATGCATTTTAGTTATGTCGGTGACCAGTTACAACAGCGATTGCACGCAGGACTAAGATAAAGAAAGAGAAAAGCTGCCAGTTTCCTGCAGTAATCCTTCTGACCAGAGTATAGTTTAAAAGAAAGCAGACAGGAAAGGGGAGGAAAAAGTATAATTTATTCAGCAAGAATACGATAGAGCACAAGTGCTGAAAACAGGTTTGCACATACCCCTCCTGCCTAGCTTTCCATTGAGCAAAAATGTACCTATGAATATCAGTTATTGCATTTTTCATACTGTTGCCTTCTCCTCCCTGTCATATTTATTTTTTTGAACCTCTTCATAAACATTCAGAGTTTATACTCACTGAGTAAATACATCCCAAGACGAGGAGCCCTACAGCAGACGGGTGCCTCGGGAGCCGCGCGTCCGGCCTCACCGGGTCGCTCCCGCGCCCGGGAGCAGCGCGGGGCCGACGGCGGCCTCAGTCACCACGCGGGAAACCCGCCAGGCGCCCGGCATTTTAGAGTCACGGTACAGAGGACTGCGCTTTAGTGCATACATTTTTTTTTTTTTTTAAATCAAGTTGCTTCTGTGGTTTATTTGCTGTGGGTTTTAGCGTCTTTTGTCTCGGTGCCTCGCTCAGACTCGCTACGGTGAGCGCCTCAGTAACGCCACCGGCCACCGCCGCAACCACTTCTGGCCAAGTCAGAGCAGTTTTCAACCAGACCAGAGTGTCAAACACACACGCATCACAAGGCGGACTAATCCCTGGGCATAATCCTATTCAAACCATAAAGTAAGTTCGTCTGAGTAAGTTCAGCTCCGGGTATTTTACTCAGTGGGGTAGGTAGTAAAATTTTCTTTCATCCCGGAAGACTTCGTCTCGCAATGCTTTCATCTGGGACTCCAGGAAGTGTTAAGATGTTAACTGTTTGACAGAGTTCAGATCAGTGCCAAGCAGTTTATTACAGCACAGTTTTTATTCCCTGATTTCAGCGGACATGGACTTCTGATGAAAAAGGTAGAATAATTCTTGCCTCAGTGTGTAAAATCAAGATCAATTTAGTAACCCACTCCTCTAATACCGTATGTGCAAAGAAATAATTTAGACTCCCAGTTAATTTGAGTATTGAACTGAAATTCTGCAGCTGCTTTCTGCCAGTCCTGAAAACAGAAATTAATTTCAATGACCAAGGCGAATGGAGTGCTGCTCTGTCAGGTAATTAGTCATCGTCTTTTGCTACTCAGGGTCTATCACTGTGCTAATCCATACATAAACCCCAGCATTCCCCCAGTCACTCACAATCTAAAGAGCTCTTTAACTACCTATTTCTCCCATTCAATCCTACCCCAGATATCAGCTGCAAAATGAGCATTCTTTCATGTTTAGCTTTCTTCTTACTATTTACTGCCAGCAGAATTAATGCAACTGATTTACATTTTCTTTTTTCTGTTTGATCAAGTCTGCTGTTGATTAAGTAGAGCTTAAGGGAAAAAATTATACTCCTGCAGCTTTCCTACTTGACTTGCCAGTTTATTAATGAAAGAAGCAAGGATATTGATGGCCCAGAAACTACAAGTGCAGCAATTAAAGGGTATGTCCTTCCAAGCTTCTAATTAAAAAAGAGTTCTTTTGTATTAGAAGATATAGTTTAGTGTCATATTTATATCTGATTCTCACTTCTGCTGTTTTGGTTTTTTTCTTTGTTTATTCCTTTTTAACAGAAATCTACTGGGAAAACTTAGATCAGGCAGAATAAAGAAACCTTCTCTGACAACCATTTCCGGAAGCTCTGTTCCCAGACAGCAGCCTTAATGATAAAACAACAAAAACAACCCTGCCCCCTCCCAATCCTTACAACCTATCTTAAGCAACAAAATATCCATTGACAAATACCACTCTCAAGGTTATTTTTTCCTCTTGTATATTAGCAGAGTTTGTCCAACGTCAGGCTTAAAAAGATTTATTTTGACAGCAGTCATTTTAGACATATAAAGATAACTAGGCCCTTCCCCTCCTAATACCCTTTTTCTTACTTACCATCTAAATTCTAGATACACTTTTTTAACATCATGTTTTTAGATGAGCAAGTTGCCTCATATCTAGTTTGAATTTTTGTAATTCCTTGTAGAAACATCTAAAGCCGTATCATTGCCAATACTCTGTTACTCCTCTGAGTCAGTCACTCGTACATTAATGGCAAACCTCCAACACCTGACACAGAAACGGGCAAGCAAATGACTCCTATTTCTCTCCGGGACGTCGGGTTTGTGCTGCCACCCGAACACGTGCAGCAGAAGTCTAACGTGGTGTGGATGGATCAAACTTTGCATCGCGCCCAGCTGCTGCAGCGCCTGTGCAGCCAGCGCCACGGGCTGAACCGGCACAGGGAGCAACCCTGCCTCACACCCAGAACATCCCGCACAAAATTCAATGTGGACCTGCATATGCGCAGCACGGACTTCTCCCAGACTCCTGCACAACCTGCTTCTCCGATTTCGTTACCAGATGTTCAGAAATCCCTGGCAAAATATATTAAAAAATAGATACAAGATATAAGTTTCAAGCTAGTATCACACACCGGCGATGGCAGGTATTTAACGTTCCCCGCATGGGATGTTCAAGGGCGGATGCGAAGGAGAACAGCTTCCTCGTGGCTGCCCCCACAGCTGAGCCTGGTGGCCCCACGTTCCTGTGACCCCCTCAGCTACGCAGCCTTGGGCATTACCCGTTTCACAGCAGGCAGCGACAGCGGTGTCTCTAAGGACAGCAAGCTTCTCTTAAAGGAGGTCCTAGAGCGCGCCGCAGTCTTGCCCCGCGCTCCCGCGGGCCCAGGGGCTGCTCACGGCGCCCCCGGCCCCGCTGCGGCAGCTGCCCGCGCTCCCGGGACACTGCCCACCCTTCTCCTTGAAACCTCCCCGGCACCCGCACCCCGTTCCCGCTGTTCCTCTAGTAACCTTAAAAACGCCGTGGAGGAGGAGGAGGAAAAGGAGGAGGAGGAGGAGGGGTTCTAACGGGCCTTTTGTGGCTGAAGTTTCTCAGTCGCTTCCAGTTTTAACGTGGCTTCACACAAATGGTGACCCTCACAAGCACCACTTGAAAGACGCTGAAGCTTTAATCTTTTTCAATGGAATCGGAAGAGCTCTTATCTCTCCTCTGACCCTCTTTCCCCTCTAGCCTTACACTCTTGGCACCATTGAAAAGTCAGAACCATTAAGTTGGTGTCAAGTGGCTGTGCTATTCATATTCTACTATAGTCAATGACAATTAACACTGCCATTCAGAAAAGCCAGGTACTGTATTACACAATTGGAAAATTGATCTAATCTGGAGCTCAAAAATCAGCAATGCTCAGACCTCAACACACAGGCAAAAAAGAAGAAAAGGAAAAAAAAAAAGAGGGAAGAGGGGAAGAACTGTCTGACCTCAGGACCACATAGCAAACAGTCATGTGCACGGCTCAGAAGTAGCTTGAAGAAGTGGCCAAATCTCTCTATTAACGTAAGCTCTGATATTTACCATCAAGCAAAACGATGTTAGAAGGAAGTGCACAAATTCAAGGGGACACCTGATGATCACCTTCCAATTTGTTATTGCAGACAAAATGCAAATCCGTGCGCAAGTGACACACAGAAAACCTGCGACCATTGGCTCCAGGCCCTGGGCAGAAGCTGCAGGCAAACACCCCGGCGTGCACAGCACAGGCTGCATTTCTTGGATTAGCACTGAGCATCTATTTTTGTGAATGATTTTCCTAGAAACGAGCACACACGTCTTTCCTCCAATGAATTACTAAATGGATCTAAACAGAGAGGATTAACAAGTAACTCTCTACTTTGGAAACTGATAAAGACTTTCTACCCCAGTGAAACTCAGCATTAACTACAAACCTAAAAATTAGTTGATTACAGTTTAGTGTATCTACTTAAAACCACAGTGGGAATTTTAGATAGCAAAACTCGATTAGCTAGTTTGAGTTTAATTGAGCTAAAACCTTTTCGTGTGCTGAAGGTATTGCAGAATCAGGAACAGCTCCAGTTCACCATTACCCTACGCTTCTTTACACCCCATCTCAGAGGTCTCAGTTCCTCCATGCTGCAGACCGTGGGACACTGGCTCTTAGCAGAACCCGAAAACAGAGCAAGATGTATTGAGTCAGGAAACCATTATGTCACTCATGTTCCCCAATCAAGCGCTGACCAACCCACACAAGTGTTGCGTCACCTCACATGCTCACAGCCTGGACGAGCACGACTGCAGCATCTGTAGAGTAACTGCTTCAGCTCAAGCACTGTAACTGAAATACCCTGCAATGAGATGGATAAAAAGAACAAATATTCTTCCATTTCAAGTGCTGAGTCCTCAAAACTCAATGACGGCAGAGACCAATGCGAAGGACATGCCATGACCTGCAATTCTGCTCCAGACTGCCATTGCCAGGCTAGCAACCGTGGAGTCCTGCCTGGGCCTCTTCAGGTCCAGTCCCTAACACGTCCTGGGCCTGTGATGAACTTTGGTGTCCTTCTTTTTCCTTTCTCCTCCCAAAGCATTCCCTTCCCTCCAGGTGTAAGGAATCCATACTAAATACTGGAGAATAGAGGCTTACACACATTACTCAGGAGACCCATGTTCAAACCCATTCTGGTGGAAAAAGCAATAGTCCTAAATCTCCCTTTGATGCACCTGGAACAGAACAGCTTGTATGAATGTTTCACCCAACGCCAAGTTTTCCTTGGGAAGCAGGAACAGTCTGAGCAAAGAAATCATCTTTGTCTGTTCATCACTTTACTTCACAGAATACAATAAGAAATCATCAGCTAGTTTCGGTTCTCTGGGAAAAAGTCCCAGATTGTTGCCTTAATGAAAAACATAGAATAGGCGCAAAGCCACTATAGTTATACTTAAAAATCAATATTCCCTATTGGTCTTATAATTTGTGTACAAAATATCTGCTTTAAAACGTGCACAAGCCTCAGAATAAAAGCTAGGGCATTTGTATCTCAGAATTTTAAATGTTTTCTGCAGTTTTTATATTTGCAAAAGAAATGCAAAATATTATATAGGATTCTGTGCTTGGCAGTAAGAGTCTACTTTATTCTGTTTTATTTCTTTTTTTAAGAAGTAGAATAAAATTCTCAAGCAGCTTCAGTGCAATTAAAAAGACTTTTATTCATACAGTTACCTTTACCTCTACCACAAGCATTCCACAGTACTAATCCTTTTAGGCCCTGATCCAGCAAAGCACTTTACTATGTCTTAGTCTTAAAATTACAAGTCTCCCTACTGATTTCAATACAGTTATATTAGGGAGGACCTTGGCCTACCATAGCAAAAATAATGTTAAAAATATAGTTTAGAAAAGAAGCAAGGAAATTGAAAGCCTAAGAGATTTCAATAGTTCTGTTTTAAAGTAAGGCATCACAAATGTGCGTTTGAGTACAGTCCAGTAGTAGGTTATTTTTGTATGGTTAGGCCAATTCAGGTAAGAAGGCTCTTTGTATTACAGATACATTGATTTCAGATCTAGATGGTTTCAATAAGCTTCTTGCACCCAAATGTTACAAGGACAGGGACATAAAAATGTCAATTACATAAATAAATCTGTAAGTATTGATAAATGCCCAAAATTAAATAAGCCCACTTCACTCTAAGAGGCTTTGCAGCTGATAGGTTGTAAAACAATAAGAAAACCATCATAATTTGCATTTTTATAGCTACATTCATCAATAGCTCAAATATTTATAACAAACACCAACCCACTACAGGCAGGAACTGTATGATGGCATAGTCCTACTTTGAATATAAAGAAACCGAGCCGCGGCTAGACATCTGGCTGCAACCAAAGCTCCTTAAACTGGTTTAAACAGTCATTGTCTTTGGCCACTTCTCCCTGCCTTGTTTTGGCTGGCGCAAGAATTTATATAGGCATGCAATGAACTGGATCAGGGAACTAATCTGGCTGAAATACAAACGCTCAAAAAGTGCTGAGCTGACTGAGGAGGCAGCTCGGGGAAGCAGGAGGCTGGGACTGCTTAAGAGAGCATTGCACCAAAGTAAACGCAGCCCGAGGCGGCGAGCAGCCGCCAGAAGCAGAGCCGTGGCTTCCACCAGCGCACGCACGTAAAGCCGTGCGGGAATCCTGGGCTGAGCGCCACTAAATGGAGGGGGCACGTCTCTAGCGCGGCCTCTCTGCACGGCCTCTGCGGGCTGCTCGGCCCCGCGGTGGAGGGGCGGCAGTGTTCGGTCTGCCGAGGATGCCTAAATGCCCCGAGCAAGCTGCCTCCGCACATACGCGCTCCCAGCGCCCACCAGTCGGTGACTCCAGCCTCATCAGGCAGCCTTCCTAATTGGCTCTCAACAGTATTTCTGCGCCTGTGCTCCAGCATCATTTAAAGCCGTGCGCACAAGAGAGACTGCATACATGAGATAAATGAATTCCTGTGGACGCTGTGCGGGAATAATGCCCTCCTCTTAGGTTTATACTGTACTGCAATAAATGTGGGTTTCTTCTGTCAAGGTGCTGGACTAACCCAAATGATAGTCATATTACATTTATAAAAGACGACTTTAAGAAAGATCTTACTGCAATAAAAGTGAGGATTTTTTTTCCCTTGGCATCCCAGCTTGCCATAGAAATGAGTGAGTTGCTGAATTTCTGCCAAGTATAGATGGTTCAGCATGCTATTAGATTAGTCTGTTTATACAGAAACAGCCAAAAATAGGAAACACACAGAAGCTATTAAAGATATTGTCCTGTGAGGGAAATATTTGAATGGTTTTGTTCCTGCAACTGGGAAATAAGATATGAGTCAGTATTAATGTGATAAAGAAGTTAATGCGTTCTAAAGCAAACAGTTAGTTTCTTCAGCTTGTTTCCGAGTTGACAATAAAATAAACGTACAGACAATTATGTAGGGTTGGATGAGCCTGCAAGTAAGAGTATCCAGCTTAAAGCTCAACACTGCCAGTGGGTTAGAATTGAAAATCTGTTATCAGGTAATGATATGCTAACCCCAGGTAGTCTTCAAAGAAAATGGATGATTCAAAACACCATGCATCACCGAGCTGGTGGAAGAATGGTCAATAGTGTTTAAGCTATTTGAACTGGTCAAAGGGACTTTCATAGAAAAAGTTCCTTTGCCTTGACCATTTTACAAGTGGCTTCCTAAATTCTTTCCACTTTTCATAGTCTAATGAAAAATAAAAACACCTTGGGTCTTTTTTTTTTTAAATCAGGATGTGCCAATACTTCACTGTGCATTTTGCTACCCTTTCTAAGAAGCAGCCCAGAGAAAGTCACCTGTCCCATGTGTGACACTGAGCATTTCTTCCTGAACGCACTCACAGACGATCCCGATGCCCAACCTCCTTCTCCCTCCCACCTCCGCAAATAACAAACCTAACTACATCTTAAATGGCTGTAACTCCTGAAAGCTTCTAACAGAAAGTAAACAAAGACTCTATTATCTGTGTATATATTTCTTTGCAGTAACCCACTTCTCCTCCAAACCCCTAGACCATGCATACCTTCAGGGTCAGCACATTTTGAGCAGTGAACAGGAACAAGTCCAAAGCTAAATGACTTCCCCACTGAGAAACATCCCTCCGTGGTGTGCACTTTTTTATGCTGAGACTGCTCTGGGCCAAGTGCCTTCTTCCCTGATATCAGCTCAGTTATTAGGACATAAGGAGAGGAGCAGCATCTTAAGGTACACATGGAAACTCAAAATAGCCAATGCAGAACAAAGTTTTGCAAGGATGTGGAGGGATTTGATTAGCAGGAGCCTCCCGAATTCTATATCAATGACAAGTTTCCAGAGGGACTGGAAAACTGGCCTCAAATCTTCCTGGAATATGAGAACCAGCCAGTGTTATGAACACACAAGGACGAGGCACAGCGTTTGGCATAGGAAACACTTTCAGAAATTTTGTCAGGGTATCACAGCTAATTTACACTGCAGACACAAAAAAATTGCAAGTGGTAGAATAATATTCACAGCAAAACTTAAGAACTTTGAAATACCCAGCAGCCAGATCTTGGAGTTGGGCTTTTCCCCTACAGAAGCATTTTGAGTAGATACTCAAAACCATGCCAAGCTGTTGGGTTAGCGCAGCCAAAGCCTGTTAGTGATTCGGAGGCCTCAGTTGAAATTTCACTCTAGGATAAGTATATCTTTCCATTCAGTTCAACAGAACCAGGGCTTGTTTATTATTTTTTGAGCCTGATTCCTTGCTTCAGGCTGTAGCGAGTACGACTTACGTGTCCCCTGAAACCAATCACATCTACTACAAGACAATATTGGTGCCCTTACATGGGGGACCTTCCAAAATTGAGGGGACGCGCTGCACTTTCCTCCTTAGCCTGTGTGCCCTGTCCGAACAGAGCAGTCGCTCTGTTGAAGGGGAATCTCGTTAGCTCGAGAATGAATTTGCAGCGCTTTTCCCCAGTGCAACACACCCCTCCGGAAGGCTTTAGGTCACCAAAGCTTATCAGCGTTTGCAGCAACGTAATCCCAGCCTGAACCATTTAGAGCATATATTACAATTCTATATGTATTACTACCTGTGTTTAAAGAATATATTACTGTTCTTTAGCTGGAACACTGTGGTCTCTATAAACAATTTCAATTTATTACTTGTTTGCGATTGTGCTCTATCCATTTGTATTTTTAAAATGACAGAAACTAACAGCAGAGACAGAGCATTTACTCCGAGAGGAAAGAACAGACACAGGAAATCCAGTGTGCCTTAAAGATGTCTAAGAGGTTTAAAAATAGAGAACTTCCTTTTTCAGTAAAGGGACAACATAACACACAGAAAAAGTAATATGTTTGTGTTTGGAACTGGAAGAAGAAAAAGGAGCTAAGTAAACTTTACTGGCCACACGTCTCAGACCAAATGGATGTTTTTTAAACAAAGGCATCTATATTGTTTTGTTTCATTTTCAAACTGTAACGTCTGAACAAGACAATGGAAAAGTTTAATCTCTAAAACATGAATGCTGAAAACAAATGCATTAAAAAATACCTAGCCAAAGCTATGTTGGTGACACAAATCTGAAAAATGGAATTGAAATAAACTGTGCCAGAAATCTATTTCTAAAAATATGTCTTTACAGTAGTGATATTTATAAATTTGACATACTCTAAAATTTAGCTCACTAAAGATTATTTCTATGCAAATATGCATTTCTCAAACCCCATAAGCGTGCGAAAAATCCAAAACACATTTCTTGAAAATCAATTTCTGTGCAGTACAAATGTATCAACTTAGAGGCAGCATGCTGATAAATATTAAAAAGGTCTACATTGTGCAAAATGAAAACTTATAACAGGACACGGGAGCACAATGCCGAATGTGGAGGTTCAGAGAGAACATGAAACAGCCCCACGGTTTCAAAGGGCCTCTGTGGTCTGACATTAGTCATTTTGGTCCTGATAAAGGATGTTGTAGAAGGTGCTGCCCACATTATGCAAATCACTAACCACTTAATTTCCTTCCCAAGTGGTAACGCTCAAGCGTTTTCCCTGAACATACAGTGCTCATTTTCTTGTAACTCTGTGGTTTCTTTTCAGTAGCCTGTGAATGTCGGCAAGCAAGAAGAGAGCAGTAAGAAACTAAGAGGTTACTCAATGATTCCAAAGGTTAGAGGAGGGCTTTTTAGATACGGATCGGAACATAAATTCTAGACATCCACAAAGCATTTTTACTTCTAATAATACCCCATTAGCTGCTTCAATTTCAAAATGCTTGGATAGGTCTCTCTCTCTCTCTCCTGCCACCTCAAATCCCAAGATTTAAATGTAGTTCACTCCCGGGCTCTTTCTAGTCTGAATTTCTTTTAAAAAGCGATTTTACTCCTATAAAAGAGATACATTACTCTACAAATTATTTCTTCTTTTTACAGCAGCTAATTTTTTGCTATAAAACATTGCAGGTAGCAACTATTTTGATCTACAAACACAATCCAGGTTAATCATTCCTGTAAAAGCCTAGCTTCTTTTCTGCTA
>NW_020447196.1:8829174-9171674 GCF_003343035.1 Apteryx rowi | reverse complement strand
ACGCTGGCGAGCGAGGAGGAAGGTTCACCACTCTTGGGCAGTTTGGGGAAGCGTGAGGGAACCTCTGTGCTCCAGGACAGATGGGAGAAGCCTCAACTGCTGATCCTCCGCAGCCCCCATGTTATCCATGTTCTGCCCCGTTTTGTCCCCCATCATTGCCCTCCCTGTGTGGGGCCACTTCCGCAGCCTCACGCCGGGGTTTGCTGCGCAGGCTTCGGGGAAACTACAAGGCAAGCAGGAAGGGCAGGGAAGGAGCAGCCAAAGGCAGAAGGCATCCAGGGTACTCTCATACCTGATGCCACAGTGTCCCCAGCAGCTGGGAGAAGTAATTACAGGAGAAATCCTGCTTCATCCCTGCAGCCCTCGGGAATGCATGAACAGATATCTAYGGGTGCCCGGCCTCTGCCTCCGCACGTGCATCCCGAGTGCATTGGCAGCACGGGAGACWCGACGGGGAAGCGCAGTGAGGCTCCTCACCAAAGCCTGTCCCGAGCACACGCTCTGTCGCCGAGCTGCGCGTGGGAAAGCAGGCCTCATCTTCCACGCTCTCCGGCCAACATCCTTCAGAAGAGCTTCATGTTTCTGACACTAGCTCCCCCCAAAGCAGAGGGCCCTGGCTAAAGTCTCAGGCTGTCGCTTAGCTCTCACAGCTAAGAAACGCTATTGCAGCAAAAACCTGCTTTACTCTTCAGAAACTGTTTAAAGGCACCTCCTTCACACCATGTAGGAGGAACTGCAAACCTGATTTATTCAGCTTAAAACAAGCTGCCATAGACATGGTTTAGGAGTTTTGCCTCCCAGCCCTGATGGTATGACTAGGGGAAACGGGCCAGGGTGACCTATCACTGGTGTTGCCAGACCTGCCAACACTTTTGGGTCTGAAAGGAGTAGGTCCATCCYGGTTTGTGCATTGGACCCTCTGTTTACATGGTCATTGAGCATATGTGGAAAATAGTGCCTGCATTTCAGGATGCCTGGATGAGGTACATCACAGCCCAAAGCAGTAAAGTAGCAGGCTACTGCTTTAAAAAATAACCAACTGCCAGAACTGGTAAGTCTGCCCTGCCATCCCGTCACCTAAAAGCCATGAGGGATGTCTTAAAAGCTCATGAGATTGACCCCAAGTACATAACATAATAAATGAATAGAAGTCAGCTGGTCTGAGCTCTAAACTCCTCTAACCCATGTTTAATGTGCTCAGGTGATACGTCTGCTGTTAACTCTCCTGAAGTTGAGTAAGAGTGTTTTGGCCTGCTCAGAGAGTCCTGGCAGGACTTCTGCCAGGAGCAGATCTGCCTGGTTGGTCCTTCYCCAACCTTGGTGAGATTGGTCCTGGTAAGATTTCTTCCCATGCAACTGGCTTCAGACCTCTCAAATTCATTATCCACAAAGAAATCACAAGAGTTGTCAAGAACAGCCAAGGCCATCCATCCCCTGCTGCTTAAAGGGCCTCCTGGGCTGTAGATGTCCAGGGGTCACTTCAAGGAGCYGTCCTCTTACTCTGTCTTATTAAGGCTGAATTAACAACTGGCTCGAGAATCAGGAAGTTGTAAAGTTGGGGTAAGAACATTTCTGCATTTCTCGTCCCGTTTCTGGAGGAAAGCCAGAGGCTCAGAAGCAGCTTGACTAGGACAAAGGCATCGTAGTGACAAGCGCTGTTAACAGAAGTCAGTGGCAAAGTGATTTTAGTGAGATGGGAACTGAGCTCTCTCTTAGGCCATACTTCAGCACGGAGCACCCAGCCCAGGAACAGTAGCTGTCGTTCTCTGCATAGGCAATGGCACCAAGGACTTTTCGGGGCAGGAAGGAGAGTTGCTGCCTTTACACATGAGAATTAGAAATGGTCTATATACTAAAATCTGACCACAACGATCAGCAGCATTTCTTCTATTAGTACATAAATATATGATGTGAGCTTCCCGGAGACTTAATATCTGTGAAAGGAAATAGACCCCAGGTCTACTGAGAATAGGAAAGAATTTTTGAATTTGGCCCATGGCAAGTTACTGTATGATATTACTTATTTTACTTCCCTTTGTAACAGTTCACTAAAATTCTGCTGTGTGATCCATAATCGGCTTTGAAAAGTGTAATTCTGTTCAGGAAGCTAAGCCATGGGTAGCAGATAACAAAAAGAAAGAAAGAAAATTCACAAATTAGTTCCCAGTGTAAGTGGTGAACTCCCTCTTACTCAGGCTTGATTAATTTGAGATGTGCACCATCCCAGTCCTTGGAAGAGCAACCTTACAAATCTCCTCTCTCACAAAACAAAGGCTGCTCACTGAAGTGTTCAGGTACTCGGTTACATTCAACAAAAGCTAATTCACTTATCTTCAACAAGTGGGCTATTGATTTTTTGCCTGATTTCTAAGCTGCCCGGGGCTTTCTGAACTACAACAATAGCATCCTGCATTAAAAAAAAAAAGGGGGGGGGGAGAGGAATGCAGTGGAAAATATCCCTTTGCTCATCAGTAATTAGGATGACTTCATGTTTGCTGAGTTCTGTCAGTATATTCAGCATAGACATGATCTAAGAAGCTTTCACAAACCTATTTCACCTGTCTCTGCTATATAACTTAATACCATAAACTGAATTCCACTTCTTTCTGGTCTGAAAATATTGCAGATCATTTTTCTCCATCACAAGAAACTGCACAGTTGCTAGGAGTCATTTGCTAATTGTGCCAGCAGCTACCAGCAGTCTCCCGGGGTCACGCCGACGGGCTCATGTGACTCTTACGCTTACCACRTACAGTCAAGAACGAAACGGCACGTGACTTAGGCAATTTCTGTAAAAATTAAATTAAAAAATAGATTTTAACACATAAGTCACATCTCCTATTAAATGCAAATGAACTCCACTACATTCTGTAATAAACAATTCAGTCTTTTACAAGTTTATGCATGAAAGTTGTGTTGTTGCTTTTGCCCCTGCCGGTGCTCAAAAAGGATGAAATGCATATTCGCAATTTCAGGGCTTACATACACATGAACTGTAGGAAAATTCACAGTTTTTGAATAAGCTAGATGAGCTTTGTGTATTTGAAAGATGAAATATGTTTGTGTGAGTATTTTTTGACCTTTTGGTATCTGAGCTTTAGGATACACTTTGCCTATATTTTAGTAAGCTGTTGTCAGTGCAGGTCATGTGCTGCTATTATAAAGCTCTTAATAGAAAATGAACTTAATTTGCAGAATAAAGCCTTAATAAAGTTGACTGGATATTGTATTGCTGAAAACAGATTTATAGATAAAGCTGGTCTTGTAAGCCAATATTCTGTAATTAAAGTAATTTTCCTTTAAGTAAGAATAACCTTAAATAGTAGATTATCATTTTGAGAGATGGGTTCCTACACAGGTGAAACAGAGTCATTTTAATCCTAATTCTGCCTGCCAAGGATGAAACCCCAAGCATAACCCTTAGTCATAAAGCACAGTGGACTAACCGGTGGAAGTGTCAGGGATCTTGCAAGCCGGGCTTTTCCTTACCCTTTCTCACTGACAGAATACCTTATTTTCTCCAATTTTTCCTCCCTTCAGTCCACCACCTAAAGTGCAATATTCCTGGGAATCTCTATACAAACGAGGCCAATTGTATATATTATACTATATATCAGGTGTGGGGGGGGGGGGTCTGGTTTTGTTCCTAGCTATATGCTCCCAGTCTCCAGATTGGGAATCTCCTGGTCCATCCACTGGGAACTGAGTGTGCTCTGCGGTGTCGCACGGAGACCGCCGCACTGGTGAGGTCCATCTACTGCGGGGGCTGTCCCCACAGCTGTCCCCCACGGCATTTAGAGCCTTAAGGCACACGAAGGGGAGTGCAAAAAGGACAGTCTCTTCACTCGCACAGCTTTCCTGCCAGTTTGCTAGCTCTGCTCTGCGCCCACCTCCTTCCAATGCCTCTTAAAATGCACATTTTCCAAACAAGCAGCACAAAAGAAGAGCGTGTATACCCTGCTGGTCCGTGGGTGAAGATGCCAGGAACTCATGCCACTAATGCCACCACAAAGACAGGCTTGAGCTGCAGCAGGGCACGATCCCACCCCTGTCCAGGCAAGACCTGAAGGTGGGGGGAGGCCTCTGTCAACTGTAATGCAGTGCAGGTGAAGATATATCCCCTGCTCCCTTTGTCAAACTGACACACACGCATATTTCAATCTATACTTCATGGTTAAAATTGATCCTAGAGAGGGGATATGTGGCTTGATCAAACTTGTGTAGGGCTGAATCAAACAGGATTGATGACAAAAAAAAAAAGGAAGCTTTTCTTGTGATAAAGGAGATTGAAGACTTGAAGACATGAAGCCATGGCAAAAAAAAAAGCTGTAATGCAACCAGTTCGGCATAAATAAGCACAATATCCCTAAAAACAGCAAACAAATAAATAAACACACACACACACACACACAATGGAAATATGAACACATGTATTTTCAATTTCTGCCCTACTGTGCCAACTGTTAGCACACAACCCTGTGCCTGCAGAGGGAGGGGTGTGCGTGTGTGTGTGTACACGCATGTGCMTGCACACTTGCATCTTTTAAGACCTAACAAGCTCTGCTCATTTAGAATAAAGCTCAGTAATAAACAGAACCTTATGTGTGATGGGTTTTTTGGAGTAGGGAGCCAAAATAAATGTGATTCAATGGTATTTGTTACATTTGATCAGGGATAAAAAGGTAAAATCCAATACCGTACAAGTACTACAATGGAAGTACTGTATTTAGATGAAATTTAATATAGAAAAATGACTGCTTTTATTTATCCCTGTGTAGTCATAACATGATGCTAACTGGATCATAATTTTGGCATTATAAAGGATCTGACCAGACAACCAGCAGGTTGTTAGCTTGGCAAATAATAATAAATCCAGTGAATATTTCAGAGCCAACATTCATATATTCCTGCTAGCAAAGACTCCCCTTCCCAAAAACCTTTTGCGTATCAAATCACACCTTTATATTATCACACATCTGAGCCTTAAAAGATAAGTTTAAGAATACATTCTATAACAAAGACTTATTCTGACAGCAATTTGAATAACTGCCATAAGTGAAAACCAGGGCTGCCAATCCAGTTTCACTACTCTTGCTGTCATAAATTTGCTTGCTTTAGCTTCTTCTGCCACCAAACTACACTTGGCTGTTTTTTGATGGTCATTTTGCATTTTCACAGCCAAAGAAAACGATTAGTCTAAATCATAAAAAGACCAAAACACTGGTGTAAAAAAGTCACCTCACACTGGTTCTGGACCTAAGAAAAGATGTGCTTGTCTGGGCTAGGATTCGGAAAGCGGAATCCTCTCCTTCGAAGATAAGGATGGGTTGCTCAACTACTGCTGAAAGTCTGCCCCGAGGAGTGGGTTGCAATGGGGCTAGTTTGCTGTCTACAAATTCATGGGGACGTTGCTCGAAGCCTGGCAGTGCCCGGCTCCTGCCTCCTTCAGCCAGGTTACAGTTTTGCCTCCATCTCGGTCAGAAAGCAGATGAGCACATTAGATGCTTGGCACAAATGTAAATGTTATAGCACTATATATTATTTGTCCTTTTGTCGGGATCTCTTATCCTAGAAGTCTAAGTCTATTAATCAGCGGCCTGAGTTCTAATCGAGTTATAAAAATGTGAGTTAGACACGTGTGTCTAAACAGTATGGATTCTGGCAAAATAAAAAACATAAGATGCTCTTCGATCCATTATTGCCCACAAATGCAGGAAAAGACATTAAAAAGTCAACATTTGCCAACAACATACCACAGACATTTCCTGTAATATATATACAGAGAAAACTAGAGTAATCTGAGATTCTGATCTGTATAAACCATTGAAAAAATGTTTTATTAACAGCATCTATAGCGTGCCCCAAAAAAGACAAAAAAATGAGATGAAATAATGTCCCTTGAAGGGCTAAAAATGTTACACAGAGATAGTTTAGGCAATCATTGAAGACTAGATAGTAAAACTCAATGAGGAACCTTAGCACTCCTAATCTATCATTCAAAAAAAAAAAAAAAATCAAACCCAAATCACCCCCTTGCCAAAMTCAAACCCAAATCAATCTCATGCAAGAATCTTTGCTCCAGTTACATATGCAGTCAAATGAACCAGATTTGAACACTGGGCAGGCGAAGTGTTTGTGCAGTTTAAGGGAACAAATGATACTCTGATTCTGGAAATCGAGAACAAGGACTCACCGCTCTCTCCTCGTCCTTCCCTTCAGGGCAAACGCAAGCCCAGGCAACAAAGGTGCCACTGGGAAACGGTGCCACTTTGAAACCCATATCTCATTTTCAAAAGTGACTCAAGCATTTGGAAGTATCACTGAAATTTGGTAAGATTTAGGAGTTTGGTTGTTAAACTAGGAGTTAGGCTCCTAACAGACTTAGGCGTTAGGTACCATTGGCTATATTTTCAAAGGTGTTTGGAAACTTCAAAAGGAAGATATGTGCCCACTGGGGTTTTCAAAAACATACAAGCAGCGCAGTGGCCCAACATCCTGGGCTGCTTGAATTTTGTTTTGAAAATCATGAGGTACTTATCTACAGCTTCAAATGCCTAAATCACTTATTTGATAACATAGTATCTAATAATTTTACTATACTTGCTCGTTCTGCTCTTTGAAAGAACAGTGAAAGCCCTACGAGAATCAGACTAGCAGACGACTGCTTTCTGGGTCTTGCACTGTAGTTCAAGGAACTGTCAAATAGACCCTCTTCCTTCCACCTATGCTAACATGCTGGTTATTTGTGCAAATTACAAAAACAGGCTGTTAAGTTAATAACAAGTTTTACAAAACAGTACTAACTTTAATGGTATGCTATAAAATGAAAACTCTGAGTTTCCCGGTATTAGAAAGATAAAGCCTCTAAACAGGCTTCCTCTCTGGCTCTTAATCAACGTTTAGTTAATGCAGCTAATGCTGCAAATTTATACAGCAAAGTGAAACATGCAATGTTTTTTTCTAATAAACGGCTGAATCACATGGCAAAGCACAGCATGGCAGCTCAAACACAGCAATATACCCAAGAGCTGATATCTGCATAGTCTAATACACCCAGCATTAATGTCACCTTTCTCTACTTTTCCACAGAGAAAATCACTTAACGTCAGTTAACAAAACCCTTACTATCTAGCTATCTCAGGCCTTTGTTCTTCCAAAGAAAGAACTGCTGCTGAGCATTATTCCAGTTTGCAATTTTCCTCATGATTTTTTCATCCTATTCTTATTAGAGTATTAATGCACCCCCGTGCTTTACATTACGCATGTCTACGCTATGAAGTCTGTGTAATGAATTGAGGATTTCTGTTTAACGCTCTACTTTTCCCCGCTCCCTAGTTACACAGATGTCAGGTAGTGCTATACTACAACCTTTGGACTGGCTGATCCACGGCTGTAGGATACAGGGAAATGGCAGATTTCCAACTCGCAGCTCCTCAGAACAAGGATGGGATTTTGTTTCTGATTCGTGCAGGGCATACATGCAGCCAGGATGCAACAGAACTCCTCAGCCCAACAGCAACCTTCATAATGTATGGTTAAAAATCATTTTTACCAGAGATAATTTATTGAATATTTTGGAAAGGAACAATATAAAAGCCAGCATTTAGTCTTTTTTTTCCCCTGCAAGTCATTTGGCTAAATGAGAATATCACATTGGTAGTGTAGTTGAACATATATATATATAKATAAAACCAATGGGTATTACAGACAGAAAATACAATCCGCAAGCCCATCTCATGAGATGGAAAAACTCTACCCTCCCAAGAAGCACAAGGAATATTTAAAAAAACACAAGGACATTTTGAGTGAAAACCTATTAACAAAAACAATGCCAAGATCCCACACTCTTTAAGATTTACAAGGAGTCAGGGAAATTCTGTTTTCAGTAAGGTGACTTCATACTGAAGAAAAGAGATGGAGAAATGACTACTAAAAATGTTGACATGCACACATACGCACATACCCTCCACCTCACAACATAACTGTTTGTTGGGGGGAAAGGGACTGCCTTGATACCCCCCTTCGCTTAAAAGAAATCATTATTAAAGCGGAGCTATGTAGTATACCAACAGGTGACATTCTCCAGTGAGGTGAAAATTGTTTATAGTTCTCTCAAGTCTGAGTGATTGCTTGCAGGTCTTCCCCAAGATGACTAGCTCATGAATCATCTTTGAGCCTATATTCCACAAAAATCAAGATGATGAGCGTAACGGAGAAACAAAGGATAATTAAGGTCGCAAGTGGACACCTGGGGGTCGGACTGGATAGCTTCATGAATGCAGAATTTTGTATATTTTTCTTCATCATTTTATTTAATTTGGGCTTCACCTTCGGTGAAAGCTGAAGCACCAGACTAGATTTTGAACTCCGTGTTTCCATGTTCCAGCCCTGCTTTTTCTGCGACAGGCTTCCCAAAGGCAGGATCTGCCGTGCACGGATGGCGCGCAGGCAAAGCGGATGAACCGTCCATCACTGAGCAGGTTAATACTGCTAAAGTGATTCAACTTTAGTGTGACTTGTTTTTTAACCCACACTTCAGGAGGCGTCTACGTGGCATCTAATATGTATGAGGCACTATACACTATACAGCGCGCATTTTAAAAAGCTATTCCTTGTATAAGTTAAAACCTACAGTACATTTTTAACCAGTTCCTGAGTATTTCTAAAAGGAAATGTTTTCTGTTTCCAAGCCAGAACTGGTCATTTCTTCTACAGAATATGATGTTTGAAAATCAGTTCTTCCTATTATAGATTTCTCCCTCAGCTTGTAGAAAATCCATGATTCCCTAAACATTGGTCTTTGAAAGCACATTGACTAAAATCTTCATGCCTAATTCATGAAGTGTAGTCTGGAGATTAGTGGAGCTGGACATAGACCAGGAATACTTTATCATATTCTAATAAGCAGAGGCTGAAAATTGCATTTCTAAAGCTACAGTATTAAAGGGCACACTGCAAAACATGACCCAAACATAACTCGGTAGTTCTACACTGTCTGTAAAGGCTTTGATATGATAAAGTATGCTGACGAGGGGAATAAACACAACTAGAAATTTCTGTATTTAAGAAGAGGGTGAAAAAACAGCAAACACTCCATGTATATATCAAAGCATATATTGCATATTATAAACTCATATAATGTCATCCCAATGGAACAACCCTTGTACTATTATCGATTATTTGAACACACCATGGAACATCATTGCAGTAACATAAAATTAGGCTTTTGCAGCAAATGTAACAGTAAAAAAGGCTAGTAAAAATAGTCTACAAGGCTAATGTAATCATTACCATAAAACTCTTAATGACATCATATCATATAATACACCAGAAAAATGTGAAAATTAAAGCTACTGTAGGAGAAACATGAATATTTTGACTTATGGTGTTTCTGCCATTTAAAAAGTAAATTACTCACCACCCCTTTTTGTTTGGTTGGACTTTTTTGTTATAACATACTAGATTTAAAAATGAATGCTAAATACCAAGGTTCCTAATTCCCCCACAGCAGGATCCGTGGGTGGTAGAAGACCCTGGAAAGGATCTTCTCACATAATAGATTTTTCTGCTCATGTAGGAGGGTGACAGTGTCCACCTCTCCATGGGAATATCTTTCCSCTCATCATGGGAGCACATTATAGTGTCAGAATCTGTTCTGGGAAAGAGACTGGCACTGAACAGCCCTGGGTCAGGGAAGTACCACAAAATGTACGGGAAAGAAAGACAATACCCTAGAGCAGTACACTATTTTCATATCTTTTCCACCTTCTGACGCAAGAGCAGAGCTAGCAGAACAATTCCACTCCTCCAAGAGGGAGGATGGTTTTCAAAATGAATCCATGGCCTACCACACTTGGAAAAACTCCATTCTTAACAAAAAGATACGGGATAATTACAAAAGTCAATTAAAAACTACTTGGTGCTACTAGTACCCAGCAATGGGAGAACAGCAGAAGAAGGTTTTATTTTAGGAAGCCATGGTTTGCTAATAGAGATTACTGAGCAACAACCATGGTTATTTCCCACCCTATGTAAAAGGGAGACCAATTATCTAGAAACCAAAGCTTGGTCGGTACAGTAAAACCATATATTGTTGAAGACAAAAGAGAGAAARTTTTTTAAAGGCACTTAAGGACATGGCCGAGACTTTTTTTTTTTTTTAAGTGGCTGCTATCACAGAGAATAGTGAAAGAACACATCGAAAATAATAGGAGCATAAAATGTTTAACAGTGAAATCATCTGACTATTTGGCATCACTGACATATGTCTGTTAGACAACAACGTCAATACTGCAAATCCTGCTATCAGGGCTATTGTTCAGGCAAGTACAATTTTTAGTAGTGTGTCATACAGAATGATTATGCAGGCTTACAATTGCCGCTTGCTTCCCCAGCCCCTTTTGTGGATATCCCAGACATGTATCATAACTCACTTTAGACAATGATTCAGTCTCTACTTGTTTCCCTGAAAAAAACAGTGAACTTCTGGTCACCCAGAGATACAGATCTTTTCATGTCCATTTACTTCATTACCTCTTTTCAAAGTAGTCATCAGTACTCATCGGGCTCTGATGCTTTGAAAGACGTACTAAATCCATTAGTGAATAAAGTAAGACTAAATTACAAAATGCTAGAGGTCCTGGACACCTATATGAAAGCAATGTTTGAGATATGGAACAACAACAAAATCAGCAGAAATATACTTCACACAGTGGATAAATACTCCAGTTGCAAAGCTAGCTGGTCTTTCACAAAAATGCCTCTTGCAGCGTTCCATGAGTAATCTCTGATATTGCTAACCTCCATTTTCAGAAGAAGGTGCGTCTGCAGCTACCTTGGTGCTCAAAATATCAGCGAAATGCATGCAATTTTGTCTGCAAATCAGAAGCACGAGCTGCTCTTCCTGCTTGCCATACTTTGCGAGGGAAGACAATTGGCTCCCATCTGTTGTACTCACTGCTATGGGATTTTCTTCTGCTGCTCTGGTTTGCCTGGTCAGTACCAAATTTATTTTTGCTGCTTTTGGCATTGTGGAACGTATTGAAATCCAGAACTGCATAGCATACAAGTCTGCAGCATGTAAGGCTGCTTTTTAATGCCAGAACAGAATTTACACTCAAATGTACTACTGCTACTCTTTTGTTTCTTGCTGAAACCTTCCARAAACTTTCTTTTTATAAACTGTGCAAGACAGGGAAAGAAACAGCAACCATTTAAGTAGAAATATTATTTTTCTTCCCTATTTTTCCATCTGAGATGATACTGGTATTTTTGTTCAAGTTGTCACATGAATTAATTCATATAAGAAAAAAAAATTTACATTTATTTAAGTAGGACAGAAGACTTTATGCTAGTGAAAAGCATGAAAAACAAAAAAACAGTCCTGATTTTACCACCCTTCTCTTGAATTTCATCTCAGGAGGTGCCTGCAAAGAGGCTAAAAATGACCACCATCTCCCAAGAATATTTTACTGAAACACTGAGAAAGTTCATAATGATCACTATTATGTATAAAAAAGTAAGGTTAAATAGTGTGAGGCTACCCACACTTCCTGAATATTTCTCTGGTATCCCTGCCAGAAAATTTATAATATTTCCAGTTCCTATGCCTTTTCCCTGTTTCTTCACATCTTAAAACTTCCATAGAAGTCCAGCCCTACTTAGAAACAAAGCACTGTCTCCAGATCTGGCCACTTGACCTGGTCCTGGGAAATTTAGAGATGAAGCAAGATGTTGCTGCCTGTTTCTGTTGAACAGGTGCCATTTTCTGTAATATTTGGTAGCTGCTCATAACACAGGAAATCAGGTTGGGCAAGGCATGAAAAATAACTCACCTATAAACCAATAACTAAGTAGCACAAACTGACAAAATAAGAAAATTATCAGTACCTATGTTCATAGCAGTTGGCTGTTGTTACCGACACCTAGTATCTGATTACCTTTTGCTCTTTATCTGTGGCTTTAAGATGGGATTTCAGCAAGTGACCCACTGAATTTTCCCAGAAATGAAGACCAACTTAAAAAAAAAAAAACAGATGTCCCTCTGGAGTGTAAGGCTTTGCTATATGACCTTTATTTTCCGTTTTAGCAGTGGTCACGGTACACACACAACCTGAAAAGGCAGGGCATCTGTATTAAGCAAAAATGAACAGAAAGAACAAAGGACTGTTTGGTCAGAGCTGCAAGACTTTGAATGAGTGAAAACCATCAGTCACAGTGACCAACAGACCCTGGCAGTATAAACAAGGTAGAAATGATAGTCAATAAAATCACAATTAGGTACATTGAGTGTCAGCATTCCTGTGTGCTCACAATCAAGGAAATCAATAACTAACACTGAAAATTCTCCACTACTTGCTTTCATTTTATATTTTCTACTTAATTTTTTATTTGGCTTCTCCAGCTGATTCCACTAAGAATATCTTTAATAAAAAGCAGGTCCGATTACCGACTGCGGTGCAATTGCAACCAAGTGCAAGAGAACTAGGTGGGCCTGCTGGTTACTTTTCAAATTAATTTGGAAGGGGTTAAAAACAACAGGTTTGCAAATAAGCTAAAAGAGATTGGACACTCTTCCTCATGCCCGATCAGTTTACAGAAAGGATATTGTATAAGCTAGCAGCCATTACCACTCAAAAGCTCCTCCCCATTGAATAATCCTTGGCATTGGGAACTTGCAGAGAACAAATCTATCTGCTAAAAAGTCAGAAGTGACTGTTAAATGGCGTGTCTTATAGTTATTGATCCTCCACCAATGACAAAAATAGCTTGAACATATCATAGGAAGAACAGAATGTCCCCATTTAACTTAAAGAGTAATCTTTTCTTGCTTTATCTTCATGTGAAAATTATAAAAGCATGTCTAGAAACAACAACCAAAACCTAAGTCTCATGTGTATTTCCAGTTTCACATAATACTTGTCTCTTTCCAGGTTACCTTCTCATTTTGCCTCTATCATCCCTGCCATTTCAGCTTTTCTGGATATTTCACAACTTGCCCAGCCCTTAAGTTTGCACAGTTTTTATCCCAGYTGGCAACTACTTTGGGCTTTTATTATTATTATGAATTTATGGAATCATAGAAAGGCAAGAGACATAGATGAGGTTGCAAAGAGTTCACTGAAAAACAGCTGTAACTAACTCCTCCTTAAATTACAGCAACATCAACACAGCGATTCTGCTGGCATAATTTGCTTTAGTCCAAGGCCCAAGTTAATATTCAGGATGTAGGTTCAGAAGGGTTCCTCTGCTGTTCATCACTCTTACAGTCAAGCCACCTCTCATGACCAACAACAGCCGAAACTCACCCGAAAGGCAACAACAGTCACACTTCCAGGAAGACAATTCTCCCTTGGCTTTTTGCAGGCCAGCGCAGAGCTCCTCTCTGAACGCTCTCCAAGCATGCCTATATCCAAAAGAGCTCCAGCATCTCTGCAGTTCACCAGGAATGTGTACAACTGTATGGGGTAGTTTACTGAAAAACAGCTCTCTTAATAATTCCTCAATATGAACTTCTGGGCATTTTCATATAGACCCACACATGAATCACACTGATGATTTAGTTAGGGTAACAGTATGCCAACAAACACACGCTTTCTTACTGCATCTTTTAAATTTACTGGTTTCATTCCTATAATGATAGAGAGCACAAACTTCTCTATGTCTCCTAATTCTACACATCCATCATTCACAGATGTATCAAGGAACACTTCTCCCAGTGTACAAAGGTCTAAGTGTTGAAAATGGATTACTTTAGGTAGAATGCACCCTTCATCACCAAAGAAGGAAAAAATGTCAGCTGCTTTGATACATATTCAGGTATATTAACAGTGTATATGTACCACCCACTTACAAAATACTGCTTCATATCTTTTGGAAATATATTATCCTAGTCAGTTCTGGAGAGAAATTGTACCTTATTTAAGCAAATGCAAGTAAATGTACATAAAAGACAGAAGGTAATAATTTGAATGGTGAGTTCCTCTACTTTAGGCTACTTTACACTTGTATGAGGAAGAGGCTTTGGCAGAAGTTTTGCAACGCAGTATAAGACCAAGAAGTGCCCTGTGTTTTGCATGAAGATACAATCTTTAATCTTTATATAAACAGAAGATATCATCCATGATAAATGCCCTTCTTTATCYGTGACATTTTCCTCTTGCTGTTTTCCATACATAATAGGTTACAAATCACACAACATATGCAAAGAAAAAATAGTATTTTGTCTGTTCATAGTAATGAGACAAAGTGAATGATTCTTATAATGGCATTTTAGAGCTTAATTCCAGTATAATCAATAAGACAGTTATTTTGAAAGATTCACGTAAGGTTAGAATCAATTATGAATGGAAAGGAAAATGAGAAAGGGGGGAATATGGCGTTTGCGATGTGTTTGTTTGAGAGTTGTATTTTTTTCCATCTTACCAGACTCCCCCAAGTGATGCAGCATGGCTGAACTATGCAGTAAATGTTTCTGCACAATTATTCTCCATCCAAATGGGTCAGCCTGGTAACTTAAAAGTGAGCATACTTATTTCTAAAACACATCTACTGTGTTCTCTGTGAATCCTAAAATTTAAGGATATTACTGTTTTTAAGCTGCTTTACATATTACACTACGGTGAAATATAGGTTTTGCTAAGTAGGAGCTTAACTTCTCTGATTTCACRCTCCTGAAAAATATATTACTAAAACTTTGTGTACCAAAGTACACACAAATAAAAAAGGGGAAAATATAGAGGGAAATAAAAACTTAGCAGAAATAAGAACTGAAACTCAAAACAACCACCAGAATAAAGAAATCTTAATTTTAAAAGCATTTCTTTATTCTGAGAGCACGCTTTGGTAGTGGAGGAGGGGGAAAAGGAGCTCCCACTGAGCTGAGTGTAAATGAAACGACAGAGATATCATTAAAAGTTTTCCAAATAGCAATTTATCCTTGGGGTGGCTGGGGGGAGAGAGACAAGGGGGAGAGCAAGTCATTTTATGTGGTTGTTCTCCACTTTCGAGCTCTGCTTTTACGGTCAGATCTGGTTTCTTTTTAGAACAATGAAGGAAAAGTGGGTACAAAGAAGGACGCAGGAAGTAAAAGCAAACCGTAGAAAAACGAAGCTCCTCTTTCAGGTTGCTGCCGTCCGTCTGTTACAAACGCCCCACATGAACCTCCTACCATGTGCAGTTACCGTTTGGCCGCATGGCTCATGCTCCCTAGTAATTAAAGCAGACTTCGATCATACCATTGCTTGGGTCAAAATGGGTACATTTTGACACAAATTTCTAAATTTTATCCATCTGTTTCATCCATTTTGGATATTTTATGATTTCAAACAGGAGACGGTTCTGCATTTCCCAGTTCGGGGAGCCTTCCTTCTTCAGCCCCCAGTGCTCTCACAGTGTTAGAAATTGTATCTCCTCGAGTAGAGGGCCAAGTAGCTAATGCTTGCAGGAATTACTTTTCTAGACTATTCTTTTTTTCTTTCTTTCTTTTTCTTTTCTTTTTTCTGTAAGAAAATAACCTTAATTTTAATGACGACACATAAGGCGTTCATATCCAAATCACAGTTCTGTCTAAAATATTTGACCTGAAAAACTGCAGTTCCAGATTCCATCAGAGCCACACTGAGGAACTGACCTTCTACAATACTCTGAATTTTCTTACTTTTGCTAAGGATATTAGAAATAAGAATAGCAGCTGGAATTATGGTTCCTGAAAGAAAAAATTGAAAGTTCCCATTCCCATGTTTTCATGGAAAAATCTGTTTCACAAACCAACTGACATAGACCCAACGGCACTGSTGTAGCTTCACACAGTAAAGAACAACTAAAAACATGTTATGGACTTCCTATTATCTTTCATAAGAGTATCCACTTTGAAAACAGGATGGTTTCTGGACTAGTGCTAGATTTTAACTTTAACAGTGTTGCTCCCAGTCCAGAGCAACTCTTAACAAAACACAGAGGTACACAGGATCAACATAAGTGAGATCAAAATCTGGGCCTTATCTAACAATTTTTACATTGCATATTCAAATGATGAGTTAAAATGAATCCAACTGGGTACTTTTCGTCATGTCATAACAGCAAAATTTTGATTCAAATTTAGAACTATTTTACATCTCCCCAAAATTAATRAAGTATTTTGTAGGCAGAAAAAATAGCCAATGCCTTAGTTAAGTTCTGCATTAGCAAAATGTGCACTAAAATCTTCAGGATTACCACTAACTAAGGAAAAAATGAAGATGGAAGGACCAAATGATAATGCCTTCATCCCTCAATAAGTTTTATAATAAGACTAAAAAAGTACATGTCAGGGTAGAACATGACCATCTCTTTTGAACCYTTTCTACTTGACTCTTGTCCCTGAGCCTTTTACACATGCAAGATACTATCCACACTCACAGGTGGGAGGACCTTTATTTGCAATGAGAATCACCCATAACTGCACAGCTATAAGAGCTGCTGTTTAATAAAAGTATCAAATATCACAATACCCACAATGCAGCTTTAAGACTTAGCAATATCAGAGTCATAAAACGTCGTCTGTTCACAGACATTTCAACACACTGTTTACGYTCAGACTTCTTCCTCTGCACAATTCTTTGCAACCCCAGAGATAGATTGTGATAGAARATTTCTGGCAGTTTGGTCTCCTGATACATGTCTTTTTAGTAAATTATCTCCGTATGCCTCTTAAAGGAATATATGATCTATAATTCCAGTGTGAGTGGAAACATTTCCGCATTTTACCATGAGGTTTTATATCACATTAACAACACAAACATGCAAGATTTATTCCTTTCCTGATTCCTTTTCGTGCAACTTCTCACAATCCTTTAGCTGCTTTGGCATTAACTACTAAAATGCTAGAATGACAACCATGTCATGGAGCAACTTGGATGAAGTATAGTTTATCCTAYGTTGCGCAAATGCCTCCCTGACAGCATTTCCAGGATGAACTGAGACCTCAGAGGACTTTCACCAATGTCAAAAGAACGCTTGTGTGGAGAAGACACAATACACCTCCTCTCTGCTGGGTGATGAGACACTAACCAGCTTTACTCCTGATAAGATGCTTTACCTGAGGTATTCAATTACATCTCTACAGACTGTGTTGAAGGAGTATTTAAAGTCTGCTTTGCCCTTGACTCTTGATTCTGCATGTCAAAAACACTTAACTCAAACCCTTTTGGATTACCAATACTGCATTAAGTTCATTGACTTCTGCACCAGATTATCAAGGACCAGAAGAACTGATATCACACACAGAGATATTGATGCCGTTTTAAAATTAGACAAAACCAGCACAGCTTTATACATTTTTCTAATTTGGGGAGGGCGGTGGGGGAGGGAATAAACAACTCTCTCATGCAACCTGCAATCAAATAGTTTATGGAACTCTCCCCTGAAACTACTATTAAAATTCAGAAATTTAGTGAAACAGATCTTCAAGAAGCTGCTCTTTTTTGAGAATTTCTGGTTTATGAAACCAGAGAGCTGTCCACACTAATCTACAGCTCCCCTTGCTGGGTCAGGTGCTGAACTGCATTCAAGCAGTGGCAGGAAATTAATTTCTACAACCTAATAAATTATTTGATGCATTTAGATTTACAAAACGCCATACACATCTGCTCTTCTGCACAATAAGCCCCTTTATTGCTCACACTGCTTAGAGGTGGGACTTCCCCAGTGTGAGACAAATTTCAGACGCTGCGACTGAAGAGATGATATCGTCAAAAGACAAAAACACCTACCAGTTTCCTTTGGCCTTATAAGCTTCTGCAGACCTTCTTGATTATCAAAGAGTATCCTCGCTTTTCTTCCTTCTCCCTCCCACTCTGAAAGATGTCAATGAACAGACTGTTATTCTGAACAGTGATGAATGARGCTCAAAATCTGTTAACAGCGTTACCCCAAAGCATACCCAGTCCTTGCTCTCTTACTAGAAATGAGTATGCCATAGCACATTTTGTTCAGGCAACCTGCAAAATTATCATTTTAAGCTCTTTAAGAAAAGTACGTATCGTTACTGTTTGCCAACTCTATGGGCTTTTTTTATTTTAACAATACTTAGATATGTCAGTAAACCTGACTTGTCTGCCAAGTACCTTAATTCTTTCATCGGCTACTCAGATGTGTCCATAAACATGCTGTGAAGGCTTTTCTTTCTTGAAATGTCTTAATATTTTTCTGAATAAAGAATAAAATATACTCCATAACTCTGCCACCTGATCTCTAAAGCAACACCAATTCCTTAGATGATTCAACATATTTCTCATTGCAAAYCCAAAAAACTGAGAGCAGTTACTTGAACACCATCCAATCATGTTTGGAGGGAATTCCATCCATAGAAATACCTTTTTTTCCCTTGATTTTTTGGTTGCAAGTTGCATTTTCAGGTAGTTCAGAGAGCCACCTATGCTTTTGTCCTCACAAGTTTACCTATGTTGTCTTGAGATCCCTGTGATGATACAACAGAGAATACTATGGCTGGAGTGTAAATCCTGCTGCAATGGTTTAACGGCTGCTCCCCGGGTTTGACGCAAGCATGAGAGCGCAATTTTATCAACAATCCCTTCAAGTCTCCTTACACAGTAAAACATGTTATGCAACATGTATTCATGGAAAGAACTTGCAGCTTATTTGTACCAACATGTTGTTCGGCCTTTGCATCAACCAGTATGGATACACACACGGACATGTRCACAATACACATTGCTACAGATGATTAAAAAAAAAAGAGTCTTACCAAGGGRAAATAAAAACATATGCAACCATATCTTCTAATGACTATTTTCATCTGAAAACCTGGAAGTATGATACAACTTTCTGGTTAAAAACTGTGCATACAAACTAGACATAATCATGATTAGTTGTTTGAAGAAAAAGCATTTCTGTTTTGCTTTCTCTTCAATCACTTTGTGCTCCTGTCATTGAAATAATTGTTACAACTGACTTCAAGAGAGATAGAAAACCAAAAAGAAAACAAGTATACGTAAGTCGACGAATAACCAAATAAAAATATAGCTCTATTTTTTATATGCCTCTGACACTTTTGACCATGTATCGACCATTTCTGACCATTCTGCTCAGACTAAATCAATCAATAAGTCACTCACCCAGAATGTAAAACTGTAAATTTTTTACTCCTATGAAATTGATAATTCAGGATAGGATGAGAAGACGATGATACGGCTATAAACTCATAGTATTGATATCAACAAAGCAGTGTCACCTAATCACACTGGACCTATAACTACTAACTTAAGAATTATTACTGCTTCTAGCAAAAGAAATATTTTTAAAATGTTTTCATACTCAAAGGTAAATTTGACATATTTGTCAATTTTCAAAGGCGTCTGGAGTGATTAGATTTAGGGGTCAGTCACGTTAAGGTCAATGTGAGACCACAGATTTTACTTTCAAATTAAGAAGAAGAAAAATGATAAGCAAAACTTCACCCCCCCACCCCCCACCCCCAAAAAGTGACTGCTTGGTATAGGGACTTGTGAAGTTAGTCTGTCACCCACTGAAACAGATCCCCATTTACCAGACATAATTCTTCTGACAAATAACCTTGACAGGTAAAGGTAAAGCACGTAGACAATTTACTGCTATTACAAACTTCTTCAAACTGTGTGCCGACACTCATCCTCTTCAAAATAAACCAGGGAGCACTAGGTCTCATGTTACAAAGCATCTACAATTACAGAACACTTTCCAAAATGCTAACAATAAATCTAAAACAAAAATCAATACTATTAATTTGTGAGATGGATGCTAAAAAAATCAAAGCTGCCATCATTCAAAAGTGTTAAGACATAAACACAATGAAAATCATAAATATGCTTTAAAACTCAATCAAAAAAATACCAGTTACAATTTTTTCTAATCTAGATTTAAAATCCATTTTGCTTATTTATTCCTATGAAAAAGGATACAGCAGTTGAATTCTGAATTATGTTAACGCATATTTTCCCTGACATAGAAAATGTTGGCTTAAAGCCCAATGAATACAATAGCCACATGTTCACAATCTTTAATTATCCAATTAATGTAGTGTCATTTTTGCAATTAGCTCAGATGACCATATGTAACTTTTTCCAAACAGCTCTTTCTTACTATGACCAGAATGCCGAATGTACCAAAATGTATTTATATTAAATGCCCAACTTGAACATTAAAAGGACTTGTGTAATTACCTATGTCGAACATAGCACRACTTGCACTAGTAGACTCTTTTCCACGACGGTTTTAGTTTCCTAAGTAAGGCCGATTTTGGTGGCTAGGTTTGATCCAAATGGCACGTTTTGTTTTCTCCTGCGACGTTAAGACAGCAAGGTCCTGACGAGGTCAGAGYACAGCTGTCAAAAACCAGTTGTGGTGGTTTCTCTAGCTAAAAAGTGAAAGCTACACTCTGGAGGAAATGGGGACGAGGAGGCACATGACATCACACCTTCCTTTTTTGAAGCAAAATGTGTTGGCCGCTGTTGGAGAGAAATTGGCTCACATGGAGCCAGTAGGAAAATGGGCTTCCCTGGAAAAGTCTGATTCAGCGCGCAAGGGCTTCTGTATTTCTTACTCTTTTATAGTAAGAAGTTCTGTGTATTCTCACTGATTCAGGATCTGGTCCAAATACACCTCTCCTAGGTGCTCTGATCATACAAATAGCATAAAAAAATACTAACAGCAAACAGAGATTGGCAGAACTGATTCCTGAGTTCAGTAAAATGAAATGCAATGGAAAGCATGAGATGAAAGCAGAGTGTCTGCTGGAAATTAATACAAATTTTTTTCTTTATTATCTGGCCATCACTGTATTAGGCACAAAATAAATTCAGGGAAATTATTTTCTCCTTAGGACACTCAAATTATAATCACAAGTGTACAGATAACTGTTGAAGAAGGAAAAGGAAAAAAACAAGTGGTGCATAAGATACCTCAAATTTCTATTGTTTATATAGCTGTATTTAGATAAAGGTATACATACAGAACTAAACACAGGTCTTTAATTCTCCTTAATTAGCAAAAAAACACAAGCATTTTAATGTAAAATTCATATGAACCTAAATGAAACATTTTCTGTCACTATATTTTAGGAATATCAAAACTGCTGAATTATAAGACACATTGTTGCAGATAAATTTATTGGTAATAAAAATATTATTTTGGCATCCTTTGTTCTGTCCTTCATTTTGACTATTTGTGCATATTTTACAGGGCCTGCTTTATACCAGGGCTTTTCAGGAAAAGAAATGCAGACCAAATACAGAGGCTGGCCTCTGGTCTGCGATACAAACTATAGCTTCTGAGACATGTTTGCTATCAGCCACAAATCTGCTGTAACAGTTGGACATGCTTTCTAACAAGACTTGTGAAGGGTCCTTCACATTACACCCCTACAGACTCGAAATGCTGGCGGAGCAGAGCTACCTCAAGTCACTCTTAAACAAGATAAGGTCTTCTGAAAAGAAGGGCAGTTATCAGCAATCCCCCAAGAGGGCTGGTGGTATCCTGAGGGACAGAACCCTTTTTTGGTGATAAAATAGCTTTTTAACTTGACTTCTACCATACATTCTCGGATAAAATTAATAAASCCTTCAAACTCTGGAGCCCTAGAGCCTCGGATTCCCACGGCAGAGATGCAAAYGTGTCCCTCTGTGCAGGGGAGTGAAAAAGCGTTAGAAATGCCTGCCCGGGCACGTATTCTGGCCATAGCAACGAACTCCTGCATGCAGGTATGTCCCGGGAAAAGTGAAAAATGCCTGGATGCCCCCCTTGATGTTAAAATTCACTATAGCAGGGTCTTCTCTGCAGAAGTTTGTTTGAAGAACGAAAGGATAGAAGAAGGTGCATTTATAAGACTCTTGCAGATTACTCTGATTACTACCCTCCTTTCAAACACAGAGTATATTGAAGCCTCTTTAAAAAATTCATACAGTAGAATCATTCTATGCAACCGTAAGAAGAAAACTGTCAGACAACATTCCCAATTCAATATTACATTGTGCTTCAAGAAAAGATTTCCATATATTCTAGATTAAAAAAAGACTCATAAATAAATGATAATCCATTGCTTGCACTGAAAAATGAAAAATAATTTTCTGTTTGCATTTTACTCTGCAGAGTAAAATTTAATCTCTCTTTTAATATAGCCTTTGTATATACAGAGAAGTAAAAAGATGTAACCTTATGAAAATTGATTTTTTTTTACATGGTTAAAAATATTTCTATCAGTGTTTATCTAGAAATCTTACTTTTATGAGTGCTGGGATATATCACATATTGATAACTTAAACACGTTATTCCAAACAAATTATGATAATGTACTTTTTTTTTTTAAGAGAAGGGAAAAAGAACTAAGTTTTTAACACTGAGCAGGACAGAGACAGTGATGAAGAAAAGGAAAGAGTTTATTGCATTTGGTCACAATTCAGCAGAAATCTTTTAGCAATTTTTAAGAATTTATTGTAAAAAAAGACTTCTATTTATTTTACATACATCTAAAGTAACATAAACATATTACTGTATATGTGTGTAAGTATGTGTGTGTATATTTATAATCAGTTTTAAGTGATGTGTTAGTATTGCACAGAATATAAATGCTACAGTACAAATGGCCTATAGCTCAGTTCACAGGCAAGATTGGAAGTATATGAACCTTTGGGGTTTCTTTTAGCTGATACCAAAACAAAATAAAATAAAATAAAATGCTGGTTCTTATTCAACAACTTTTTAAAGAACTTGAGCCTTTTTTAAGCAATGAAAGGAGTCTCCCTGGTAGTTTTTAAAGTGTCAGAAAAATGCTAGGCGATTCCCACCAAAGCAACCTGGTTTCAGCGCGGGCACAGAAGGCAACGGCACAGCAGGGCGAGAGCCCGCAGGGCRGCGGAGCGAGGCGGGCGAGCGGCCGGCCTTCCTCCCGCGCCGCCCGGCGTCAGCACACGGCCGCCACGGCCGCCGCTCGCCCCGAGGCCGCTCCGCTTTCTCCGAGTGGCTCAGCTTCCGCTGAAGCGGGTGCCGGGCCGCCAGCGCCTAGGCAAAAGGCTGGCTCTCGCGCACCGCGCTCCTCCAGCAGCGCTTCTGCCGGCCGAGGTAGAACAAGAAACGCAGCGCCGTCGCTGTCTGCGCGGCAAATCCGGGGCACGGCCGCCCAGAGGCTCTTCCGGCGGGCTGCAAGGCAGAAAGCGTGAGCCGAGCGCGCCGCTGCGTTCGGTTTGGCAGGGAGCAGCCGAGCAGTCCTGGCGACGAGCAGGCGGAGCGCTGCCTGCCCGGCCAGCACGCTGGGCACAGGACGCCCTGCCTGCGGGGCTAAAGCTCAACCTCTTCCGCAAAGCAAACAGCGCCGAGGAAAGGCTGAAACCGCGAAACCCCGTCGCCCTGCTGACGAGGCACCGTAGGACGTGCGAGAGGTGAACTCCCATCCCTCCGGCTTGCGCCAGAGCTGGACGTCCCACGTGTGACCTCTGAGCAAGGACAGTATTCCTCCCTGCTTTAGGGGACTGCTGCAGCTACCACCACTTTTCTTCTCCAGCTTAATTTATTTGACAACCTACCTCTGATGTGTGAAGAGTTCTGGGGTCACTGAAAATATGGTGCTTCCTTCCCTCCTAGAATAATTTACTRTCTTTCTTAAATATACCCGCCTGCTTTAAGCCTCGCCATCGGTTACTTCCACCACTGAGTCCAGGACAGAATGGCGTTTTCCTGTAACCGTGACGTGGGGGCCTGCATCTGCCATCCTTCTGGGCCACAAACGTAAAGGCCGAGGAAGCTGCAAGTCTAAAAACGTTGAAGCTCTGTAATGACTATTCCCACGTCTGAGCTCTGGCCCTGCAAATGACTCCCTTTCAGTAAAATACCCAGGCAGGCAGGTGCATTTTACAAACTGTATTACATAAGCAGTTATCTGACCTGGAAGCACGTTAGGAAAAAAGCATAAGCAGCTCCTAACAGGATGTTGTCAACGCACATACGTTGCAGCAACGTACTGTTAGTTGAGCTTGCATCTATCTATAAGAGCATTTTCAAAAGTGTGAAAATTATTTTAAAATGGCACAGAACGGCAGCATTTTACACGGGGATGCTCACTAATGGAATTACTCTTATTATTGCAGGAAGTGCTAATTTTCCTGCTCACTGGGACCTTAACAAAAATGCTTTATTTTGTCCCTAATTGTGATTAATCAGTGTGGCACTGTGAATGGCAGCAATTCCTTTCCAAACACGGCAATTTTGAAAATTTGGCGAAGTGCAGACATTTTGCTTTGCAAATTACTTTGCAATGGTACTGTGTAGTAAAAGGAAGCAACAGAACTGCAAGCAGAAAAAAGACCTGCAGGAGCCCGAGCGTTGCGGCCAAGTTGGGCCTGGGCAAACCAGGCCGTCACCTGCAACGGCCTCGATTCTGCCGCCCATTGCAGCGCGGGAAAGCTGAGCACGGCTGACGCTGGCATTGCGTGAGGATGTAAGGGAGGTGGCGGTCTCTGTACGAGGTCGGGAGCCTTGGTGGAGCCGAGGGACCGCCACGCACCAGGTGTCACCAGCATCTCCTTGCACGGCGCAAGCTCTACCCGAATCTAAATTACTTTGGAGACATTTGAAAACGACCGCTGCAATGTCTAAGCACAGCTAATTCCTTATAAACCCTGTATCAAGACACGCATTGCTGATAAACAAAGTCTGCTGTAAAATAAAAGGCCAAAAAAGAGAAAAATCATTGCTTATATAATGAATATACCAAATGCAAACATTTCCACTGCTGCTATTAGACAAATTATATTCTTGTTTAATCTTACAAATTTCCAAAGCTGCACAAGTTGGAAAAGCTGCATGGTCACTGGGATATTAATTCTTTAAACAAAATTCAAAAGTCTTTATTATTATTAAAATATAAAACAATATTCAGAGATGTGATATATCTTCAGATATAGCAAAAGCATCGTTTTGTAACCCTTTCGGGTCTGTACAAAGATCCCGGTAATTTTAACGGGCCATATACGCTAGGAATAAGGCACAACGATCTCACTGCAATGGTGCGTACTAGATGACAATATTGTCGCGCGATCCAACCTGGATTACTCGTCTGTTTGTGTAAGCCAGGATTTTTCCTAACCAATCAGAAGAACAGTTTTCCTATTATTGCATAACTAATAGAGAATAATAATAATAATAATAATAACTGGACCTCAAGAGTAAAAGCAATATTCTTGTTGCCAGGGCTTGTTCAAAACTGGCCCTTAAACTTAAAAAATGAAAGTAATAGAGAAAGTTTATGATACACTTACTGAATTCAGTGCCTGATAGTAACACCATTTACCTATTAGCTTTCTAGCGCTTGTTTCTAAGAACGTGGACATTCTCTTTTTGCCATATATATTCAGTAAGCATGCAGATACGACAGCCTCGTAGACAGGCAGCTTGTTCCCAGACAGAATTTCGGGTTTAGGAGCCAAGTTTAGAAACGTGGACTCCTGCAGGCCTGTATCTTGGGGCGCACTAGAAGACGGTACTCAAGCAATTCCTCCTATTTAGCATTTCTCGGAACACAAAACGTCCAGGCTCTGGCGTAGATGCTGCCAGCGTTTCGCGAAAGCGCGTTTCCGGCCACTACTCCAGGTGAAGAGGACTCGCCGTCCGGCCATCTGGCCGCGCACATCAGCCCACGCTGCAGCGGCCCGCAAACAGGCGGCGACGGCGATGGCCGCGGCGCCCGACGTACCACTGCCGTGGCACGTGCCCCGTGCAGAATGTAAATAAGACAAGGACTAACGCCGCCCGCGAGCCGCGCAGCCCCGAGGCTGCCGTAGGCTGTAGCATAGCAACACATTTTCCATTACACCCGGAGATTAATAAGCCTCATGGAGACCTGGAAAATCTGACAGAAAACAAGGGCAATACGATGCTCATTTCTGTTCCATTAAACACGGGATGAGCTGATGGATCTCTCCACACTTTGTCCCTCCATACTGTTAATGGCTCTTTATTATTCACCACGGGTGAGACTGCGTAACCTCCGCTCACTCTGGCGAGCATTTGCAGAAGTAGTCCCACCGGCAACGGCTTCGGAGAGGTTACCCCAAGCATATGGCGCTTCTCGGCTCAAGTGAGAGTCGCTGAATCCGACCACGGAAAAGGCTCTCCGAAGGATTTTAGTAACACGCAGATAGTCAGAGAAGGGCACTTTAGTACTCTAGTTCTTCTAGTGCAGTTATAAAACACTCTCATACTACTTCTGTTTGTTTGTTTGTTTGTAACTTAGTAACTAATAAAGAAAAACTCCAAAAACATGCAGAAGTAATAAAACTTTAGAATAGACTAAGTGAATAGTGATAACTATGTGGTACCACTACGTGTGCCGGGCTGCCAGTTTGCACACGCAAAGCTTCATGTTTGAACTCCGAGAGTCAGGTGGTTTTTCTGACCAACTGTAAGTGAACAGCAAAGATTGAGCATTTCATATAATAGGGATCAATACATAAGTTACAAAACAATAAGACATCCATCCAATAAATACAATTAATAAACCAGCTTGGGAAAATGACCATCTGCTTGTAGATATTACACAAATGGGAAAATGGGACAATACATAAAATAAATCACTGTGGATTATTTGTTCAACTATGGTTTAAGGCTAAAAAACCAAGATTAATAAGGCCAATCTTTCCAATTCATATCAGAAAACAGATTTTAAAGAAAGCTTTAGCAAAGTGATGTATAAATTATATGTTCAGAATTATAAATTATATTTCCCCAGGTAATCATGGTGATTACACAAATAGTTTCAGAAATAACATTGGCATCAGTTAGCTTTCTAAACACTCAACAGACAACTTTACAGGGGGAATTGTTGTAAACAATACAATGCATTATACGAGGACAGTGACATGTATCGCTAAATTGCAGTATACAAAACCACACAAGGCTCTAATTTTCAAGCAGAATCCAAGGCTAAAGTGGGCCCTATAATCACTGTGGGAGACTTAAACATTAGGCCTTTTGCTGCAGGACAGAGACATCTTTCAAGAAGCTGAGATGGGAGCAAAGCCTCAAAGGTTTACCTATGTCGGAAGCTTGAAACCTAGACCATCGATGGCAGCACACCAGGAAATTAAAGGTATGAAAGTAAAAATGTGACATACAGTAAAGTCAGTCAACTCCATATGCTGAAGATGTCTGGGAATCCTCAGATACGTATACAATAATTTGACTTTGGTGAGGAACAATATTAATCAAAATACATGAAAAGTTTCAGTTCAAACTGCATGAGATTGTCAGGTCACAAACACAACGTGCCTAAGCAGGCGGGCTGGAAATGTTTGGTCTTCCAGAGCCCTACGCTAGAAGACAGACGCATCTGCCGAGGGATGCGAGAGAAGGGGTGCACATCAGTGCACTCTGTATCACAAAATCCTTTATCAACTAGGAAAACAAATAAGCAGAGGCCTAATAAGCCATCAGTCCAAGAAGTACCAAATCTCCAGTCCAAAGTGTTCAGCCATGAGACCAAATTCCCACATTGAAAATACAGAAAGGTGAAAAATTTTCCTTGCGTGCAGATCCTGAGTACAAACAGTGGGTGATAAGCAAAGCCGGTGCCAGTCTCAGCCTTAAACTACATTTAAGACGGAGAGTAAAGGTAACCAGCACATGTGTACAAGATAATCCATTAAAGATTCTTGAGGTAGTGCCAAAAATTTTTATGTCTGCACAGCTTGGCACAGYGAGCTCCAAAAACCGAATAGTAAAATAATGAAAAGCAGAAAAGCAAGAAGGTTTGGTTAAAAAAAAGTGACGACGAATAAATTGATAAAAAGACATGCTTCTGTCCGTGAGTTAAAAACTGGCTACTTCCCCTGCAAAGAAGCTGAAAAGGAGAAAGGGGAATGTAAAAATCTGAGAGCAGCGCAAGAGCCTGGATGATATGGCCAGGGGATATCGGTGCTGTCGGCGTGCGGGCAAAACGCTCCCGGTATCGTCGCGGAGGAACCCCCGAAGCCAGCGCTCCCCGCCGCTCCCCGCGCATGTGCGTGGGTGCAGCCATTTGCAGGCAAGCGCTCACATGTCTATCTTTGTCTTCAGCCTTTGCAAACACATTCCCCACGGACTATGAACAAGACTGCTCTTGTACTGTAATTTCCCAAAGACAGGAAAAAAATGCTTTACAAGTGTCTCTGTTAGCAAGGCTACTTAAAGAAACATTTGTTTCAATGTCACTAATTTCTCTGAAGTACCACAGCAGCAAACTTCTGAAGACAGAACGATACCCCAAAAAAAAAAAAAAAAAGTAGATTCAAGTGACAGCTGAAGAATTGGGGTGATCTGCAAGAAACGGCACAAACTGAGCGAAGAGAAAAGCAGGTGGATTAGCATCGCCTTCCTGTACGCTTGGGGTCACCAAGATGAATGTGCGTGAGACTCTTTTGTCCGTTTGTGCTATAATTTCACACGCTAAGAACAAAATTGTGCTCTCTGATATGCTCGTGGAAGTCCCCCTGGAATCGATGTGAATTACACGCCTGCATCTAAGGGCAGAATTTGGTCCTAAGTCATTAGTTAGAAGTCTCTGCTGAAGCTCTGCAGAGAACAGGGGGTTTCGGAGGACGACGAGGATCAAACCGACGCAGCACACTCGGAGATTTACTCTCACGGGAGACCATCAAATAGGCAGACATTCCCAAAAACCCCATTTGTAAAGAAAAATCTTTACAAGACCAACGTACCACATTAATAGAGGCTGCTTTCAGTTAGAGCAGATATAAAAAGCATTGAAAACAGTGGTGATGTACGTTTAGAGGCGATGAATAAGCCAAGGCTTTCAGACCAACGCAGAGAGCAGGCCGACTACTAACAACCCTTTCTGATGAAAAACAAGACTCGGTGAAAGAAATAACTTGAGTACGGCTATTGTGTGTGTGATGCCCACGGTCATAGGAGTCTTAGATCCATTGAAGAAATGTTGCTAAATAAAAGGAAAACAAGCCAGCACTGTTTCCAGACTGTCCTAACACCARTTCTGTTCTTTGCTAAACTGTAAGTTAGTTGAGTTATTTCACCAAAATTTCCTGCTACATCAGAAGAGTTTTGAGGTCTCAGTTATTGGGAACTATGCAGTGTTTTGACCTTTGAACAGTAAGCAGAAAATAAGACTAAACTACTGCCTAGGCATTAGTGAATGCCACTGTGGCTGTTTATAGTAAGATCCCACATCTATTTTTTATTCTGAGCTCTAAGCAAGCCATTGATACAAAAATGATTACAACAATATTTTGCTTCAAATGCTTTTACATTTTGAACACCAGTATTTTGGAGTATTATTTGTGTCTGCTGCTACCTTCAGACAAAGCATTCACTTCTGTGATAAGAACAGACTGTTTCCCCTTAGAAATTTCCTGATCGCTTGCAATGCTCGGACTCTAAAGAAGAAATCTTTGCTTCTCATCAATTATAGTGATAAAAATTTTCTTTTGTTTTGATCAAGGACTGACAATACTCCAAAACCATACTGGTTGCAAAGTAACAGCTTCAAAAAAAAAAAAAAAAAAATCCCCACTATTTAATTCTAAACTCTGCTGTATCTGTTGCAGGATAGGCTGGCATTTGCTGTTAAAGCAGAAAATTACAAGGAGGGCCTAATTGACCCTCTTGTGTCTTTGAAAAATCCTGTCTGTTGTCTCTAATTGACCCTCTAGATACCTTTATGGAACAATGAATGAATCCTCAGTAAATAATGGACGGTGATGATTAATAGCCATGGTTTGGCTGGACCTCTGGCTCACGGAGCTGTGCTACCGAACTTTTTTTTTTTTTACCGTCACTGTTCTCTGTACTTGACAAACTGTTTTCAAATAACAAATATACAGTTGTACATAATCTGAAAAGTTAAATAAAACTGAATGCCACCTTATATAATGGTTTAAAAATAAGAATTACTGGCATTACTCAAAATGGCTCTCCACCAGCTCTATTTTCATGTTTCATTTAAACATACAGTAATGTGTCATCATATATTATGTGCTTGATTTAGAAAGAAAAAAAAAATTGACCATAATGGACTCCCCTTACAAGACATCATTTATTTCTTTCCTATGCATAGTAGACCATAATAACAGAATAACACAATCTTGTTTCTTGACTCTTCACTGCAATAAAAATTGATGATACTAAAATACTTCTAGATTGGTTTGATTATAATGCTGCCAGGAAATACTAGGAAAACATCTCCAAATGTCTCTTCTCATATTTAATATCTCTAGTTAATGTTTTCAGGTTTGTCAAATTATAAATAACAACTTGTTAAGTTGCACCATTTCTTTGAAAGACCACAAAGAAATGTTGTTGTGTTTTGAAATTTCACAAAATTTACAATTCAGTAAAAGAATTGGCTCACGGCCAATCCAAGAAATCATATGCAACAACTAGGATTCACAATACATCATCTCTCCTCCTGCACAACGGCATTTTGTGATGCTACTTCTAGAAATTGAAAATCACTTCCTAAAATTGAACATCACATAGTGAATATGTCAATAAAATAATGAGCAAATCAAAATGTTATTGCAATATACATAATGAAAAAAAGGAAGTTCAAACAAATCCACTTTTTCCAGATTTTAGAAATACAGCAAAGATGACCCCTCTTTTTTTAAACGTGAAAAACACCAGTATGGGTTATGTAAGTTTATCCAGATAACTGACCTGACAAAGTAGTTTAGACTCGGCCTTTCAAAAACAGCCAGCGAGGAAGTTCCCACAAGATCTGGAACGCAAAGTACGATTCCAGGTCTCCTGGTGAAAAAACAGATCAACTTTATCTAATATTCTACATCCTAAACGCTCACGGATACAAGTTAGGGACTTGCTGGCCTATTTGTGAACCTTTGCTAATACTAAGTGTAGGACCTGAGGTTCATTAAGCAGCTTTGAACTGATCCGGACAACGCTCAGCGAACCTCAGTAAATACCAGCTAGTTTTATCGCGGGGAAACTGACTTGACCAAGGTCATCGAGAATGTTGTAAATTTAGCCCTTAACTAACCCCAGATTATCTAAAATAGATGAGTGCCTTAAATCCAACAGCAGCAGTTTTCACAGTGGATACTTCAGCTTATTGCAACTAAATTGAAATATAGGAAATGTTCCTTCTAATGCTAAGATTAATAAAATATAAATTTAATCCTGAAAGCAAATCTTACCTTCTCTTTAATGTATAGTTTCTTACAGGCATTATCCTGATCTCCCAGGAAAAGATACCTGTCACTGCTGCTTCACTGGCCATCGCTCTCAATCAAAATCTGAATGTTTTTAGGAAGATTATGCATTTTTGGCTAGCAAAGTTTGATGATGACTATATTAAATTGCCTGTAAATAAGCAATAGCTATGAGGAGAGGTTAACTGGGAAGAAAGAATATCTCAAATTCATTGATTTAGTGTAGGTGTGGCATCCTTTGGAGAAAAATCTAAAAAAAGCAGTTTAAGTCAACCTATTACTGGAGTTGTAAAAGGTAGCAATGTGATACAACATTTTTTAAAGTAGTATATATACACCACTTTACCAATTTCACAGAATCACAGAATAGTTGGAGTTGGAAGGGACCTTTGGGGATCGTCTAGTCCAGCTCCCCTGCTCAGGCAGGATCAGCTCAAGCGGGTTGCCCTGGACCATGTCCAGTTGGGTTTTGAATATCTCTACAGATGGAGACTCCAGAACCTCTCTGGGCAACCTCTCCCGTGTTTGATGACTTTTACAGTAAAAAAAAGTTTTGTCTTATGCTTACATGGAATCTCCTGTATTTCAATTTGTGCCCATTGCCTCTTGTCCTTTCACTGTGTACCATGAGAAGAGTCAGGCTCCATCTCCTTTACCATCCCCATCAGCATACACATATCAAATTTCATCCAGTATAAACCCAAGTGTAAGTTAAAGATGTGTTTATGATCTCACATCCAAGTAAGAGTCATTTATTTACACACAATTATCCAATTTGCATGTTTAAGAATAGTAGTCATTAACAGAAAATAAGTGTACAACTGTTACACGCAAATTGGTGAGGAACTTGCTTCAGACCCAGAAACCTAAATACCAAAACATCCTGCACCTCTGCACCTCCGTCACTGGGCTTGGGCGAATAGCAGAATGTGACTGTGTGTGCTCAGTACATAATACAAATACAAACAGTATGTTTGAATGTGCCACAATTATAAATTATACTAATTACCCACTCTCAGCAGGTGCACTGTGTTGCTGTGTTGTGCATGCTACGCAYTTGGTGCGCAAAGCCTACCAGTTGCTTTTGTGATTACTATAAACCGCGCAAAAAAATAAGCAGAGAAGCTAATTTCCTTGCTTAACCTATAGTAAATATAGGAAGTGAATTTATGTAATAACAAACCAATAAACCAAAATATAAATATAATCATATAACTGTATTTACAACTACTTTAAAAGTTCTTATTTATTATGATTCAGATACAGTAGAAGATACATATACTCTGGTGGGAACTTTCATGGCAATAGGTAAATTCATATAAATCATATTACAATTTACGGTAGGAAGTTGTTTGTCTAAACAGTAGAAAAATGTAGCCTTTGTACAACTGGGGTTAAACTAATTCTGCTTTAATGAAAAGCAAAATTTCCATACAGCTTTGTTATCACAATAAATATGGGTCTTAGGCTCTTTCATAGTCATTCCCATTGCGCCCCCACAGCCTCATCTGCTTCCACTAACATCACTGTATAAAGCACGTTTTTCATTTAATATGAGGAATAATATAGCAATTCAGTCATTAGGACTGTTTCAGTGCGCACAGATCACCGAGTATGATAGATGGTTACACTTCAACTAATTTTTGTTCTCAACAGCATAGACTGAGCCCAAACGTTAGAAACCTGATTCAATTAGAAACCTGACTGCTGAAATACCAAGTATTGTTTTAGTTATAAACCTGAACACAGAAATGAAAACTGGTTATTTCTCTTCAGCTTTTAAAAATATATATTTGGCCCCAACTATTCTCTCAGAAAAATAACACAGCATATGCACAAACATTTTCATCGTCAGTAAAACTTTGCAAACTCCAGAACAGTCATAAATGGATTTCCAGGACTAAAGAGTTGAAAGTACAGTTTCCATCCATCTCTTAAATTAAAAGTTGTTACTTATGGTGCTGATAACGGAACAGSCTCGAGTTCACCTTGTCGGACACTTCCCCTTTCAAGGTTTCAGCCTAGCTGCTCATAGCTTGAGCAAACTCTAGTTGTTCTGACTGCAATTTCCTATTACAGAGGTCCGTGTGGAGCACAGCGACGTGGGAAAGTTTCAGCAAACGTGCTTTCATAATTTCCAAAAAGCCAGCAAGGGAAAAATACATTATTTTCAGAACCTAAAGAAACGTCTTGCAAGTGTTTTCTGGGAAACCTCCAGGTCCCCCCGGCTGCGAGGGACCTCGTAAGTCACCCGTTCCAGCCGAGGCCGGCTGCGGCAACACGACACCTCGCTGCTGCTGAGACGCAGCCTGCTAAAGCCCCGGCATGAGTGCAATGCCAGGGGCCAGTCTGCAAAAGCCAGAAGCCCTCTCCCACTCTGGTAATACTAAATGCAGGAAATGAGAGCTTTGGTTAAGCCAAGAAGGAGGTAGAGTGAAAGAAAAGCAGAACAAAGTTTTACAGGAAAGTAGAGTGGAACAAAAGGTGTAAAAGACGAGCTGAAGCTGCAAGGGATGACTCAGGATGGGAAAGGCAGAGACAGAGAGCTGCGAAAGGGTAGGACGAAAGAAGAAAAGGTCAGAGGAACTGCTGGGAAAAGAAATCAGACTTTGGGAGGAAAAAATTAAAAAAATGGGAATATCAGAACACTTTATTTCAAAACCTGGATAGAATACACAATACAGTTAAGCATTTCTCTCATTTCACAAGTATTTTTTAAGTAAACGTATATATGTCTCTAGTCACTCTTTGGTGGTTTGTTGATACAAAGAAATGGAACCTACTATTACTGTTAGAAGTGATAAGTTTAGCTCAAAGGACAGTGTCAGTACTTCAAAGAAAGGAACCAAAACAGTAATACTAACAACTCCTGGAGGTTTTCTACCTTTCTCCCATCTTCCTAGCACCCATTATAAATTAAAATAATTTAGCAATAAAGCCCTTAAACTTTAGAAAATATCAAATGTAGATTGTTTATGAAGTTTTAATTCAGTCCCTTGGTGTGTGCAGATTCTTATAAAAATTTTAATTACATGAGAACACTTGACTACCTTGTTTTGTCTCTTTTTTTGTATTAGCCCAGGTGTTTTTAGATAATTATTCTACTAAATATATGCCATCATTTAATATACTTATCCATGCCTACGTTTCCAGCAGAAACACTTAAAGGATCATATTCAGTGATTATGTTAATATTTCTACCACTTTCTTTTCAGCATGCAGTACATTACATAAATCCGCATATACTTTAGCAAGAAACAAGTTTAATAAAAAAGGCCTCTTCAGTCAAACATCTTGGACTATCCCCAGATATCTGCTGCTGCCAGGTGACTGATTTAAGAGATGGACAAAAGCAGACACACAAAAGTAGAGATACTATGATTAATGGATGATCCACATTCCCCTGAACTGCATATCATGACTTAATGTGAAACCCTGAAGAGATTAAAGGCAGGAATTACATTATCATGAATAATATAAAAAAGTGATATTCTGTTTAAAAGCTTTTGAGTGCTAGTGAGTTGAACAAATATATTAACACAGCTTCCCAAGATGCAGTCAGGTTGAATGTTACCCAGAATTTATTTTGAAATAAGCTTTATGCATCTCACATGCGAAGTACAAGTCTATTTGTGACTGCCACCAAAGCTATTAGCATGTAGATTTTAATTCTTTCCTCACTTATATCGAGCTTACATTGTCTGCATTGTCCTTCTTTTAATAATGGGAACTTCTCCCAATTACATATGAAGCACATCTCGATGCTGCAGGTACAAGACACACACACAGRTATATAGCTAAGCTTTATTCCCTCACTTCATTCTAACTTGAAAAACTCTGCCTCCTTGTTATAGTAGCATAGTAATATGGCTGTTGCATCGTATTTCTTAGTATTGAATTCATACACAGGGGTTTAGAGGGCATTTAGCTTTTCATATTATTTGAATCATATCAGTTGAAAATTTGTATTGGAATTATTCAGGCAGTATGTAAAGCTCTTCTATAAAAGATAGCTGTACATTAACTTACAATTAAATGACGGTTTTAATGAAGTTATAGTGTGTGACAGGTTAACGGACTGATGCTGAAAGGCAAATGCCGAAATGAAGCCAAGACGTTTATTTTCAAACTGACAAATCTTAACTCAACCATAACATATAGTTCCATTAACATTATAGCTATTACACAAAATAATTTAGTTGAAAAAAATAAGTAACAGACCAAGCTGCCAGACCACCAGGAGAGACCCTCACCTCACATGGTCCATGAAAGACAAACCGAGCCACCACGTCAGCCCCACGCAGGGCTGGTTTGAAGACTTGGAGAAAGGGCTACAAATGTAGAACCAGCCGCTCGAACCACAGCTTTCTCCTCAATGACAGCACTGCTTTTAGGTGCCTTTCCCTGTATTAAGCTCAAGCCAACAGACTAGTCATTGCTTAAACATATCAAAAACTGCTAATGGAGACCTCAGCCCTTATCTCTGCTTATTTTTACCCATTCCTTTAGCACAAAGGAGCAGAGAGCTGCTCAGCGAGGGATTTCTCTTTTGGATGGCATTAAAGACATCATTCCTATGGCTGCCAGCAAGTTAGTACCTTAGACTGTGATGAGATGATTTTGCAGCTCTATGTATTTTCACATAAGGGAATGAGATGTTKAGAAAAGCAAACCTTTCCCCCTCTGAAAAAGTCCTTCTGTCCATAAACTCGTTATAAGTGTTTATGCTAAACATTAGTAAACCAGAAAATCTGACAGGATGACCAGCAGGACACAGGGAGGCGAAACTAAGGATCTTCGGCTTGAAATGAATAACACCGCAGGAATAGGCTGATGTACTGCTTTTCTTCATGGCCAGGAAGACACAAAGAAATGACAGAGATGAGAAGTATACTCCTGTAGCAACAGAGTTTTTCAGTAATCGGAAATACAACAGAATGCCCGAAGGGGAAGTGACATACTGAAAAAACTGCCTAAATACATTAATATAATAATGATAATAAAAAATAATAGTAAACAAATAAAATGAACAGCTCCTGGGACCAGCCCTGGGACAGGGATGTCCTCCTCCATGTTACTAGCGCAACTATACTAGAGTGGCTAGCCACCATCAGTAATTACCATACAGCAGCTGTAATTTGGCTCCTGTGAAATGAGTTGTGGTCTCCGGCCGGTTCCTCGCGGTCCGCTTTTCCCGACGCAGACTGCAGCCAGACCCAGGTTATTGGGGAGGCACTGAATGGGCGCGGAGACTGTATCCTTTCACCACTTCGGGTCAGGATGAAATTGCAGTGCTGGGAAACTTGCRCTATGCTTCAAACATTTATAGCCATTAAGGCCAAAAGGGACTCTCTGATCATCTAATCTGACCTGCTGTATAACTCAGACCATAGAATTTCAGCTAGTTACTCCTCCATATTGCACTTTCTTTTTTCCCTTCTCTCCATCTCTTTCTCTCATTCTCTCTCTCTTTTTTTTTTTTTAATAATTGACACTGGAAGAGGGGAACAAAGCAATCTGTATATCATCAATCCTTGGGCTGACCTGTTAGTTAAGATAGAACTCCTATTCTGCAAAGTGATTCTTCACTGCTAAACTGAGCTGTCAGCTAACTCTCTTTTTTTTTTTTTAATACAGAGGAAGCTTCAAATTCCCCAGCTGCCAATCCATCACCTTCTAAATATCTTTTTTTCCAAAATCCAAACAAAAGAAAAAGCTTGAAAGGAGGCAGCATCTGCATTTGGCCTGTTGCCCAAGTCTAGTTACCAAATCAATGTCATAGATATGGTAAAAGTAGTACAGATTATATGATCCAAAGTACACTGTAAATGCCTTGGAGTAGGTAAGGAGTTAAACACTAAAATGCAATTGTATTTTAAGGATTAACTTGAAGTAATTTCCAGTCTCCTGCCACCTGAGTTCTAAATGCCTCCTACATACGAAATAACTACAGACGGAGTGTCTCTCAGTACACTCACCCAGAGGTGCAATTTCTGGATTACTGATTGTCCATACATCGCCCAAAGGAAAGCGTGCCATTGTTCACTGAGCTGCTGAAAAGTCTAATAATGTTTCTACTGGATACAGAGATGAATCTCCCCACTCGTCCAAGTCCCGCCAATAATATATAAGAGATGTTTGATAAAAACAACAGAAGTCACATGAGATGTTTTGAGATTCTTATGTTGGAGGAAAGAAGAGAACTCCATCTATGTAATGACTTTTCCCCCCCACCGTTGAAACCAAGTATGTCTATCGCTGTCACCAGCGATAAAGAAAATGAAGGAATGCCAAGGGGTCCAGAGGTAGCCAAGAAATCCCTAATCCAAATATCTGATTTTGCACAATCTTCCCTTAAGACCTCTAAAAAGGCCTTATTCAGATTCATCCTCCCACTTTGTTTCACACTCTTAACTACTGCACAGGTGGGCTCAATCATCTTCTAGAGACTAACCAGGAAAAGAAGGAGTATAACTAAGGCAACTCAGTTAAGTCTCTAAAGATACACAGGATAAATCATCTCCACTGTTCCCATAAGTGAGAAGTGGATACCAGTACTCCCCTAGCTGAGAAGAGTTTTGAGAGTAAATACATCAGAGGCTATGGGATGGCACTAACAAAGGAGGTCATAGTAGAACATTTGAGATAAATAACATTTATATTTTTTCCTCATAGCTTTTTCCCTCTTCTAATGCTGAATCTTCAATGAGGGAATCCGAACACCAGGAGAGTTCCCATGTAATTGTCACACCAGTGGTTACTCCTCTTTAACTAGTGTCTTTCTTTCCTCTATTACAAGACATTAAGAAGACATATCATCTTTTAAAGAGCAGTCACGAATGAAATGACAAAATACCAAAGAGCAATTGTGCACAAGTCTTTGCTCCAAGGTGGGAAGCGCACGGCAGAACTAGTGCAGTCTCTCCTACAGGAGAGCTCTTCCCTTCACGTTCTCTCCAGCTTCTTCCACGAGGCAGCTCTACCTTCGCTCTCAGCTCAGCACACCTTCTCAGGGAGTTGCTTAATTTTTTGCATGCTAAGACAGGACCTGTATTAGCTCTGTAGCAGCCTTTTCAAGCTAGGTACAGTTTCGGTAAGACCGAGCAGAACGTGGCTTGCAAGAACAAAGTGAAACCCTAAATAAAATGTGGCGTAATTCTAAAATGCACAAAGTATAATGATCCATATAAAYTATTTAAATGTTATTAATGTCTCTTTATATTATTTCATCGCATGACAGCTGCTATTTCCTGAAAATTATTTGAAGAATTAAATAAAAACATACGATATGAACACCCACTGTGTGTTGTAACAAATCAAAACTAACTTCTTAGTGTGATGAAACTTTCCACAGTTCTCAGTATTGTAAATTAATGTCGGAGTGGTAAACTGCTTTGGAAACATTGCGTGCTGCCTTGATGCCATTTAGTTTCATATTAGTAATATGAGAAGTCTCTACAGTAYTTAGAACTGAAACATAAGTGTCTTCATGAAACCTGAATTTTGAGAAATACAATCGTAAAACACTATTATCAGCTGGGTTGATGGAAAAGCACAGTAGACAGTTAAAAAGTTTACATATTCAAAATAAACACGTCTGCCCCGACATAAGCAAGCAAATGGATAAGATGAATAGGACTCATCATAAGGATTCAACCATGAGCTACTTACTATGAAATGAACAGTATCTTCTCTGAGAGGGACTAGTTCTTGAAGCTTTAGGAAGAATGTTGTAGTACTCAGCTTAAGAACTATTTATCAAAAAGATATTTTAACAAATATTTTACATTATTTGGTACATTTTGTTATGACTATTTCATTAATAATGAACTTACTAAATGCTTGGCCTTAAATATAGCCATCAGTTTCACAGGCAGCTTTTTTTCCTCTGAACAGTTCTAAATCTGCCATTTCTCAATTTTTGTTGAAAATACAAAAATACAGGTAAAAGAGCTCAAATTATATCCTCTGCACCATTCATTATTCTGAAATCATCATAATGTCCCAACTTATCAGTTGCTTCACAGATAAGCAATCCTACCATTTTCAGTCCTTCTTTGTTCAATATTTCCTCTTCTGTAACTGTTGCATTGGTTTGGTACGTTCATTTYTCCTCTGCACTCCGAACCTACTCTTATTAAGTGCTGAGAAAAATTTATCACCATTTAAAAATGATGAATATAACATATCAGCAAGTAATATGTTTCTCTACCTTAGCAGAGCATCAAATAGGTGGGGAGCCAAAGTACAAAGCGCCATAGGCCYGCGCTCGCACAGCGCTCCGGGCTGGAAGCGCTGTACGCTGGCCTCTAGCAGAGGCCGAAGGGGCTTCCGATACACACGGCACAGCGTATCCTCACCCAGGGAGACTTCATCTGTTCATTTGTTCTTCTTCTCCCCCTTTAACAGCTGCCAGTACTGATTTCTTGAAACACTGCTATGTTTGCTACTTTTTATAAGTGGCTATGTATACGTATGCCTGCATAAATATTTGTTATTGAAATTATAATCTGCTTCATGATATAAAGTTGATCAAATTAAAGTTTTTTGGGGTGAGGCAGCGACAGTATTGAGACAAACAAACAAACCCAGAGGAAAAAAAGCCCAACAATGGTCAAATACTATTAAAATAATTTTCCAGCAGTTTCACTAGACAGAGCGTTAGATAAACCTAAGAGTTTTGGAAAATCTCACCCTTTATGTACGATACTAGTTGACATGAACTACACTTGAATAAAAAAAAAAAAGGAAATGTCTAGCATCGAATGCAGGGTTTTATGACATTGGGATGAAGAAYTACATCTCACCGCTCTCAGTGTCAAAGTTCAAGCCATTGATGGAGTTTAGGGACAGAGGGATCATAACAGAGGTCAAAGAACTCCTCAGGATTTTTCATCTTCTCTAACCTGTCTGACAATTCTGAACCTTCTGGAGAAATAAGGATAAATTGTTTATTTCTTAAATGAACAAATGTGTATGGCTTAAATATAAGCATTATATTCAAGTAATACACATTTTTAGCCTCATCTTATGCCTCATGTTTTATGCTTTCTGCATATTCTAAACTGGCTTTAACACCAGAACTCACAGATATGCACCAAGATACTTTAGTATTTAAGGTATTTTGAAGACTTTGACACCACTATTTTAATGAAGAACATTCTTTGGACATCAGAAATTATTTTATGCTGTTTRGATTTATCAGACAGTTTATACTATATAATATTTTTCTTGCAGAAACTTGCTTTAAATGATTTTTAAAAGATYAGCTGCTGTGTTTCTACCACAGAACAAAATGCTCCAAAGTACTCCTAAAAATGTGTGGGGTTCTGTCCCCTTCCCACCCCCCCGGCACACTTTTTTTTATTACAAGTAGCTAATTGGTTAGTAAGTCGTACAGAAATTCTTGGCAGCGATATCTTCTGATACAGAAAGCAAAAGCTAAGCTATGACTAACACACCATAACAATTTTCTGCAAGTGGCAAGTCATTTTTTCCGATTTCCCTTCCCAGTGGCACAAGAAAAGCACACGTTCTTCTACTACCTATTCACTGACGCCCTTCTTATCTGATGATGCACTGGTTTGGGCCATTTTCAGGAGCTGCTGTTTAGACAGAAAGGAAGAAATAGTAATATGGGAAAAACATGATAAAACAACTTTTCAAGTGTACCTCTTAGGTACAATTCACTTTGAAATGAGTAGAAATAAATGATTTCACCAACACAGATTCTTATGGTGTATTTTAGAGGTTTTTTCCATTCTTGCAGATTGCAGAGCAACAAATAAAGAAATCCCTCTAAATTAGGGCTTTAAAAATCAGAGGCTACTATAAAGAAACAAGATTAACTTAATCCCCTAACAATACAATTTATGACTAGTAAAGGGTTATGAAAAATTCCATCTAGATGTCAAATATAAGGAAACACAAAGTCTTTGGAGACACATAATGATAAACTGCAGATTGAGCAATAAGCTCAGTGAACAGAATGAACAGTTCAAGAGTTCAGAACATGTTCATTTGAAAGGTGTTCAGCTAAAGAGAAGGGCACGGTCGAGACAAAGGCACCGAAAGGTCATCATTACAGTCATTTCATCTTCATTACAGCAGTGCRGTCGTAGCATTGGTGCACACGCTTACACCCACACTTGCATGTCAATGCACTCTTTTGGAGACGAAACACAAGGAATATTTTTAATACTTAAGTGAATGCTGGCAGGTATAATCAGTTATAGAAGAACTTGTGTTTTTTAACTCAGTTTTGAAAAATAAGTAGGGCATGAAATATCCCTATTTTCCCATCATGCAAGATCAATTAAAAATTTTAATCTAACAAATATGGCCAACTTTCCCCTTCTTCGTCAAATAAGCATAAAACAGAGCCAGAATGGAGTGATTCTGCCGGTCGGACAGGAGCCTGGAACGCACTTATTCATCCAGTTGTTATCTCAGATGCAGTAATCTATAACGAGTCCTTGTTTGGACTCCTTGTCGGGAGTTTAAGAGGTCTCAATAATGTGATCAAGTCTGCCTTTTGAAATCAGGAATACCTACTCCAACTGAAACCTCAAGGGAAAACACTGGAAAGTTGTATTCAATAACCCAAAATAAGATTTTGGCTGGAATGTAGATTTGATAACCCTGCTCCTGAAAACAGATGAATAATAACCCATGCAGGAAGCCAAAACCTTGCTTTTATATCAGACCTCATTCAGCACCTGGCATTCTGTCAAAGCACCGGTACGGTATCAGCTCAGAAAGGATAAAATCACTTTAGCAACAAGCAATAGATATTTAGGTGTTCACGGGAGGTCTCCAAACCAAGGTCTTCAAACCTCCTAACCCAACCAACCTTACCTGTACATGTACAGCTGCAGGCTTAGAGATAAAAACATTAACAATTTTTTGCTTTGGTATTTGCACTGCATTTTTCATTAATAATTAACAACAACTGGGAGCTCTAGCACTGTCTTATTTCTAACTCTCTAAAATGCAAACAGACAGGATTTTTTCACAAGAGCATTAAAATAAAAAATAAACTAAAATATATATTTAATGTATATTTTACACTTTATAATTTAGCTACGTATTTTTAAATAAAGCAATCTAACATCAGCTTGCRCCAATATATATGCATATTATGGATAAACCAACACATTTACCAAAAAATTAATCTCAGACAAAAACTCTGTTTTAGACAATGGCACTGAGAAGAAAAAAAGACTCATTTTGTAYGATAACGGCATTAGAATTTGGCCCACAGTCACACATAATATACTTTACAGCTTTCAGCAGCACTTATTGAACTTTGTCCAATTAAGTGCAATTCCCACAGACTGCAGTATCAATTATAGATGATCTGCACTTTTCAAAATCTGATCAAAATTTGGTATGAAAAAAATTACATCTGCTATTTAGACAACATCAAGCAGCATAGTTGTTATGCCAGATTGATGTCCACTCTCCAGCTCACRCAAAAGAAACCTTTGACACCTCTAGGATGGCTTATGCAAATCCTAATCTTCCAACAGAAGTTAGGGAAATCCATGATATTTAAAATATGCAATTGCATGCCACAGAGAGTAAATATTTATATATTTCATTGTAAAATATCATTCTAGTAAAGGGGAATAGGAAAATTTTAAATGGTTAAAGGAAAAGGAGAAAGTACCTGTAATATACTCCCTAAATATCCCATGGAGCCCGGACGGTCCTTGGTGACAGGTTGGTGCACAGCCCCACAGCATAGCCCAGTTACGACACAAGAAACACACCAATTAACTACAACTAATCAACTCTCTCACAAAACAAAAAGTAATAATTCTTTTTCCACCTATTGTTCTTGTTAATTGTCCTTACAGTAATTGTGACAAACATAAGAGCTAAGGTGTAGTAAAAGGAAAAAAATAAAGGATTCTATAAGGAAGCAGCGCAAACATTAAATTCATGAGTTATCTTGATTCATTTTCTTCATCATACCCAGTTCACGGCTGCAAGAGATCACATTATTTTTAAATATATAAATAAATCCAAAACTAAATCTAGACTTATCTAGATTATGACACACTAGGGAGAAAACAGAAGAGGTCATGAAATCTGAGACTGCTATTTTTTCTCATAATGTAATTACACTTTTGGCTAATGAAATTGCTGCAGTCTCAGAGTAAGGGCTTGCAAGTCAGAGCTCTCGCGCTTGCGAGAGATGGGGTAGAGCAACGCTGTTAACCGTTCACAGCGGAGGGACCCACGCTAATCCCCAAGATCCAAACACAACTTACTTTGTTTCTGAACTCCAAGCAAGACTGCATTTGTGATCAAAGCGCCCTTCTAATTACTGTAATAAAAGGAAAATTAGTTTAAGAGAGAGGAAAGTTTGGTAGAGAGAGAAAATATCATTCTGCRCTGCCAGTACCCTCCAAACAGCTGAAAAGAGATAGCGCTTAGCTCAGTGAAGAGAGGCAGCAGCAGAGCAAAGCACTGTGAAAGGAGGGCTGAGCACCCCCGGCCTCTATCCGTACGACTGTATTTTGGTATTCACAGACCTAGCCCAAGCCTCACAGACGGTCTTAGGATCAGGGGAGTCGTTCAAGTAGAGATCTCTAACAAATTAGCCTTGAGAGGCTGAACCACGCTTGCAAGGGACAGGCACTTGAGTGTCTCCGTGGAGAAAGATGGTGGAAGCACTATATTCTGGTCAAAAATCACAAAATCCTAGTCTCGAGTCCTTTTAGAGCTACTATCCTAACATCCCAGTTACGGCCTCCCTCAGATGCGGCTAACGCCTTTCACCATGCCACGTTTGCCACTAACTCGTCCTTCCTTTTAAGCAAATGAAGAATGGGATGCTGAAGATTTTCACCTATACCCACGGGAAAAGAATGGAAAACTAAGATTTCTCACTTGGATAAACCTGTCATCCTCTAATTTCACATTGAGAATTAGAGGAAGGGAAAATGTACTGTCTAGCTGCTGCTACTTGCCACTGGAATAAGCCCTTCTACTCCTTGGTAGCCAACAGCACACAGCTTGCAAACTCCCAAGGACAGCCAGAAATTCGGCTCCACGACTGCATCTGAACCGGACAGTAGCAATGTATATGGGGTAAGAGAATGATTTCTCTATTTGGCTAAATATTTAGAAAAAAAAATTCTTAGAGGACTTGGAGAGTCACATGTTAATTTTTAAAATAATTTGAGACACTAAAGAGATCCACCTGATAAATAGTCGAGGAAATGCTGTGTTGACTGGCAGCCTCGTTTCCTGCTTTAAACCYGGCTTTAGGAGACGGTTTCACATGTCAGCTCACGCGCAGGTTGATTTGGAGCATACCTGACTCCTGGCTCCTAAGCAGGAAAGTCGCATGACGATTAACTTAATGTGATTGTGTGTGAATAAAACGTACGCCCCATTAATATTTCAAACATGTGGAAGGACATGAAAAATAAACCCTTGACTTTTTTTGTCCAAGTTGTTCTCCAAAGCTTTCAGTGTGAATGTTAAACCCAATGAGCTTACAGAAATGAGACCAACTTACAAGCAAGGAGGCCATTAGCACTCATTGCATTAAATGAACCCATTTCATTTTCAAATCTAGTTGCAAAATTAGCTCTTGCCTATTAAATTATATTAAACAATTCTCAAGGAATTAATGGTAGAAGGTTTTGCTTTGACTGTCATAAGATCACCAAAAACACTTGTGTTTAAGATGCTAATTACAGGGGCTCAATGCCAAAAAAATAATTCTGGTAAATTAAATCCCATGATTAATTCATAAAGTCCATTTTAGCATTAATTCTGGCATGAAGATACAGAGTAGTCCCCATACACACAAACACACACACACATCTCTCTCACTTTGGGGAATAAAGTAATAGTAACTCCTAGCTTTTTACAACTCTTCATATTTTATGTGCATTATTTAATTAATATAATTAGATAGTAAATCCATTACTTTGTATTTCCTGTTTGCTATCTCTGGTAAGTCCTGTAGATGTTAAAAACTCAAATAAATAACTTCTAATGCAATGTTTAGGCAGAACTATTCATGAAGCCACAAGGACTACTGGATTTACTGTAGTCCACCATGCTCCTGTCTCCTCTGCTGTTTTGGGGACAATATCAATTCTCGCTTGTCTATAACTTGATCTYTAAAAAGTAATACCTGGTTATAAATACCCAAAGTACTGCACCGAGAGTATATAAGGACAGTAACATCATATACCTGGAAGTTTCCTGTATAGTTTCAAATGAAAATAATTACTATTTGACAAAGCTCTTAAATCACTACACCTACATCATGACTCTACTGAGGTTCTCTACAATATCCTTTCCAAGAAGGATATAAGGGCTTATATTCCTACTGGGGGAAGTGGGAAGAAGTGCTGAATCTTAGATGTTTAAGACATTTTTTTCTTGCGCGTTCTCTTCACCCACCCCGACATAACACAATTCATCACGGACATATGAGTTTCTTCCGAAACATATCAATCAATACAAGTCTCATGAGGCAATGATGTSACAGGGCTCCCCAAATTCAGCTTTTCCATTCACGAAAAAGTGACCCACAAAAATATATTAAAATGAAACAAAACATTAAAAGAAGACTTTTCTGTCTAAGCCAGCAAAACAGACAGGTATGTCAACAGACCTGTCAAGTGCATTATTTACTGAAAAGACAACTAATCATACCACTAACTGTTTCCTTCTGTTCATAATACATAACTCCTGAGTAGCTAATAAGCGTTTAAAATCCTAGTCCTAAATATTTGTTGATAGTGTAATTACTGACATTTTCAACTAGCAGCTGAAAAAGCCTTTAAACAACTTCTTCATTAAACAACTATCAATTTTCACTGTCTGTTGTATGAGGTTTTCATTGACTCAGTTTAAATTTTATTTAAACCCTCRAATCAATCATTTCTGTGAAAATATATCCTGAGCACCAATTTGAATAAGATAGACTTTTACCATGTTTTTGACAAGCTATTGTTTAACAATGACATTACTACTGTTCATTTTCTGCTGATAATGTTACTGAATTTTCACTGCAGACAGCATCTTCTGATTTTTTTTTTTTTGCTTTATTATCCTAAGTCATATCTAAAGCTCTTCTTTTACAGCCTCTACATACTGCTTTACCAAAGTAGCAGGGGCATCTCATCTGCTCAATTACTTATTAGTGTTGCTAAAGAATACCATTTCCTCTCGTGGCTGATAAAATATTAATCAAAAACAGGAACAGAGTGATTTCCCAGTGTGGATGTCTTCTAATGGTAATACATGGAGTCTAAGAGAGATCTGGAGGTCACGTAATAGCTTCTGAAGGCAGGGAGGGGCTCAAAGATAGTAATGACATTGTATACCGAGTAATGAGATTGTATTCAAAGCACACTGGATAGCTTAATTACTGCTGTTCTATAGAAAAAAAATCACAAGTGTGATTACAAGGACGCATGCAAAGATTTACTGGAGATAACAGCATATAACTGAAAAAATTCTTTTGCAAACATTTTTGATCCAAAGATATAAAACCAACTTGCCAGTGCTCAGTATCCAACATGGTGTGATACAGAGGTGAACTTCCAAATTATTACTAACGTTTTTCATGTCAATGTRTAAGTCAACCATAGTAATAAAATAGTAAATAATTATCTGTTCATTCTGTCAGGTTATTAAACACCCATCCCCATCCTGTCTTAAGGCATTCCTTTGCCTGATTTTTTAATAGGGCTTGAAAGAGAAGGGAGGAATTAGAATGAAGAACAGGGAGGCAACTGAAAAACGCATGGGAAAGCTGCGACAAAGCTRGGAAAAATATATATATATCCTTAAGTATAGTATTATGTCATCATCCTCCTTCTCAAGTTTTGATGCACATACTCTCAAAAAACTTGGAAAAAAACAGCTACCACAAATAAATTCTAAGCAAATAAATACTGCAAAATCACAGTCTTTGTTGCTGGGGGAAGTGTTTCAACCAGGAATCAGTTAACTACTTTTAACAAAACATCCGCAATACCAATAATAAGTTATATAATTTTTAAACATTATTTTACAGTGTGATTATTTAAAGACTCAGATAAAACATGGCCATACAGACTTATTAGCAAGTAAGACTTAGGACTAGTGGACTGCCTTTCGCGACATAACACCGAAAGCACACGAGGCGTTTTCATCGTGCGCTGCGTGCAGTCCCTGCATGGCTAGTCATTACAGACCGCCGGAGCAGGAAAGGCCACCGGGACCTCCTGGTGTGGCCTCCTTTATGTTCTTCTCTGGTGGCAGAGTGCCCACTACGCTGCCCCACGAGATGCTCCAGCGGTTCGTGATCCTTGCTGCTAACACAGCGCAAGTTACTTCCAGCCTGAATTTGTCCAGCTGAGGTTTCGCCACTCGATCGTGGTACAGACGGACCAGCTAAGCCACGATCACCCGCTACACCCCTCAGGCAAACTCTGCAGGCGGACGTCTCCGCCCAGGCGGGCGTCGGGAGCACGGCCGGTGTGCCGGCCCGCAGGCACAGCCCAGCCACGGGCCACGCTCGCACGGCCCCGCCGCCACCGCCGGCTCCGCCGCTCTGCTTCCTTCCGCGTGCCGCACCGCGCCGCGGCACTGCTGGCCCCGCTCCCGAAGGCCTGCGGCTCAAGGCTTCCAGCCGCACCTTCCCATCCCTCAGCAGCCCCATTTGTTCTACCGTTTCCCCATCCGTAGGGTTTTCCCCCTGAAAGCGATAAACTACCTCCACTGATCTTTTAAAGAGTATCCTTACGATGTAAATGGATGCAGTAATAAATTTAAAATTATCGCAGTCTACAGAATGATTCTACTGAAGCGCAGAAACTTTGAACAGGCAAGGAAGGTAAAACGTTTACATCTTATTGGCCTATTTAGCAAATATGCAGTTACTCCTTACAATTTTTTTTAAATAAACTTATGCAAGCTTGTGGAGGGTTGTTTTGGGGGGTTTTTTGTTTGGTTGGTTTTTGGGTTTTTTTGCTACAGACCAAAAAGAAAGATTTTTTTTTTATTATTAATCAAAACAGCTCTCTGCAAAGACTGGAACATCTGTCTTGTTTTGTCGTCTCAAATGTCAAAATCATATTACGTAGCCACGAAAGATGTGTTGCATTATCTGATTAATGCATCTCTAGTTAGTGAGGTTCAGGAAAAAAAATCCAATTTCGATATCTCCTAGAAATCGCACCATCAAACACACACTGTTCAGCTGTGCCTGATGGTAGAGAAACCTACTCAGTATTCAGAAGTGCCAAATTCCATCACCCCAGAGGCACTAATCACAGCTGGTGGCAGGCATTCGCTCCAGCCTCCCCCGAAGAGCTGCCAGGCAACGTCCCGGGCCACGGGAAAGGAGGACGATGACATCTACAAAACTAAGGGTATTTTTACATCTAAAACATGTATATCATACTAGTGTCACCCTTTTGTCACACAACACAGTGATTTCTGGGAGTGCTCTAACACGGGACAAGGTGAAATCTGTGGCTTGCATCGAAGTGCAAGAACAAATACCTTCTCTTGGCACTTTGGTTCATAATTCTTTGAATACAAGGAAGCACAGAACAGTCCTGTCAGCAGTCAAAAAGAATAAATAAAAGAAAACTATTTTTCATTGCAGTATATATACAAGTTCACCTGGCAATATGTGAGTTCACCTGAAAAAATCCTGCGCTTTGAAAAAAAAGAGTATCACCAAATGGTGACTACAGCACATGAGCATTTAGAGCAAGCAGGTAAGATGGCTAAAAAAAATAAATAAATAAAAATAGCCATCAGTGAAAAAATATTGAATTACAAGTTCAAAATTAGTAGTAGTATTATCCAAACAGCACTTTTCAACTAAGACTCAAAAATCACTTTATAAAATATAAAAGTGTAATTAACTTACTTTCCAGACATATAGAGGTAAAAGTGAGAAATTAAGATATGAACTCACTTGTACAAAGTCACTCTCATAGGCCAAAGCCTGGGTGAGGAACAGGACAAAGGCTACTTTACACTGACTCCACTTTACAATCCATTGGAAATTAATTCTGTATGGGAACTGTATACTGCCCATTTAAGTGAACTTTCCTCCTTGAAAATGTGAGGAATAATTTTCTTGATTAAAAATTCGATGATGTCTCTGTGTGGTTTTCATGCTAATAATGTGGGATCCAATTCTGTTACATACATGACATCGCCACTAAGGTTTCCAGAGAACCTTCACGCAGCCTAAGTAAGGCTGCGGACTGCTCGGTATCTCGAAGCAATAGTCCTTAATGAGGAGAGGAGTGTGGGTGGCGAGCTGGCTTTGATAAGTAGTAACAGGATGAGCAAAAAGTAATATACCAACAGTTGATATATTACTTGACATGTCAATTGTTGGAGAGTTGCTGTATTGAATTTGTATCTACAGCAAACACAATACACAGGATTCTAATATACTGCAGTGTTTGCTACATATTTTCCAAGTGATTGTATTGACTTTGTAAACAAAGATTATATGAAAAAATAAAGACTCTTGTACCATATAATATTTACAATGTGAACAGATCTATCATCGCTGGAAATAAAAACACAATTTCACCAGTGTCAGGAAAGGAGGAAACAAACCGACCATTTGAGATGAGATCAGACGCTTCGCTGTGGATCTCGGGCACCGAGGAGTCGCATTCCAGTGCAACGCTTGAGTATTATTTTATTTTTAAATATTGCAGGGAGGAGAAGAGGAAGAAAGGACCATTAAATGCTTGGAGTGAACAATTTAGGCATTTCAAAAATCAAAATCAACCACGCTTGCCTATCTGCTATATTTCTACCTCTCACTACTTTCCCGCTGGTTTTCCCGCTCCCATTTTCCCTCTGCTATCACTTCAGCTGAGACTGCCCTTAACTGGGAGTCAAGGAAAGACCAAACCAAACTCACGGGCTTGTCCACGTTGCCGTCACCGCTGTGTCTGCACCTGCCTCGGCGGACCAGAGATCGCACCCGCGCAGGCAGGGCAGCGCCGCAGGGCTCCCGGCGCCCTGAAAAACCACCCGGGAATCGTTCAGGGGAGCACATGCTCGGAGCGCCCTGCTCTTGCGGCTACGCTGTCGGCAGCACCTGGGCTGAAAGACATCCTTAAGTGGTGGCCGGTGATTTTAAATAAGGAAAATAAAAGCAAAGACTTTAAAGTTAAAATTAGGGTCCAAATAGCATGCGAAATTGATTATTTTAAAAAATTAAGATCGCTTCTGGAATAATCTTAATGAGGCAAAGTTACATTTCTGAGAGATAGTGCACTTTCCAAACAAATAACCATTTTCTTTATTTAGTGAACATAAACTGATGTTCAGATTTCGTAAAAGACTTTAAAATGACCAGCTCTTATCGTGAGATTGTTTCAAATACATATTAGAGCAGAAGACAACTGCTAAGAACACATCTGGGAAAATAACGGTCTATATTGGACTCACTGTAAGAGTCCAGCCTGACAGCATAAAGGTATTTTATATCTGCTCCAGGTACTTTTTCTATAAATGAAAGTATTTGAAGAAAAAAGTTCTTTCTTTTAAAAGAAGATTACTTTACATGGGATTCCCCCCTCTTCTCCTATTTTTTATCTACTGCTTTAGCACACCATATTTTCCTTTGTGCAGTTCAGTTTAATCTCAGGAACATTTATAGAATTTATAAATTTTGAAGACATATGTTTATGATTGAAGCTGATATTTTAAATCTACTCTTTAGTATGGGAAAATATTTGTAAGTAACATATTTTCTTAGGATCCCATCCTATACATTCTACACAATAAGACATATATAAAAAAGGCACATGTTAGTAGTAAGCAAACTGTCATAAGTGGAGCACTGTATTTAATATTCAGATCAAGGCATCTCTGTCTCATCCCAGCAAACCCTTTTGACAAAAGCCATCCAATGTCTGCCAGCAGTATCGAGTCCAGCTGAGGACAAATTTCAAGATGAACCTGAAATCAATTTGCCATCAAATTTTCATGCTTCTCCCAGACTATCTGTGGCATTTTAATTACAAGCACCCTAGGCGGGGGGTACTACAGATATTGACACTTAGCTCCTACAATAAACTTTATTGGCAACCTCTGTCTGAATGTAGGACTCAACTAGAATAACAAGAAATATATGAGGATATGTAAGCAATAAGGTGGCATAATCACTTTGGAGTCCTTTTGTTCCAAATGGTGGACATATCTACTAAAGAAAGTTTTCTAGATTAAAAGAAACATCTGTTTGATAAAAAAAAAATCGCTTTTGTAAAGAACCTGGACAAGATCACTAAGCCTTTCAAAAAGATAAGCAACATTTAGTTTCTTCCCTTCCAATTTAATTCAGTGGTGTTCTTATCTAACATTTATAAATTTCTTAAGTAGTTCCTCTTAGCAACTGGGTTCAAATTAGATCAGCGACAGACTACAGAATCAGGGAATGTCTTTACATCCATTTCCATTTCTACTTTTTAAGCTTTTGCTGAGCAGGTTATAAGAGCTACATATCTTAGCAATTAAGGATCTAAACTGGAGACGAACCCCAGCGATTTGCAAGTTCTGCAATATGAGATGTGGAGCTTTTTTAGCATAGACATTCAGGAACAGTATGCATACATGCAGTGTCTTACTGAGCACTGCGAGGGCAAGGTTGCTTGCAAGCCAATTTTCCTCACTATGAAACGTTTAGGAGAATGAAAGATTTATAAAAGAGACATTTAGAGAGGTTACCATGCCAAGAGGAGGGTGGTTTGCTATACATGGTTAAGGGAGATGTAGAGAGAAGAAACAGAAGACAAGGTCACTCAGGACTGATTACAAAATTGAAATTTATAAAGGCTGCCTGTAGTTGCAACAAGAGGCTGAATAACAAAAAAGCAGGGAAGAAGAAAGAAAATAAAACRTTATCACACAATGTTATACCCTTATACGGGAAGAGAAGTGTGCAGCAGATGGAAAGACTGTCACAGCTGAAAAAGATTCAATAATTAAAAACTGCAGAGTGTTTGATTCAGGTGAGGTTTGATATTTCCTAAGCTGCCGGGTAGGAAACATCAGCAGTGGACAAGCTGCTTTATGGGGATATTAGGGAGCCTGGATTATTGTTACACTGGAACCCTAACACAAAATGAATGAAGCTGAAAGATAGAGACTTGTAATATTAGGAAATTTTACAAACTAAAGAACAGGACTACAAGAAGTGTCAGTTTGTCTCCCGGATCCAGATTATTATGTGGAAGTAGTATTCTCTACTTATGTCTTTTGTCAGTATATGAAATCCAGGATCTAACTGAAACCTATTAGCTTGAAACATAGACTGACACCTATATCACTGGATAAAAGCTGGTGGTTTTACACAGAACAATAAAAAAATAAAAATTAGGTTTCATTGTACATGTTTCTTGTGACATTAAAACTCAGCTATGTTCTTCACTGTCGACTGTAAAACTAAAAATTGAAAAATAAACAACAAATCATACATAAATATTGATGAAAACATTTGCTTTTACACACTGTAGTGACTAGCATGGTCTCTCAAATTACTCATTTTTCAGAGTTCTCAAGTGCTTTAAAAACATTCTGCCTAATGAGATAAGTATTGCTATTAAAGCTAAGCGTGTGTGTCACTTTTCTGAACTGTAACACCGCAGTCCAAGGCTGACAGAAGGGAAGGGCGCAGTCGGGGTCCCGGGGCTACCTCCCCTGCACGCGCACCTCCCTACGCCCCAACCTGTACAGGGGTGTAACACTGCTACCTCCATCGAAAAAAAGCTTGTCGAATCTAAATAAAGGTCCTTGAGAAAATCACATAAAAGGTGCCGTTGTCTAGGATAGTGATACCATTTATTTGATTTTTTTTTTTTTGTGAAGTGCATTTGTTTTTTTTTTTTTACTGTGAAAGACCTACCGAGGCTATTAAAGCCTGCTAAATATTGAAGTCAGTGAAAGGTTTTCCTTAAAAACCGGAGAGCGTGCAACGGCCCAAAGTTTCAAGGCATTGCCAGCGCAGCATTACCTACAGATAAGGCTATACTGTTACCTGTCCAGGCGAGCGGCGCGCAAGGTGCGCAAGGTGCGCAAGGTGCGCAAGGTGCGCGGCGCCCCGCAGCGCTCCCGGCGGCGGCGGCGGCGGCGGCGGCGGCGCGGCGCCCCCTGGTGGCCGGCTCGCAGGGGCAGCGCTCCCGCGAGCAGGGCGCACCGCACCCTTCTGCGAACAGCTCACCCACGCCCGAGCGTCCCGGCGTGTCATCCAGAGGACGGGCGCGGACACGCCATTCCGGGTGTGTGTGTGTGKGGGGGGGGGGGGGAATACCTGTTTCTGTATGCATTCTCACAGGGTTTTATTACTGAACACATGAAAGCATGTCATACGGAGGTCATTTTTTATCCCACTCCTGGTAGCTGATACAAAGACTGAAATATTTACATCATTCATATAACCTAAAAATAAACACATGAGCGAAAGTCAAAGTTGGCTACTAACCCCATAAAGAGAAATTATACATGGAAATATAACCAGGAAATTAATTACTTTCTTTTAAAGACATGGTGCTTTTCCTCAATCCATTTTTTTGTAAGTGAATTCTGAAAAGCAAATACATGGAACAAAAAGGGTATGAAGTTAACCCATATTGAGCATTTTTCAGCTAATAACGCATTGGCATAAGTTGGTCTAGTGGCCTAAAAAAAGACTGAAGACTTCATCAGAGGTTTGCTGTGGATTGCGCACAGCTTCTTAAATGAAGCTCTAACCCGACTGGCAAAGAACAAAGGAGAGTTCTCAGGATGCAGTTAAAAACTCTTGGGATGCATATGCTCCTTCAACGGCCAAACTAATAGATTTCAAATGTGAACATGGTTTGACCTATATATTCTTTTGATTATTTTTATTTCAGTATAACTATGCCAGCAATACGAAATCTAATGTCACATTGGAGTTATCCTGAAATGGATGCTACTATTGAAGTTCTCCGACTGTAGCTGCGGGAGTTACACAGAGCACGAGCTTCCCGTTTGGGAGTGACGAAGTCCCACCTGCAGATAACAGCACCCAGGCACAGTCAAGCCACTCCCTGAACCATAAAAAGCTCAAACACCTTAAAAAAAAACCGTGTGTGAAAGACAATTCACCCATACATCATTTTACACACCCATACGTATTACACAACCAGAGTTAATATTTGTGATGCACTYTGACAATGTAAGGTGTGAATGCTTTTATACCAATAAACTGTGTTTTTCAGAGGTCAGCACTGAACTTTGATGAACCTCTGGATATTGAAATACACATTACAAATCATTTAATGATACTGTTTTTAACTTCAGACTCCTACATGAGAAAAGAAGGGTTTGGTTTACACTTGTTGTGAGATGCCATGCTGAAAAAACTGTTTGAAACAGTTTATTTCAGGTACTTCAGTCATACATTAACCTGACGTATAATGGGGATATATGTACATAGACTGCATTGAAAACCAGATTGTAATGCTAATATATTTAGTTTTGTGCACTGGGAAAATCTGGTGCCTAAAGGAAACTCATTAGCTGGCTGTGGGTCAGTCTCCCCTCCTGAGCAAGTCATTAGAAACTTTAACATTTTAGGCCCCAAATAAACTAAATGCAACAGAACTGGTGCGTTCAATCCCCTCAGAATAAAGAAGAAATTGCAGAAATATTGCAAATTCTATGAAATAATATAAGACAGAAAAAATGTGGTTTTTTATGTTTCCTAGGAAAAAAATAAAAAAAACTAGGAAACACCAACAGGAAATGATGACAAAATTTCTGCTCTTTCTGTTTTTCCTCCCCAAAGAAATTCAGTTTAACAAACTGGTCTATCACAAAGCACATCAGATATTTAATTTGACAGAGTTAGTAATGGAAGAGCTTCAAGTAGCATGTTCCCCCACTTTTTTGAGAGTTCAGTCATCCAATATCTTGTACAATGTATTCATACTTGTTTTGTACATTCAGTAAAGACTAAAATGAATTTTGCATGCCAGGCTATGCATTTTCATTGTCATCAAGAAAAGTTAATTACCGAATAAATTGCACGTTCAGAAATATAATGCATTAGGACAGAACCTATCGTTTGTGCCTGAAGAACCTATTAAACTTCATCTCTTTGTTAGCAGACTAAAAATCTTAATTAGCATTTTGTTTTGGACAAACTTTGCCAAGCCTGCATTGTCTGTTGCAAATATAAAAAAAGAGGGATTCAGCAGATAAGGATTTACTTGTGAAAACAGCATCATTTTGAGTATTCCAAAAAATCTGACAACATAATCTTAGACTTAAGAAAGCAGCAACTGTGGGCAGTTTTCCTACCTGTCCGTATTGCACTCAACTCCGAATTCCTTTCCATTTATAAGTCATTGAGTTGTTTAAAGAGCTACATATAAAATCTTATAACTACATGGTCAACTGTGGAACTTGAAGACACTCTCCAAAAACAACCCAAAACCAAACCCCCCCCCCCCAAAAAACAGCATTTGGGTGTTTTGCTTTCATATATGCATAAATTCCATTAAGTCTCATTGCCATAGGTTCCTAGTGTAACTGTCACCAAATACACAGAAGTCAGCATCAAAAACAATCCAACAACTAATCAAGTACTAACATTAAACTTGATGAACTTTCAAATGAGTTTGTCTTTTAGGGTTTTTTTTCACTGAAAGCAGCAAGCACAAAACTTTGGAGAAGATATATATTAGGAAATACGTAATTCACCATTTCACTTAGCATTTCCAAAGAACCATTATTTTCTAGATTTTGGGAGTCAGCTTTTTCAAACAATGAATACTGCATGGGAGGAACTGTGTGTCTGCAATCCCACTAGCAGTTAGTGCTGGTCAAGATCAAGCCCTTCTGTCACCAAACCACCAAATTAACTCCCTGCTCAGACCCAGCTTTTTGCATGATTTCTTCCCAGCTGTATTATACACACTTTTATGTGTAGACCTTCCACTTTCGGATCTGGTTAAGTTTTGACAAAGGCATAACTCCACGCGGTAAGTATCGCTGGCTTTTTCTATCCATAATGTATAGCAGAAATAACTGTTCTTAAAAGAATTTAATCCTTGCAGATACTCAAAGAGAAGGAACATTACATGGACCTACAGGTCAAATCACCAGGCTGGGGCAGAAGTTTATTCCTGCTTCTTCATTTGATGTGTGATATAACTTGAACAAATCACTTTGTTCCTCCACAGCACCATTTCCAACATCAACGGCCTTCTCAGCTAAGACTAGCTTATTGCTCTTCAGCATGGCACCCAAATCACATCTGACACGTCCAAGTATCCCCGTAATTGAGATAATGCAGAAGAAAAAGGGGTCACGATGAGAGTCATCTATAAAGATCACTTTAAAGTGCTTTAGAAAAACTGGGAAGGACAAAATTAACCCGGCCAAAACAGGGGATTGCCAAATAGAAAAGGGCGGAAAACAGAAATATTTTATTAACACCATCTCTCTCCTGGTGCCTCCTAGTTAAGAGCCAGGTACAGGAACAGGCAGGTCCTCCTTCCCACTCCTTCAGGGATACACAGGATCTGAAGGAAGAGTAAAGCAAAGGAGCCGTTCGCTTAGCTTCCCACCAACTGGAGCATGACGAGGGGCAGCAGGCATAGCGAGTGCAAAAGACATACATCCAAAGCGTTTCTTCAAGATGCCGATTAAAGTACAGCAGGAGCTCAAGAGAGAATGTATTTCAAATGAAAGTACAGAAGAGGCTTACAAAGAACATTAAAAACAGCCTGACTTTCAAAGACAAATGATTAAATAAATACCTGTGCCACCCAACGTGCATACAAGCAATGCGCACAGCAGCTCATGGGCAGAGGACATGCATCTCTCAGACCAATTTTACTCCACTTGTCGCACAGCCACAGAGCAGGAGCAGGTCAGTGGAGCTGAGCCTCACATCCCAGGGAAGACGAACCAGCAAGAATAACTAAATGTCCTCCTTCTTCGCTGAATAGGCACGATCTAAAGGGGGCAGGAAAATGGGCCATCTCGGGTAAAATAATTGTTTAGGAAACAGCACAAGCAGAAATACCTTTCATTTAGGTCCAACCGTGCGTCTGTCTTGCTGCGTGTAATGCACGTTGGTACGCTGGACAAGGCAAGAGCCTTCGCTGTGGAGGAGGAGTTCTTTCTGACCAAGAAATGGCAACAGATTCGGGGTGGAGAAGGACAGAGAGCATGGCTAGGCACATAGGCTATAAAACACATTTCTGAGGCAAGGAGAAATGTTATCTGAATTAAATTCTATTTCTGCATGCCTTGAAAGACATCATGGGAATAAGGAGTATCTCCAGCTGAAGCGAGATCTTCTCCTTTATGTATTTGGGCTAGAGACAACAGGACTGGAACAGAACTACCTTCAGCTACATTGAAAATCTTATTCCTCTTTCAGACAAGGAAGCTATATTTTTCTGAAGGAAATTAGGATATCTAGTTACTGCTATTTACAGAGATTAGACCAATGACTGCAATAGTATGAATGGGTGATAAATTAATCCTGGAAAAACAATATCAAGACAGTATCAGCACATGCATGTCTGAGCATGAGACTTTTTTTTTTTTAATTCAAGGCAGGATTCAAAAAAAAATAGATCAGAAAAAAATCCCACTTTGAAACTGTTCTTCATTTCTTGATAAAAAAAATATTCAAAAGACATTCAGTTAAATTGTTGGATCTTTTTGCACTAGGTTCTTCAGTGAAAAAGCCTACTCCTTTTTTTCTTTGCTTTTATATTTTACATTTTTGAAGGTGTTCCAAGGTAGAATGAGTAGCTGAACAAACTAATAAAAACGAGCGTCCTTAGAGTGAGCTGATCACCGTGGGTTTTTTTTATTCCTAAATCATTTTGGAAATTAAGAGAAGCATGTAAAGAAACAGCAGCATGAAACAAGAGATAGTTTATGAAAAAACATCGCAAAAACGAAAGAGGGAATCTGTAAGTAGGCTCAAAATCTTTAAGAAAGGCCAAAGGTAATGAATGCAGTCATATTCGTTGTAAGAATATTTCTGAAAGTGTAAAAGGAGGGGAAGCTAATTCCAGTGCAATACAGAGTGGAGTTGACAGTAGTTTAAGACCTGTTTATAGGTAGCTGATTTCAGTTTTTGGATGAGGAAGAGAAAGAAAAAGGGGCAACTATTGAAAAAGAACAGTTCGGCTGAGCGCGCCTTGGCAAGAAAGACAAGTTTAGAAAACTGAAGCATTTCTGAAGTGAGGGTCTTCAGCAGCACGGTTAGGACTTCTGATCGCCAGAAAGTTAGGAGGAGTGTGCGCGTGTTTTGTTTTTAATACACTCTTCTCCCCAGAGTCCCTCCRTATGGGCAGATGAAAGCTGCAATGACCCAATGCATAAATTCAATCTCTCAAAGACTAAATACAAAACAAGATTCATGCATAAGACAGAAGTGGGCATAAAATAGCCAGGTAACCCCAAGGCCACAGCCACAACTTGATAGAGATTACAGGCTTGGGGAGTTTAACATCTTGTTTTGAAGATATGGCTCAAGAAAAGATTTTTAAACCTCTATATTAAAACTAATGAGCTAAATAGGCCATGCATTAAAAAACTGAAATCTGGTGTCATTCTTGGAAGAGTGAAGACAAGCAAGATCATTTTTTGCTCCCCTGAATGTTGAATTACAGTGATTAGATTCCTCTACAAGCTGCCTTAATTTGTTATTTGCATGGAGACAGTGTAATAGGAAAACATTTTCCACATTAGTGCAACAGACAGCTTTTATGCCTGAGCTCTATAAAGAATAAATTTGCAATTTTCCAGAAAGAAATAAGGTAATGAATAACTGGAATTCCAGGGTGGGAATATTGCTTCTCTGTACAGTAGCCATTTCAATTAAATATACTATGATGCAGTGGTTTTGCTTCAGCCACGTGTCAGATATTTTCAAATCATGTAAGAAAACTTAAATTTTGATAATGAGAAAAGAAAATGAGGTCCCAAAAGAAGACTTAGTAAAAACAGACTCACATACAGAAATATGTTAAAATAGGCATAAATGACTTGTGACTTATCTTCCACAGTCTTAAACATGTTAAGCCCTAAACTGTAGATATAAGATTTTCTTGATGTAATCCAGCACTACTTTTGCCATTCTTATTTAGCAAGAGCATTTATAAGGGCTCTTTCTTCCTCCGAGATAAAGTGCTACAAAAGCCCACCTCAATTCCATACCCTCAAGAAAGAGGCAGAGGCAGCTTAAAGCCAAAATTAACAACAAACCCTTAGCTCCAGTTAGCCTAACACACTATTTCATTGACTTCAGGAGGCTGAATTTCACCCTCTCCCTTTTTTTTTTGCATCTTGTAAACAAACCAACAGGCAGACCACCGCTGGCTTAGCTGGCTACCAGGAAAACATGCAGAAGTGATTACACTAAGTATTGTTTAGAGTTATCTGCTGCTTCTTTAGATGATTAAACCCAGAACATATTATCAGGGTTTTTTTCATATTTTCTTAGATACTCCAAATCTGTTTTCTTATATACTCCATATGTTTACTCCAATTCCCTTTACAGAAAATTCTGTTTTTCCAAATAATTTTAGTAATTTTAATATCAACCGGCTCTTAAAAAGATAACAGAATAGCCTAATGGTTCAATACTGAGATACAAAAAGAGCTGTCTGCAAACACAGATGTCCTACAAAATCGTATAAAACAGTTTCTCACAATTCTTCTGGCTTACTGTTGTTGTTGAAGACAATCACACCACCCCTGCCATGGGACTGTCTTTGTTCCTGTTAGAGAGCCTTCTTTTTCAATTAACATCAATGGAATATAGTTAATATTTTTATTGTTTTAGTTCAACTGCTTATTCTGAATCTAGAATTGTATACTAAATGCAAAATGGTACTAAAAAAGAAAAACAATCAACTTGAAAAGGCTACAGAACACCAAGATAAAGCAAAATACAAATGGCTTCTAGAAAACTAATATTTGTATCCCTATAGTGTTAATTATACCCTGGATTTTAAGGAGATTTTAAATTGCCTGTTTCAACAGATGTTCTCTTAAAAGAATGGCTTATTTGGGAAATGATAGGTCTTTGTCAAAGCTTACCCAATGGAATACAAAAATTAGTACCAACTAACTATAGCCCCAAGTATTACAAACCCTTTCTTCGCAGCAACAATATGCTGCCCCAGTTACCAGCTAGCTCACTAATTGCAGAAGATATCTAGAGCCACCAGAACTATACAGCTGGTTCAGTTCCACTAGTTAAGTTTATGTGCTTCCCTCTTCAGAGCTGGTCATAGTGAAATCAGTCTTAGACACAAGTGGCTTGTTTGCCCCCACTAAAGGTATATTATTTGTTGATCACCGAAAAACAGCTGGATTTCTATTTAGTCTTCCTTTGCCCTTTACTTCATAGCTCTCACTGCCTCCCTTTCGCAGGTTGTACCTTTTCACTTGAAACCTATAAGGCATGCCAACGGGCACCACAGCATAGGAAATTTTACTAGAGCTGCTCTAAATATAGCTCTAGCTTTATATTGCAGGTTTGGTTTTAGACAACTGGAGATTTATTTTGATGACATCAACTGAAAACAAAACAAAAACTCTAAAAAAAGCCCTAAACCCTCAAAAGATACACCGAAAAGGAAATCTTTCCCCAGGCTGCCCCTTCCCTCCCTTCATCTTCCAAACCATAGAACAGACCATAACAAGTGATCAGAGATCAATATACTTTTGATAACAATGAATATTTTACAAAAAATAAAGCCTCAAAATAAAATAAAAAAGCAAACTCTACATAAAAAAATTTTTGCAATAACATAGTTTGAATGTTTTAATCAATAATACAAAATATCCCTTAAAGCAGATTTCAGACAAGCAGATATTCTCAATAAAATCCTGATTCCAAGAGCTAGACTCAAACAACCAGGAATGCAAAGTTTACCATTTTGCCATAAATCAAATTTAATCAAAACAATGAGAATCTTGGATACTAATTTTAACAACTCATTTCTCATTATTCTACCAGATACATTTGAATACAGTCTTTTTTAGTCTCCATGTAACATAACCCACCTAGAATTAATCCAGGTTGCTATTGCTAGGGACTGCATGTCTTCCTGCATTTAGCTGGTTACTGGTTTCCTGTTAAAACAAGTAACTATGTCCCGAGAACACTGTAACATGATGGCAAGATAAAAGACCTCCCCCACAAAGAGACTATGAATTCACACTATCATAATTCAAAATTTAAATAGCAAAAGAAGAAAATAAGCCTAATATTAAAACACACACTTTCTGGCAAAAAAATATTTTGTTAAAAATTGGGATTTTAGGTGAACTGCAATTTAAAAAGATGAATATTTGGGGTCCTCTAATGTCAATGGCAGAACTCCCCCAACCTCCAAAGCACCAGGTTTTCAGCCTGTATTTATGCTGATATGCCTCTGGGTTATTTTACTGCATTGAACTAAATTGGTGGGATCTGTCTGCTTCTTTTTAATGACACTGTAGTCAGTTCCTACCTATCTGGCACTCCTCCTTACAATATAATAGGTTTGGTACTGCCTTTTTCATTTTCAAATTCATGGTTGCTTGGTGGTCTTAATTTGCTCAGAGTATTCAAAGATGACAGATTAATAGGTGGTTGCCTGCAACTATGTGGGCAGATCTTTAATGGATCTCATTAGTTTGTATTAGCAAATAGTGCACAGATGCTCCTAGAGGACAACATCTCTACTTCCAAATAAAAAGAATAAACAAAAACTAAAATCCCTACTTCTGTGATGAAATAAAACACCGATTCGGTCAGTTTACGTGAAGAAGAAAGAAAGCAGACTATTTATTCAGTATAAACATTAAAGGAAAATCCAAAACGTGTTTTGGCGATACCGCGTTGCTGCTACAAAGCCACCGAGTTGTAGCTTCTGGCAGAACTCAGCCGTCCTCAACACCGGTGAGCGGGGACCTTCCGGGACCTACCGGGCACCCCTGGGATGGCTGTTTACTTAGTAGCGTAGCGGGCTGCTAGTCGACCCACCCGCAAATTCAGTGGCATCTCCTATCATAATAAGCCTTGAGCTAGGAGCGGATTAGGGAGAAAAATAATAATCACAGCATCAAATACTAGTCAGGCTTGGCACTCCACCAAAAACCCCTCTACATTTATATTAACATGGCACACATAAAGGGATTTTGTGTTACACAAAACATTCCTGATTTAACTTTATTGGACTTTTTTTCAGCACCTGCTTAGGTTTCCAGGTAACCATGAAGTTTAATAAACCTGTACGACGATAATTAAACACTGTAAATAATTTATCTGCTTAATCTTCCTAACTGGCCTTTTATTCCTTTGCAGGAAGGCGATCCTTGCTGACTCTCTGAATAAGGTCGGCAAAATAAGTGCGGCRAGGAGCGGCGGCAGAAAGTGGATTTGCTCTCAATAATGTATGAAGCCCCACGCTGGGCCGAGGAATCCTCACAAAAGCGGGACCGCGGCAATCTGTTCCTTTCATCTGCCGCCAGCATTTAGAGCGAAGGTGCTGCTCCGAATCAAGAGCACAATCCTTCATTTGCGAGCAGATGTCCTTCACACGGCAGGCAGCGCTTTTTCAGAACAGAGCCGAACAAACGCACTGCTGCGAGACAAGTTCCCCTACCCATTAAAGAAAGAACACAGTATATATTAATTTAGCAGGGTGTTCAGTGTTTTAAAGTAGAATTTATGAAGCAGAAAAATCATGTGGCGAAACAAAACGGCTTTCAAACGCAGAGATGAAAAAGCTCCGGCAGCCTTCGGTGGCGAAGCGCAGGGCACGACGGCTGGTGGCAGGACCGGAGGCAGGACACCAGCCGGCAGGCGAGGTGCCCGCTGCCCCTCGATGTACTCCCACCACGGACTGAAGGGAGCCATCCGCTCCAGCACGCACCTCTGGCAGTGAGGCTGCATGTGCATGTGCTCCGTGTTCCCAGCTGTCCACAGGATTAAATCAAAGTGAAAGTTATTTAAAGCCCTTGGACTCTCCACCACTTAGCCAAGTAAACCCGAGAGCCGCTGAGAAAGCAGCTTTGGATGCAGCTGGGTCAGGAGATGTTGCTAGCTCCTGCCACACACACACACACACACACACTTTTTGGAGACTCTTTCTTGTAAAAACTTTCGGGTGTGATCCATCTTCACCCTGGTAGACAGATTCACACCCACTTCTGTGTGAGCCAGACTACAATCGTTGTTATTAAAATCACGGTGGTTGCTCCTTTGTTTTTTTAGAGCACATTACTATTACACACATTAAAACGCATCTTACAGAACAGCATATAGGACTTTACTCTTTACTCACAATAATTCGAAGCACCACATTCAAAAGGCTCCCCTCCACCACCTTACAGCGATTGTATATTCATATACTGATAGCAACAGAGACATTTGAAAAGCCTAACGTTATCAAGTGAGGGCATACAACTGAAATCCTCCTGCAAAGATGAGAAAAAGGCAGCTAAATCCATATATTATATATATATATATACACACACCCGCTGGGTAGCTTCTCCGGGCCCTGCCCCTGTCTCTTTGGGGGAGGCGGCGCGAGCGGAGGCGGCGATGCCGCGGCGGGGCAGCAGACCAGCGGCACCATTGCAGCCAGGGTCTCGGCAGCCCCACCAGCCACCCCGGGACGCCTCCTCCACCGTCCCACCRGCCGTCGTGGGCCGGCCGCGCAGCATCCCCCCAGCCGGCACCGTGCGGATTTCTCTTATGCACGTCAATATTTACAATTGTTTTAGCCACACTAAATAAACACACAGTTTTTTGCTGTCCACACAGAAAAAGGTTGATTCCCTCTGCAGAAACATACTATTACTAGCAGTAAAATAAGGCATGTTGTAATTTAAAACTGAATCTGTTTATATATGCATGATTATTACACTAGGAGTCATTTGTGGATAGCGCACAGATAAAAATGCAGCTAATAACTCTTACTGTAATGATTAATCAATTTATGAATATATTATTTAAACTAATAGTTCAGGTAGGGTATCTTAAACAAGTTACTGAGTACATCGACCAATTCAAATACCAGCTACCAGATCAATAAGAAACTATAAGTAACTCTAGGGAATAGGTTCACTTGCATAAGAAACTGTGAATTTTTAAAATGTCCCTATTGGGAGAAAAGCCACATCAAAAATAATTGCTTTAGGCCATTATGTTTGCATTTTGGCAAACTGTATGGTAAACAAAAAAATGAAATAAGAATTTTATACTGTGTAACAAACTGGTTTTTACATTCTTAGCACTATTTTACACTATTCAACACCATTATACACTATTCAAAGGAAAACTATAGCTGATACTTTTGCTTAGTTTTTCAATACATTAGTATTTAAAACATAACATGGTTTACCTAAGAACACACCATCAAGAGCTTGTGCTAGACTCAATATAAATGAAATACACTTGTTTATAAACATAAAATATTTTTCTCCTGATATTTACATGGGAAACAAAAGAAAGGACTTTAAACTGAGTACTTTAAAGGCAAAAATTAAGAAAACACAGCAAAACAAAAGGAAAAATCTTATTTTCTAATAACACATTGCAGTTACAGAAATTGCTAATCCTAGTACAAAAGAAGTTTAACACAATAATAAACAGACGTCTAAATGTCATCATAAAAATAAGTTCCTTATATGCATGTTCTAGGCATAAATATACATATTGAAAAGTCAAATTGGGCCCATAAATGACACACAATACTGCAGGTTTCTAGCTCAACCTGGCAAGTCAGATCATTGGCAACCACCGTGAAAAGGTCTCTGCACTTGATTTTACACTTTTTAAAATCTGAACATGTAACTTTAATCTTTCAAAGCAGGATTTTCAATTAAAGGCACCGAGTGCAAATTCGCAGAGTAAACCATGAGCCCTCCACCCGCTCGGACGCTAAAGGTGTGCTTTATCTCGGTTTCAAGTGATGCTGCATTTTAAAAATTAATTAGTAGCCTGCAAGAACAGCCACACATTATTGAGCAAGTAACAGCATTTAAGTGAAACAGATGAAATATTGGTAAGCAATGCAGACCACAGTATAAGTATGTGAAGGGGGTCATAGGCTAATCCCTATTGATTTTCCAAGTACGCGTACAGCACCGTTGGGAAAGGCCAGTTCTGTTGGCAATCAGCTAGCACAAATACATTATAAATCTTACTGTCCACCTTCACTGATCAGTGTCACTTACTTCCTCCACTAAAGACCATTAGGAAACTATAACAAATCCACTGACAAACAACCAGAACAGAATTTTAAAAACTTTTTTCCTAAAGCATAATTTCAGAACGCTGGCAATGCACTTAACGTACAACAGAAACACGTTTCGAAGAGCAATACGCTGCCTGTGATACCAACTCAAAGAAGTCATCCACGAGAAAACTGCTGAAAGACAGAGAAGGAAACACAAGTCATCGTAATGACGAACAAGTCATCCTCATTAATCTCACAAACCGACACAAAAATCTGGAGCTAACACTTCGTTTTGGCTATTTGTTTGAGCATTGGTGGAGGGAACAGAAACACATGAAGCTCTCCCCCCCTAAATCCTTGAAAATCTTTTCATGTATTTGACGTTGTTATGAATTTCCCCAAGCTGAAGACAATATTGCACTAGTAGAGACTGAGCAAGCAGACAGCTGTCTAGAACTATGCACAATAACCATCATTTATTGCCCAATTCCCAACGCCACTCCAGGAATAAACAGATCCGCTGCAGTGGCTACCGCCTTCTCTTGCTTATGCATGGACCACTGCAGCTACCCTCGCTCAGCTGAGCACAGCTTACTCAGAAGCAAACTGCTGATATCAGCCCAGCCTCATGTTGATCTATTAAGAAGGCTGCAAGTCAACATAGCTTTTCTAAGTAACTTCCAGACAGCTGAAAGAGGACCAATTCCCTTCCTTCCCTAGTTGCACCCACTGTCTCTTCTTCTCCCAGTAAACAAGACTAGAAAGATTGTGTTCACTCTGGAACACTGAATATAATTTGATGGGTGGGGGGAAGCCACTCAAGAATACTTTTCTAAAAAGAATGAGTTCAGGAAGACTTTGGGGTAAAATTCTGCACCACAGGAGCCAAATGTTGTGCCACACCCAAGATTCAACGATTCAAAGCTGTGAGATTCAACCTCCACAAGGCAGAAAACGGAACAACAAAGCCATTTCCTTGGTCCACAACCTACATCCGTCATCTCCTTTCTTTTCTGTCCTTTAGCTGTATGATGACATTTCTTATACAGGAATGGTAACAACACAGAGAAACACCCAGAGAAGCATCCAGGTTTTCAGTCGGTACAAAAATGCTTGTATAGACTGCGTTTGTATCCAGACATCTAGCGGGCACAACTTACCCCAGTGATAGCACTTCTTATTGAAGGGTTTACCTATGCAATATCACAAATTGCACAGATTCAGATATTTTGGAGTTCGGGGGGGGGGGGGAAGAGGGTGTTTATTTTGTTTTTAAGAAATGTTGCTCGATGCTCTATAATCTTATATGCTGTATGAAAGATAAAGTGATCCATGGGTCCAGCCTGGCCCCAGCTATAGCAGAGTCCCCATGGCCATGAAGTTCAGCCCATATGAAGCTCACTGCCAGTGCAAGGCTTAACCAGCTGCCCTGCAGGAGAAACAGGAGCAGGGTTGTGAAATGCACATATTGAAAACAGAGCAAAATGCAGTTTATATTATAGTTATCAGCTCACTGCTACATGAAACAAGTATGCAAAATCATTTCCTTGCAGACTGGTGGGTTGATTTTGAGAAAGGTAGTGTTTATGTAAAAGCCATACAGGAGCTTTAAAGCAAATACATAATACATTTAAGCAGCTAACAGAGTTAAACTTTAGCTTCAGAGGAGCAAGGAAGCAGCRTTTAAACTGGTTCTGTATTAACTAGGCAAAGTGCAAAACACAGGTTGCACTAATTACTCCACAGAGGAGATGTTCTGAGACAAGCACTTCCCCCGAGGAAGGAGGCTGCGCCACTGGCAGCTCCAGCCTAGCATCGCTGGCACCCCGGCATGCAAGTCACCGCTTTCCTAAACATGGCAGATTCAGTGGTCCTCTCTGCTAAGAGTGGACAAAATTACTGTTTTCCCCCTACAAACGCGGAATGCTCCTGAACATAACTTCTACGGCTTCAGCTTCTGCTGGAAGCCCAGTTTACATTCACTTTCAGTACAGCATGTGTTTAGAGAAAGAAACATAGGGAATGAGCTCAATATTTCCATTTAAAAATATCATTTAATGGAATATTAAATGGTCTAAGAAGATGGATACACTGTGTTCATTTTCCTACATTAATGATCTATAAAAAGAATGGAATAGACCATAAATACAGTATTTTTTGCAAAAGCCTTTACTAAAAATGCTACTACTTGTGTTTATCATTTATATCCTCATATGCAACCTCAAAATTGATTACACTTTAAACCATACATAACTTGCTGTGTTCTTCATTTTGAGTCATATTACAAACACTTTTATAACTGTTAATATATTCCATATTTTGTATTCTTATTGATTAGGAATATTTGTTTAGGGGATTTTATTGCCTTTAAAATAACAAATGTTAGATATTTAAAAAAACAGAAAATAGTATTGCAGTTTATATACTTTTCTTTCTTATGATAATTCTAATATATAAATTGTTAGCAAGAATATTTGCAGACTATCATTTTTCACGTTTTAAACTCAAGTAGCAAAATGAAAATAGCTATTAATATAAGATATYGTATAAGTTACAGATTTCTTTTTTAGCTAAAGTCTCTACTTAATCTGTTTGGCTGAACCCATGGACATTTTGAACAACACTTAAAAAAAAATTAAAACACCAAAGGATTGTTTATATATAACAGGATGGTTTTATATCAAGTATACATTATCTTTCCTAATTACCACTGCATTTTGCAGACTGAAATATGATTTATGTTTAGGATATGATTTTGCTATTAATTATCAAACTGAAAAAATAAAATCTTGCATTATAAATTCTCTCTTGGAAATTAATGTTATTCTTTTTTCCATAATCCTATCACACAAGCAATAAGTGCATTGCAGCATGAACACTTTAATTTTTCCAGTTAGTTTTGAGCAAGCCCAGAGGTGAGGTTTAATAAGGATCAATGGCACTTTATCTGGGACAGGGCCACTTCACAGCATGCAAATTACACAGTAACACTTAAAAAAAGAAATAGATTTAATTAAAAAAAAGTAGAACCACAGGCTCTGGAAATTCAATTAAAGGATTTATGCAAAGGTTTGCTAGGTTTTTATATGCAGTTACTGCTTATATAATGAGCTTTTCATATTAAAAATCAATAGGTAATCTAGAGTAGAAGATCATCCCCTTAAATACATTTTTGAAATCAATTTGAAAAATAGTCCATCAACTGCTGTGACTACTCTTGCTGCTTCGATTAGACTAAGAGCAATATTTAGATTGTAAGACGTGCTACGGAATATCTATGCTTGGATTTTGCTTTCAAGTGTTGTTATACTTTTAAGTGCCCATGCTAACCGTACAGTAATTCAGGATTGTGTACAATGGATAAATAATTAATTTAATTACTAGCAAGGGCATAAAAATCCTGAAATATGTCAAAAACCTAGGCATCTAATGGCACAATCTGACAACATTCTGAACAAATATATGCAAAAACCTACTTCTATGAATGTCTTTGCTATCTTTCTTCTCAGCCTACTGTCTTGCAGCCACTTAGCACGCTGGGATAAATATTTCTAACTTATTAAAGTCACCAGCTAAGGAAGCAATTAGCCTAACACTTGTCTGAAGTGCAACTTTCACACATCATGAATTTAAAGATGGATCAGGTCCCATGTCCTTCAGGTCTAATCTAATTTGCCAAGACGCTGTGGTGATATAAGATCATTATATTAAAGTCCAAATATCCTAGTTAATATTCAGCACTTATCACAAACTCACAGCTCATGCGAGCAAGTACACCTTCGAAACGCATGGAGATGGACCCATTGCATCAGCACTTAATTTGCATCCGCCTAAGCCGTCGCACAGAGTTTGTAAATATTCCCAGGTTAACGTTACAAAGCGGTCACGCAACTGTCCTTTTGCTCAGCCACCAAAGGAAGCAGGGAGAGCAACCAAATAGCACGAATCCGAGAGATCAGCTCACAGCACAGGCTCCCGACGCTGCTGTGGCAGCAGGACAGTCTCAGCGCAGGAGGTGACAAGCACAAGCCTCCTTCCTCGCACAGGGAGAAGGTTCCCATCTGTTTCCATACGTGGAAACACCGCTCTTCTCATTTCACTCCTTAACGTAGCACCAGACTGTTGAACGTGCGTTTTTGCCACTGTCTGAGAAACTCTTCAGTTAGGACGTTTCCCTGTTCCGTACTTGCGTGTGACGCCCAGGCGCAGTGCTTTGGGATGCTAGTGAAACGCAGAGTCTGAGCAATAAAATGCAAAAGGGAAAAACAGCAAGCGGTTTTTGTATTATCTCACATGCTTGTAAGAGAGGGATGAAGAAACAAAGCCTTATTTCTGCTATGCAGAAAAAAGTATTCTTCCATCTATGACAACCAGTTGGRGCCTGTCTATGCATTCATGTATGTATGCACATATATGTTTTGTTACCTTAATTCAGTACTTCAGAAGAAACATAATTCCTTTACGAGAGGTCTGAAAAATGGTTCTGGTATATAGCTCCTATACATGAAACAAAGCTAAATGACAACCGTGAGAGTCGGGGATTAGACAAAATTTTCTCTATCTGTAACACGCTCTGTCAAGCAAAGCATTCCACTATTTCAACTATAAAGTATCCTCGGAGGCAAACACATTATACAAAAGTTCCAGGGGAAGAAGTAAAACGGTAACTGAAAAGTAAATAATAGTCAGTTTTCAGTTAAAATGATTAAATTTAACAACAAAACTATACTGCTCAGGAAACTAATTTACCAAGAGAGCTGCCTGTTAAAAGCTGATGTTGTTTAAATCTGTATCACCAATAATACCCCCAATTTCTGCATCAGTGCTTCATTTTTTACACTCATTCTATGTGGATCATTGCAGAACCCTTTTGAGTTGAAGCAAAGTACAGACTGCAGGAACAAATATCCGTGCTGTCATTTCAGCTAAACGTCTTCATAAGCATTCTCTGAAATATATTTTTGTACCGGACTTCAATAACTTGTTTCTTAAAATAAAAATCTCAAAGGAATCAAAGAAAAATGTTTGTTTACTCTCATTTCAAAAAAACCACGTTGATATGGACTAATGCTATAGTTTCCAATAGGTTCGAAACAAAGACATTAATGAACAGTAGCTTTATTTAATCTTTCTTCCTACTAGCTGAATTTCTCATGCACACCATATTTTTCTACACCTTTGCATTTTAAACACAGTGCAAGTACACGAGGGGATCAAAGAGTTTCAGATGAATCTGAAGAGTTATAGCAAGGGTAACGAGGGTCCTTCGTTTCTAATGACAGAAGCATATGCTCTCAACTTTCTAAACTGCATCCAACTGAGCCATTTATCAAGGCCTGAAACTTTTTCATTATTTAAAGCACTACGACAGCTTTCCACTTGATGCCTTGGAAGTACACAATAATAGAGACTCTATAGTCATTAATTATAATATCAGCTGGTTGATGAAGTTACTGTACTTGCTGCTTGGTGATTTCATTTTTAATTGCAGCAGGTGGTGTGGAAATAAAGTGATGTACTGACACACACGGTCACCTCAATAGTTTTTTCTTTTTTATGTATAGATAAATGCAACTCTTTTTTTTTTTTTTTAATTCCTTCTGTTTTATATCCCCTAGCATTTACTAGATGTGAGGAAAAATGAGCGCACAGAGCACAGTGAAAATTAGATGCTTAGAAATGAAATGATAGGAGAAACATTGTCCCCATTTTTTTTCCTTTCAAAATATTTAAGATACTGTTTCTTCCAGTGGAAAGATTCATGGTCTCCAAACACAGCTGTCATAAATAACAGTCATAGTTACATATAATGTACAAGTTCTTTCTTCTGATTTTTGGTCTTACTGATGTATTGGAAAAAATAGCCACTATTGAGCTCTACAAATCTGAAAATAAAGACACATACTTGAACAAAATTCAAATTAAAACTGCACCAAATTCTAAGAACAACCTAAAAATGATTGTTTGATATTCTAAACGTTGTGTTCTATTTCTTCTTCTGCTTTGAATCTGTCTTATATGCTCCATTACTCTATTAATTTACTAACCAATATATCCATGCAGGTTTTTGCAGTTTAAAACCCATAAGCAATACTGAAAGCAAGAAATGGATTAAGACGACACTTGTGTGTACTGATTTATGATTCTGYTGTCCTGAGACTGCTGTTGTATATGTTTTCAAACAGTCTGTATTGTTCTTCTGATACTGTCCACTTTATAAAAATGTATTTTCCTCCTCTGCAATGTTTTCATTTCATTAATCTCTAATTTAACAGATTAGATAACTATTACAGGAGATTTTGCTGCCATAGGTTTTCCATGAGATTGATAGGAAATAAAAACTGGTGTTTCCTAATGGCCACAGACATCCGTTTTCTACATAAATCAGCAAACTCCCTTAAGAATCCCTTTTATCCAAGTCATAGATCAATTGTACTCAAGCCTCATTACAACACACACACGTGCCCTGTTCTCTGAAATAAGGTTATGCTACCTTAGCTCAAAACTACATTAAATGTAATTAATACAACTGTGATGTAAATGGACACAGCATTAAAACGCATATCCCTGGGGAGAACAGACTGGGAAGGCAGCTTATCCGCACTGTCACGTGCGGCATACATGACTAGGGAAAATCGTAGCCGTCTTTCTCTCCTAGGATCTCCTTGGGTAGGACGTGCACCGCGGAAGGGAGGAGCTGCAGCGGCAGGGACGGGAGGCAGCCACCCCCGCCGAGCCAGGCGCGCGCCGCCACGGTGCGGCAGCGACGACGGAGCACGGGCTCCGTGTCATCGCCCCTTTCCTACAGAACCAGGCTGCAGCCTCGGAAATCTGCTCCACGCTGGTGCTGCCGCCGATCTCCCTCCAAAGAAGTGACACCAGCACTGTTAGAAATCCAAAAGTTACACGGAAGGGACATTTGCCGTAAATAGGAGTGTTAACGGGTATAGGGAAAAGTCTGTGATGCGAAATATTTGGCTGTAAATTCAGGGAAATATAGGTGACTACTAACAAATTAGTGCTTTATACGTGTACAACTACTAAGTAATTTGGAAGAGGATGCTGTAGAAAGAAAGGGAGAAATCAGCTGAGCACAAAGGAGAGTGTGGAAGTACCCCAAGATGCCCAAACCAGGCAAACAAAAATATAGCAGTTCTTCCACGGGCAGGTCTCCAGCGCTCGCTCGATGTTATCACAGATCATTTTAGACAAGAGTTTTGCTGAAGAGCCAACAGGCAAACAGGGCCCACGTCCATGAATACCTTCTTTGCCTCGGACAGCTCACATGTTATGCTCACATATGCCGTTTATGAACAGGACTGTATCGGTGTACCCTAGGTCTTGCTTCCGACCCAGAAGAAAGCACACTGCCTGAATCCCCCGACTCTCTTTCCAATCTTCTCATCTCCCCCCTCCTAACAGGGCCCCTGTTCCTAAACACACCAGTTAACCGCGAGTTAGATGTCATAACAAGACAGCTCAAGTCATCTTGGAGACGGGAGTACAGGCCGTAATATCTCTTTCAAATAGTTCTCAAGAAAAAGCCRAAATGGTTAAATAAGGTACTGCACCTCCTGCCGGGGTTTCCAGACTGGGTTAGTACGCCTGCTGGAAAACAGGTCCCGCAAACGGGGCTAAGGATCAGAAGCATTAAACCCACAAAGAAGTTTTGGAATCATTGTTATGAGGTATTTATTATATGAAATACATAGCTACTGAAATAAACTTTCTTGAAATGCTCTAATTTTGCTGAACTTACAGAATCACAGAATCACTGAGGTTGGAAGGGACCTCTGGAGATCATCTAGTCCAACCCCCCCTGCTCAAGCAGGGTCACCTAGAGCACATTGCACAGGATCGCATCCAGGCGGGTTTTGAATATCTCCAGAGAAGGAGACTCCACCACCTCTCTGGGCAACCTGTTCCAGTGCTCTGTCACCCTCACAGTGAAAAAGTTTTTCCTCATGTTCAGATGGAAGTGTCTGTGTTTCAGTTTGTGCCCATTGCCTCGCGTCCTGTCGCTGGGCACCACTGAAAAGAGTCTGGTCCCATCCTCTCGACACCCTCCCTTCAGATACTTGTACACATTGATAAGATCTCCTCTCAGCCTTCTCTTCTCCAAGCTAAACAGGCCAAGCTCTCTCAGCCTTTCCTCATAAGAGAGATGCTCCAGTCCCCTAATCATCTTTGTGGCCCTTCGCTGGACTTGCTCCAGTAGTGCCACATCCCTCTTGTACTGGGGAGCCCAGAACTGGACGCAGTACTCCAGATGGGGCCTCACCAGGGCTGAGTAGAGGGGCAGGATCACCTCCCTCGACCTGCTGGCAACACTCTTCCTGATGCAGCCCAGGATACCATTGGCCTTCTTGGCCACAAGGGCACATTGCTGCCTCATACTTAACTTGGTGTCCACCAGCACTCCCAGGTCCTTCTCAGCAGAGCTGCTTTCCAGCAGGTCAACCCCCAACCTGTACTGGTGACTGGGGTTATTCCTCCCCAGGTGCAGGACCCTGCACTTCCCTTTGTTGAATTTCATGAGGTTCCTCTCTGCCCACCTCTCCAGCCTGTCCAAGTCTCTCTGAATGGCAGCACAGCCCTCTGGTGTATCGGCCACTCCTCCCAGTTTTGTATCATCAGCAAACTTGCTGAGGGTGCACTCTGTGCCTTCATCCAGGTCATTGATGAAGAAGTTGAACAAGACTGGACCCAGTACTGACCCCTGGGGGACACCGCTAGCTACAGGCCTCCAACTAGACTCTGTGCCACTGATCACAACTCTCTGAGCTCTGCCATTCAGCCAGGTCTCAATCCACCTCACTGTCCACTCATCTAACCCACACTTCCTGAGCTTGTCTATGAGGATGCTATGGGAGACAGTGTCAAAAGCCTTGCTGAAGTCTAGGTAGACAACATCCCCTGCTCTCCCCTCATCTACCCAGCCAGTCATTCCATCATAGAAGGCTATCAGATTGGTTAGGCATGATTTCCCCTTGGTGAAGCCATGCTGACTACTCCTGATCACCTTCTTTTCCTCCACATGCGTGGAGATGGTCTCCAGGATGAGCTGCTCCATCACCTTTCCAGGGATGGAGGTGAGGCTGACTGGCCTGTAGTTCCCTGGGTCCTCCTTCTTGCCCTTTTTGAAGACTGGGGTGACATTGGCTTTCTTCCAGTCCTCGGGCACCTCTCCTGTTCTCCATGACCTTTCAAAGATGATGGAGAGTGGCTTAGCAATAATGTCCGCCAGCTCCCTCAGCACTCGTGGGTGCATCCCATCAGGGCCCATGGATTTGTGGGTGTCAAGTTTGCTTAAATGATCTCTAACCCACTCCTCCTCCACCAAGGGAAAGTCTTCCTCTCTCCAGACTTTCTCCCTTGCCTCCAGGGTCTGGGGTTCCTGAGGGCTGGCCTGACCAGTAAAGACTGAAGCAAAGAAGGCATTCAGTAACTCTCCCTTCTCTGCATCCTTCGTCACCAGGGCACCCACYCCATTCAGCAAAGGGCCCACATTTTCCCTAGTCTTCCTCTTGCTGCTGATGTATTTGAAGAAGCCCTTCTTGTTGTCCTTGACATCTCTAGCCAGATTTAATTCCAAACGGGCCTTAGCCTTCCTCGTCGCATCCCTGCATACTCTGACAACATTCCTATATTCCTCCCAAGTGGCCTGTCCCCCTTTCCACTTTCTGTAGACTTCCTTCTTCTGGTTGAGTTTTGCCAGGAGCTCCTTGCTCATCCATGCAGGTCTCCTACCTCCTTTGCTTGACTTCCTACTCATAGGGATGCACCGCTCTTGAGCCTGGAGGAAGTGATGTTTGAATATTAACCAACTCTCTTGAACACTCCTTCCTTCCAGGGCCCTCACCCATGGGATTCCTCCAAGTAGGTCCCTGAAGAGGACAAAGTTTGCTCTCCTGAAGTCCAGGGTTGCGATCCTACTTGGTGCCCTGCTGCCTCCTCGCAGGATCCTGAACTCCACCATCTCATGGTCACTGCAGCCAAGGCAGCCCCCAACCTTCACATCTTCCACCAGTCCTTCTTTGTTTGTTAGTACGAGGTCCAGCAGCACACCTCTCCTTGTTGGCTCCTCCACCACCTGGGTCAAGAAGTTGTCACCAATGCTCTGCAGGAATCTCCAGGACTGTTTGTGAACTTACCTTCTCAGTAAGGTATGTTCTGCAACCTCCTTTGAATTTTAAATCACAACTTTTCTTTCACTTTTTTCATTACTGCTACAGTGGGCTTTCTGTAGGTACAAGGCAGGAAACCAGGTGTGGGTTGGTTGGTTGGGTTTTGCTTTGAAGGCAGGAAGACGTGCAGAAGCCAGTGACATTTCCTCACAGCTTCACCTTCTGAAACATTTCCTACACTCATACTACTACATMTGTAATCAAAGCATCCAAAAATGCAAACAAACCCTTGGGTCAAACTCTGCCTTTATATGCGTCAAGACTCATAGCAGTGAAAAAGGAATAAAGTTTGGCTCCTTCGCTTGCAAACACTGGGCACAGAAGTCAGCTGCAGTGCAAAGGATTAAGCTCTCTGTATCACAGGTGCCCACTGTTTCCTATGGCAAGAAGATCCGAATCTACAACATGCAGAACTACCACATTTCCCATGTTGTACAGCCACCACACGTTATTTCCTACCACAACATCAATGCGAAAATAATTGCAAGAAAGAGCTTGGAATTTGGATGTATTCATTCATTCATCATTTTGTTTTCTTTGTTCTTTTCTCTCCCTTTTATTCATAGTTTTGGTTACTTTCTTTTACTAGCTCCTTTCATGTCCGTAATGCGAATGGGCAACACAACCTAAACAGCATCATCCATATGTATAATATACAAGCAAATTTCAATAGTCTTCACATTAACTAGTCAATCGATTAAGTGGGATTATACATTATTTTAATTTTGTCTGCTAATTATCACTTTCTTTGTCCCAGCTTACTTTTCTGCCATCTTCTAAAATAAATAAATAAATAAATAAATAAGCAAACTTGGATTTTTCTACAACAGCACCAGAGGTAACACTGCAATACATTTTCAAAGGCTGACCAGCCTCACTTGCTGGTGTACACTGCGCAGCTGTAAGAATTATTAACAATTAGCTGAGACCCACAAAGTCATAAGGCCCAAATGCAAATCCTCAAGAGCATTTATTTCCTCCATTTCAGTGGGTAAGCAATCCTCTAAACCACACACAAAGATTACACCTGTAAAAATAGTTAAGCATTTGCGCCATAAGGATGTTTGCATTGCAGAATTATAATCGGATCTAATCCATATCTAATAGGATACTGCACAAGATGGAACAACTGCATACTTAACTGCCAAATCCAAAACATGATTGCCCACACCAAAACAAGGTAAATGAAAACTACAACCCAACCCCTATGTGAGTAAAATTACTGTCAGTGGATCTCAACTACAGAAAGACCAGGAGCCAACCAAAAAACAGGGCTGCAGCTCAACCAACTGTGGCAAGAATTCAACCAAAAGACAGCCGATCACTCATCTGTGTAACAGAATATGTTTCTGTTACGAGGAATGACTTAGCTTGCCATCCATGCAGCTTCTTACAACAGATGGCACGCACTTCATGAAACCCAAGAAAATTCCCTTTCCACTTAAATGCAACATGTCTCACAGTAGCATGTGCAAAAGAGAGAATAGTGGAAAGGAGAAGGTCAGGGTAGTCCTCTTCCCCAAGCGCATTTTTAAATCTCAGTATACCGGGGAAAATAAACAGTACTCCACGGAGAAATCTGTGCCAAAGACCTTGCCTTAATTATTCAGCATAGCTTTCCAAATCTATCAATTTACCTCCGTACATTTATGATCTTTATTGCTGTAAGCACACTGTCATTATTAATATACGCATTAACATAATCCAAAGACATCAAGGCATCGGGGGATTGGTGAGAAAAGCACAGACATTTGGGAATAGGAGGAGAGCAGGAACTATCTAAAATTACATTCCCAACAACAACAAAGTCCATGCTTTATTTTAGAATTAAGTAACAGCTTAATAGAATTTGAATATGTTTTTGGATTTGTATTTTTATTTTGTTTCCTAAAATAGCCAGTATACGCAAGAAGACATTCTGATTAACTAATTAACAAATATAGACAGAGAACTCACATTACGGTACTTCTCGGGAAAACTAAGAGTTTCAGTTTAGCAATGTCTACTTCAAGCATTTATCAGCACTAATTTCAAGCAAAAAAAATTGTTGCAAAATTCAGAACAGAGGGAAAACAGACCTTAATTAAGCAAAGCATTATCTCTTTCTATTATAATGAAAGCGAAGTTACAGTTGTATTTTTACCAAGATTTTTCCCCACTTAATGAAGACATTATCCGTGAGTTTTCAAAGTCACTTTACAAAAGAGCATTCAAGAGACATTAAAGTCAGCTTAAACTAAAAAGTCTTTTTGAAGTCAATAAACAATAAAAAGAACAATGAAAAGACAGCCTTTGATCTCTTCTTACTCAAAAGTCTTTAATTTCTGTTTTAATCTAGTAGATGCATTAAGTCTTGTTTTCAAATATTTCTCATCTACAGAGTACTGTAAGCTTGCCTTGATTTTTTTATTTATATATATTTTTTTACTGTATTAATGTACAGTTCTCATTACCATGGATGGGTGTCGTCTGGAAGTTCTCCCACCAAAATAAACAGAAAAAAGTTTTTAAATGATTTTCCATTCGGTTCTCTTTTAAAATTTGTTTAAACGAAAAAAAGAAAAAAATGGAAAAGGAAAGAAAATAGCATCTTCAGCTTTAAAATTTGTGAGAAGATCAAAGACTATAATGCATATAGATTTTTCAAAGGATAAATTATTAACAACATGGGTGAACACATACTGGTCAATAACATGGTCAAGGAATGATAAGTTGAGAATGTCTCTCTACAGCCAATTACAGTTAATCTGACTTTATTGCTTGCAAGAAATCCCAAGCTCTTCACTAGATTTGGAATATAGCTTTCAAAGCCCCTGTTAGGCAATCTGTGAATTGTGACAAGATCTCGACCAAATTCAGCTGCTTGGCATTTTAGCATTTCCTAACTTCTATTTATCCTTTCTGTGGCTGCTGGGGCCCTGGAAGCAAACAGGAAAATACAATATTGCTCTGAACCAAAAAGTGTATGGAGAGTCTAAAGACCGAGACAGCCATTATTTCCCACGGTGCCACCTACTTCTTCGAGGCACCCAACATAATCCCACCTAGAAGGGATGCAAACTCTCCGTATCTGTGTATATCACATGGGCGCATCCGCACATATCAACGTGCATATCCTTGGGGTGTCTGTGTACCCGCAGGAACACAGAGGCATCCACGGAGTAATACAGAAAGGAGAACCAGATCCTCCATTTCAGATCCACATTACCGGCGCAACCTGCTAATTTGCTCTTCACAAGTGTGAGAGAATTTCAAAACCAGAACACACTCCCCATAGTATGGGGAAAGCTGGACTGAGCAGAGCGAAGCTGTACAGGCGAACACAACACGCTCTGCAGGCATTTCTCTACAACAGCATTTTATGTGCTATTTCAGTTAAACTGTGAAAAGGAACAGATCCTTGTCTCTTGTGGTTGCAAAGATACCTTTTCAAATAGGAGGGACAGATGAAAGCCATATCTGTCACAGAAGCAATTTTCCCCTTCCACTGCTCTGCCCTGTTAACCTGGAAACCTACAGATAACAAATTAAGTGCTAGTATTGCTTACTATTATTTCACAGATCAGCCTTTAACTTAAACACAGAGTGCTTGTAGGATTATAGGTGAATCCAGGCCCTCTACTAGCCTTGATTACCACCACTGTTGGTATTTAAACGTTCATGCTGTCCCCAAAACATTTCATTCATTGTTCTCCCAAATGAAAGTATTTTCCACCTTCATCTGTTGCTCAAGTTGCCAATTTTTGGTGATCAAGAATTTTGTAAGAGAAGGTCTTATTTCCCAGAGACCACAGAGGAGCCAATAAATATGAGTTCTTAGTGATTCATTTCTAGAGCGGGATATGAATGGGAGCATTGAAGCATTGGGCTCTGAATTTTACTTACAGAAGAATTTTATCACTTTTCATATAATTTCTTTCTTTTTGATTTAAATAAAACAGATTTCTATGGGATAGATCTTCTTTCAGAAAGAAAATAAACTTACCTGAAATCAAAATGACCATGCAGAAATTTAAGCAAAGCCTTTTTCTGACATGAAGTTAAGCAAAAAGATTAAAATTTTCACTTTGCTCATGGCAGATGTACTTACGAAAAAGAATCAGACTGAGAGCACTTTACTACATTCAGACTAGCCTTTTATTGATCTGGATGTGCTATGAACCACATTATCTAATCTACAATAAGCCATTTACCAAGTGCAAGGATCTATGGGCTAAAAGGCTTAGATTTTTAGTTCCATTGTAGACTTTTTGATGAAATGGTAGAGCAGTAGAGAATAATATTATAATAAGATTGTAAGGGACACAAGTGTCAATATTAGTAAATTAGAAAGTTTGGTTTACAGTTCTAAATCCTCTTGCTATTCATTTAAAAGCCCAGTACCTCTTTTTGTAGACTAATTGCAGCTGTATATTTAACAGAGGGGCCAGGTGACATCCCACTGGGTGTCAAGCTCAGAGGGATTCAGGGGTTCATCCAACTGAAAGTATTTTTATTTTGCAAAAACAAAATCATGCAACTGAGCAGGTGACAGCTATTTGGTGATCTACATGCTGTAATAATATCAGGATGCAAGATATCATGCTACTGTCTTCTTGATTTTGCTGCTTGACCTACCCAAGTTTCATCTGCTGCACAGAAAGGCCAGCAAGGATCACCAATACGCAGCAACAATCACATGCTAGCTTGACATTCACCTCCTCTGCTCCTTTTTAGCAGTTTGTCTTAAATCAGATTTGATGCATTTTGCAGCAGAAACTTTTTCTCTACCTCTATGCAGAGAACCTAGAAGGAGAGGCTGTGCCCCCAGGCAGGCTTGTGGGTTATCACTGGCACACGTATAAGCACGCTTGGACTAGTGCCCTAGCATTCTCACCTCCGATTGTCGTATTTCTAATTGGCAGCTTTCACCACTTTTGCACATGGATGTTCTCCAGCTGCCATCAGGAAATGCCACAGAAATCTCAAGCCAATTCATTTATCTACTGTTCTAGGTTAATCTAGCAAGGAACCACATATAAGAGATTATCTTCTTTATTCTGCAATATTGCTTTTTGATTGAAATAGGTAACACTGAAATTTCTGGCAATGCATTGCATAATTGACTTTTGCACATTATCAAGCAATTCAGCCAAAGATAACTTCTTCTGAAAGTAGCTGATTTTGCCTAACTTGAACTCAGAGCTTTCTGAAAAATATAATAGTGCAAAACAGATTTGCAGCACCATAGGGATCACCAAAATTAACATCTCATTTTAGCAAAGACAAACAGAACCAAAGGTCAGTGCCCTTCCGCAGGTAGAAATAAAAGCCACTATTAAGTGAAAACCAAAGCATATTTATGAGATTATTTTATCTATAGTTCTATGGCAAATTTTACAGCATCATTTCTGTAAGACAGACAGGTTACATGCCCAAGTAAATGTACTAAAGACGCACTAATGTCACTTTAAAGCAACACAAGTTTTGATGTTCTTATTTTTTTCTGCACTGCAACTATTAGGATGCATTGCCTCATTTTTTGAGAATGAAAGAAGGAAATGTAACTAGTTCASGCTAACAAGTAACTTTACAACAACTGACACTAACTATAATATACGCCAGTTTGTATTAAGATGTTATTGCACCTTTCCAGTTCTAATCGCCAATTATGACTCTATTAGTCCTGCTTGGCAGTTCATCTGCTCCTGCATCAGCTAAGGGGGACTTGGAGACGGACCTCTGATCTTCACGTTTCCGCTTCAGTGAGTGCTCAGCGCAGCGGCTGTCATCGTGAGACATTGAGGAGGTAAGGCATTGCCTTTTCTAAGATAACTACACCTGACCTTACAACAATTTACTAAGGAAATACCTGCCTAATGGCAGGGTGAGTGCAGTTTCTTTTACACTCACAACGGCACTGCAAATTAGAGACAACAGGATAAATCTATGACCAGCTCACTAGACACTTCATTAAATCACTGTTCCCCTGCCTTGTAGAGCACTAATAGAATCACAGCCCTCGTTAGCTACTGAATAAAAGATCAATCACATTCTTTGAGAGCTCTTGCTACCAGCTTCCAGAGGAAACAAGGAAAAAAAAAGACATATTTAGGATCATCAGTAAGATTCTGAATGGCCTCACTGCAAGTTGGTTAAATTACCTTTTCCACAACTGACTCCGACTGTAATACTCTGAGGAACTTGTTAAGTCTGCTTTCAAAAGCTGCTATCTAATATATGACTACCAGGCCCTGGTCAAAAGTTCATAATGTGCATATGTAAAAAGGTACTAAATTGCCTGAGGGCTAAAACCAGAGGATCTTAATTGCAGCAAAATGCTGAAAATGGTCTGCTGAGGGTCCTTCTATTGGGATACTGCTGGCACTAGCTGATTGAAGTACAGCGCATAAAAGCCTTACAACAATATTTCCTTAAATGCAGCTGAAACTGCCAGCAGTTGCTAGTGCATGTATGGTGTGCCAAGAGGGGAAAAAAAAAGAACCTTCTCTAAAACAAACAAAGATTTAAGGACTGATATAATTCATAATTCAAAAGCATGTGGATACAAGGAAGAACTGAGAAACAGTGAACACCTGTCAGTTTAATTCATGCTATAGGTTCCATATGCAGTTATGGTGGTAAATGTGAGCACATATGTAAACCTATTTAACTGGCATCCATTAAGATCCACTATAATTAAAATTGGAAGACAGTTTGCACCAAAGTATGTATGGCCCCACTTCGAAATTTTGGAAACAGTCACCTGTGAAACTGAAGATGCCTATACCTGGCCTGTAATCCAAGGATTTTTCATTTCTAAGAATTTGAGAATCATTCCTCTAGCTATTTACAAGTTGAAGGAAAAAAGGACAGGAATGAGAAAAGACAACATTTTTCCTTGAAGACTTTCAAAATATATTTTTTCTACTTCAAAAGAAAATTCCAGCAACAAACAGACATAGGAAAAATGGACATCATCTGAAATTTGGGAAGAAACTGCACATTTCACACTGAAGCCTATTACATTTGCTTGTCTCAAAGAAAAGTAATTTTTATCTAAACAAAAACTGTGAGCATTTTATCTCTTCATACAGCAAACACAGGCTAGATTTTTCTTCCTTCTGCGTGTGCATTCACAAGCGTGTTGACTGGGTATTTGGTCTGTTGACCATAAACAATCATCTTAAAAAATAACAGTCAACTGTCTTCAAATTTGGCTCTTATCACAGAACTCTACGATTTACTCATTGATGTAATCTTGGCCAATATATAGTTACATATATTTAAAATTCTTATGGTGAAACCTTTCTCTTAATTTTTTTTTCCTTATTGAAAGCCTCATTCACATGGAATAGCATGTCCCTTATTATTGGACACGATACAGATTCTCTCCCACGTTAAATTTTTAAGTCAAAGTTCATTGCCTCTCTGCCAGCTATTCTGCAGCTCAAGCAGGGCTTGCTGCAGAAGTTCCTGCACGTACCACGCAGGAGACGACATTAGGTCAACGTAACCACTCAGCTTTGCAAACCTGGCAAGAGCAGCACTGCAAGGCCTCCCTAACAGGATCAAGAGGAGGGAACACGAGAGATCTTTTCAAAATAGCTTTTAACAGCTAACCATAAACGCTGGCTCTATTGACAGTCTAACTCTGACTGTCTATTTTTCAAGTCTTTGCCATTTCAAGGCAAGTTTACCTAATCACAGCACGTATTGCTGTTCCTGCAGGCTGAGCAAACTGCCAGGATGTTTTGTACTGGCGTACGTAGGCACCGCGCTTGGTTTTCCAAGGTAAGCACCCGTCTAGACTGCGTTCTGAAGAGCATAACCAGGCCTTAGCTAAAGGCCATTTCAGATGTCACATTAAGGTCTTTTGAATAAAAATACATGTAATGGAATAATGTTCAATTTCACTTAGCCACCAAAAATAAGGCCAGATGTTGTTTTGATAAAAAGACTCTTTACATAAAATATTTCCTTTAGAGACGTAAACAGCCAAAAGGAGACAAAAAGTATTATATCACAAGTGGAACTGCCAGCTGTGTTGATACTTTGTTTTAATCCATTTAAAAGTTGGAAATTCACCTACATTTATCATCAAAGGGCTGGAAGAACCCGGCCCATAAACATTTCTCACGAACACAGGGCCATTGCTTTCTGTGCAAATGCAGAGATATTTCAGCTCGCTTTACGGAAAGTGGAATCGGTCCAGCTCTATGACCGTGGAGCTTTGGGTAATACCTTGCTTCTTAGCAGAGCAAGTTAACTCATTTTCAATTTACTTATGGTATCCTGACAAAAATCAAAACAAATGTGTTTCTCAGAAAGCCTTTCTTTTGCAGCAGGGAAGGATATGGAAAATAATCATAAGTTTTTACACTCAGGCCACCAGATTATCAGCCAAATGCTAACACACGCATGCCCGGAGCCACAAGAGGAAGCGTGGAGGTACTTTTTGGGTGCCCCGCTGCTCCGAGACCTGCCCACCTGCTCGTGATCTCCGATACACAAAGGTTTTTCCTAGGGAAACTCCGTGGGGAAACTCCTTCGCTGCACAGGTGTGACACTGTGGCCCGCAGACGGGAGCCTCGCTGGTGCGGGCAAGGAGCACGGCATGGCATGCCTGGCATCCCTGGGCAGCTCCAGCTTTCGCATCTTAATTCAACGCAGCTCAGCAGCACTCTTTGGGCTGGGATGCGCTATTCAGCGTGAGCAGACAAGCAGCTTCTAAGTGACGCTGTTACCAAATCTTTATCATAAAAAATTGCCAAGACAGTTGTTTTATTTGAAGTGCTAAATTAGTTTTCTTGTACTAGTAGTATTCATCATAATGTAAGTTTGACATTTCAGGACAACATTTTAATAGTAATGTAGTTCAGCGTAAAGAAATAGTGTTTCCAATTTTCCAACAAAATGAAAAAAAAAAGGTACATTCATTAATAGATTACAGTGACAGACAAAGTAACCCTAAGGAAAAAAAAAAAGCCTAGATTCAAAGGGTTAAATTCAAGTGAAAACTTTAATCCCAACACTTGCAAGTATTCTTATGCTTCAGTTTGTAAACTTGATATTCTTCAGTGTATTTTCCTATGGCTATGTATAGCATTCAAACCAAAATCAGTAACAGACAACGTGCCAGTTCAGAAGAAGGATTTTCAGATCTCTTTGTAAACAAAATTTGGTGCTCAACATATGAGTAAATACTTTCACAACCAGTTAGGTGTCTAGCCAGCCATTCATATCTGCACAGTCATCTAGGGGAAACAAAAGAAAAAGCACAGTAGCAATGACGTGATCCAACATTAAAAATATCTGGACATGAATGTCTAAACACATTTATAACACTGAAGCTATGTCTGCAAACATACGTTTTACAGCAAGAGGAAAGCACCTCTCCAGTAACAGCCCAATATTTGATTCCTTATAGTTTAGGGGTGCTTTGAAATCGACCGTTTGAGATGAGATCCAAGAGACCGTAAATGAAGTCTCAAGTTCTTGTTGTAAATAGGGGATTTCCCATTTAAGCACATATTACTACTAATTGATATTCATGCTATACTTCAATATATACAAGCAGTATTACGTGACTGGTGCGGAGCCAAACGGTTTCAGTGAATTTCAGGCAATAGGTACCCTACAGGAACAGGTATGTCTGAAAGCTCACAGCAAGGTTCAGCTCCTATACCTCCCTATCAATTCTTCTGGGCTGACAGCAATATCCATCTTAAACAAATTAAAGTTGAAAGTACAGCCCACAGAAGTAGTACATTTATGAGAACACCATTTTTTGGAAATACCAGCTCTTAAGACAGAAGTGCTATAAGAGATGGAGGTCCACAGCATTATCAAATCAATCCTGCACACTCGGGACAAGTAGGTCCTGTTTTTCAAGATAAACAATTCTATCTACCAAAAATGACTTTACTTTTAAATAAGATGCATCATCCAACAGTGTTATCTTTATCTCATTTCAATGTAATGCTTTTGCAATTAATAAAATTCCTCAAATATACCCTCTATAGATTTTTTTTGGCATGCATAGAAGATGGTGCCATATCCATAGTGATATTTAATAACTGCAAAAACATGGTGTCACTAAAATAATGAATGGAATTTGACTATGATGTTTCTATTTACTGTCATCCTGCTTGCCAAAAGCAAATTGATGCTACCAGTCTAAATATTTCCTAGAAACAACAAAATAAAGTGACTGAAAAATCCAAACAACTCAAGTCTTGTAAGTCTCCAAGGAAACTTTAACAGATAAGTAAATCTACAAATTCTCTGATTACAAATCCTCATACAGATTACTGTGAAGTGAGTAAGTACTGACTCGTTTGCTGTGCATTTGTACACTGAACTGAGCACGATAAACTCAGTATTATAGTCACTTTTCCCCCTGAAGTGAATGAGTGCATTCTGCCACTTTATCATAAGTAAATCATACAAAATCAGGCCATATAACATGCATAACAAAATATTTTCATATTTCAACTGACAAATGGATTCAATACGAGCAACTTTCTTTGTCAAATCTTCCTCCTTTATTCTTAAAAAAAAAAAAAAACTCAATCATATAAACAATAAAAAAAAACTTTAAGATATTACATTCTAGATATTTAACATATAATCATGCATTCATACTTCGTTCATCTTTAGAGAAAGGTGAGAAAGCAAGGACCTAAGGATTATCGCAGTAGGTTAAGAAAAAGAAGGGCAGAGGCAGGACACACATCAGCTCACACTRATGCTGGTTGTAAAACCCACATAAAATTAAAGACAATTTTTTGGCTTCATTAACTGTTCTGGAGCAATACACCCGCTTTCTTCCCTTCCCTTACTCATACACACTTTCCTAGAAAGGAGGCACAAAACCAGTAAAAACATTAGGAATATAGGAGAAAGAAGCTCCAGATCTTAACACGATCCAACTCTAGTTTTGGCAGTAAACTTCAGAGAATGATATATAGTGGAAGCTACTGAACTACAAAATACTAACGAATATCCAGTGGAAAAATTAAACACCCTCCCTAAGACAGTCTCATCAACCACACACCTACTTCCCTCCATGTGGGAATCTAGTCAATGCACCAAGCTGGCCCAGGGACATCCTGCAGCTTGCGTCTTGCCTCTAGAAAAAAGAACATCATCACACTCATATCCATAACACACACAATCTGCAGTAAACTCCCTCACATTTTCATCAAGAGAGAAAAAGATATCAACATTTACTAAATTCTGGAAGAAAGAACCAACACGAACTAGGAACACTACCATTATCACAGCTGGATACCCCCCAAAAGCCTAGAAATGCAAACAAATAAATATATATAAATATATATACACATGCACATACACATACGCGTGCATACACACATTTTTAATAACTTTCTCGCAAGAAAGCTTTTAGGACTGTTAATTCAGTTATGTAGTTATCATGCCTGGGGAATGCCAACATGATGATGAATGACATGTCAAATGCAAAAAAMCAAACAGATGAATCACTTTTGCAGGAAAACAGCCTTCTATTGTGCTCACCTATCCAGGAATATTAAATATATTAAAAACCCAAGTATATTTTTTGTTTATATAGATAGATACACACACATACATATATGTAAAAGAAGTGAGAATACTAAAAAAACATTATGTAGTATTCTGCATTTGATATACTGTATTTTCTTTGGACCTTGCAAATATACTTTTTTAATGACTTTGCTCTAAAAGAAGGGACTTTCTAGCTCAGATTACTTGGACACTCTTACTGTTTACTCTTCCATCTTTTCTGTAAAGTCAGAAGAGATTTCCCTGAGAACTTCAAATAAATAAGATATCCAGCTGCACAAACACTATACATTCTGCTAGATTACTTTGGCTTCATAAGGAATATTTGACTTTCTCTGAATGTAAGTGATTAAAGAGAACCCATCACATGAGACTGATTGGTGAACTGTTTAAAGTGGTATGGCACCTCTTCAAAGATGACAGAGAAACGAAAAGACCACATTATGGCAAAGCATCTCAGATATCCAACGAGATCTAGGGAAATATTAATGTCACTAAGCACTGCATCTCCCAATTAAGAAATAGTATTTAAATAATCATTCTGTAAAATAGGGTCTACACTGTCTTCGGTATTTTATGTATTGTAAACACAGCCAATGAAAGCTTGGGGTTTCCTGAACATCTGTTCATTCATAAATAGCAGCTCCAAAAAATGTAAGGAAAGATAAATCATGTTCTGCAATCTACAAGATTTATATTGCTCTGTGATTTATGCTCCCTAAGTGATACAGGCTAACAATGTTTGATTATGCAATTTCATCATTTTTACCATTTACTGTTTTCAATTTGGGCATAGGATTATTCCTTTCAGAAGATACAGAGACAAAAAAATGAACTTTGTCCAAAAATGAATTTGAGACGTGTGGATCAGCACTTTACTTTCTAAAGGGCTAGAAGACCTAGTAAAAGTAATGTAGAAGCCTTAGAATCACAGAGGAGTGTGTGTACGTGTGTGCGCGCGCACGTCACAGCAGACAGACAATACAAAGAAAAAAAACAGCCATCATGCCTAAGGAGTCAAGTAGCGTGGACAAGAAGGTCCTAGTTCAAAGTTTAGTGACACACGAGGACTTGAAATATTCTTCCTCATTTAAGGAATAAACAGAAGATTTACATTAAAAAAATCATAGACAAAAATGATCCAGTTGTTGGATGCTAAACTTAATACGAACCTTGATTTAAAAGAAGAAAACTGAGAAAGTGAAAGCACACTAATGAAGCACAACTACTTATTACAGCCCTTAGTTCATAACCCCCTCTCCCCCATCATTAAGATGCTCTCCTGTCTTCTACAATATGATAGATGGCAACAGCTTTAACTGAAACTCAAACCTGCCATTGTACATCTTAACCCCTATAGGCTTTGTTTTTCACATTTTTTGTCACTTACAGTCTAGTAATTTCAGTAGGTGAAAATGCCTAAACTGAATCATCTTGTATACTTCACGTTTGGCTGCATTGAATTTTTTTGCTAGCTATACAGCATAGTAGCCATAAGTCTGTCCAAAAAGTTAAAAGTCATATTGATTTAAAACAGTTTTTAAAGTCCACCTTTTATAAAAAGTGATTTATAAAAAGCAACTCACTGCTAGCTAAAAGTCAAGTTTTATTGCGGTGAATATTTGAGATGATAATCTTTTCAGAATGCAAGCAACAGATCATTGGATCATTATAAATGAACTGCAATGCATCGACTCTGCTTTTGATTATAGATATCTCATTCATAAAAATGTTATCTTTATTACTCTCTTCTTATTAAAGAAAATGAATAATCCTGTGGTTTATGCCCTAGCCTGTAACTAAGGAGGTCTGGATCCAAGTCTGTTATTTACAACAAACTGTCTAAGCGACCTTCCTCGGGCACCCAAACGAGGACCGCAGGGTAACAAGTGGTGCCGAGCGGCCCGATGCGCAGGACCAGGAATCCCTGCGAGCGGCGGGACGCGCCGGAGGCAGAGGGAGGGCACCAGGCACCGTCGCGGTTAGTCTGCGGCGAACACAAAGTCATTTGAGCTAGCAGCTTCCACTGTTAGCTAGGCTACCAAATGATCAAAGATTAAATCCTTTTTAAGCAGAAGTGCAGAATTATTTCTATTAAAAAAATCCTTCTGTTTATTGGACTAAAAAATCATTAATATAACACGTACTAGCACAATCTGAAGGCTGTTAAAGGGTGGGCCAACAAATAGCAGTTGAARAGTGAGGATTACTTGTCTAGTTCGACAAAACATTAAAAAGACCTGGGCCTGGGTATATCATAAAATTTTTAAGGAATAGCTGCTTTTTTCCTAAGGTAACAGCCACATGTTTGCATTAGCATCAAATTAATGCACGAAAAAAAAGCAGAGGCAATCTGTTTCAATCTTTAAAAAGGTCTTCAAGACATTTAAGTTCACTTGCCAATTTATATAGGATATTGTTAGATTTTAACCTAGATTATTCCCAGCAAAAGTTACTGTTGCTAGCTAAAGATACTAAAAGAAATGAACATGTACATTTAGGGATTTATACAACTCATACGTAACACATTCAGAAATGTTTCTCACTGTTTCCCTTACAGTCTTTCCCAAACATTTTTAGCAAAGCTAAATGCTTTCCTGTTTTCTGAGTGATTCTTGTCAGAAAATACTAGATCAGTATAAGCTACAAAAGAAAAAACATTGTGTTTGACATTCCACAAAACCCAAAATGTTGCAAAATAGTCCCAAACCAGAGTTTTAACATGCTATCCTGTGGCAAAGTAGCATACATCCACTTCTGAGAGACCAGAATGTAATTCTAATCAGGCAGGAGGAGAAGGGCAGGCCAAGAGGTTGTACATATAAATCCAGAATATTATCTAGTGCTATTATTAGCTATTTGCTTCCCTGGCAAACAGTATAAAAACACGAAAATACTGTTTCAGAGAGCACTGTGAAAATGCGAAGTCCCATAAGGAGAACCTTTCCTTTTACAGACTTTTTAATCTTCATTCTACTCCCATACCTCTCTGTAATATTTGAAAAAAAGAATAAACATACAGAAATATGCAAAATAAATCAGGAAACCCTCTGAATTTAAAGTATTTTGAAAGTATTGAATTGCACTACCTATGTAGATAAAAACTCTTTATTACAGTCTCTTCCAAGTTACAGTTCTAAATTTTAGTTGTCATTGCCCATGGAAAATTGATACCTTGCTGGTTTTCAGTTACTGCAGTAGATAGGCAATTTTTGTAGCAAATAAAGTAAATGACGATATTTCAGTATGAGAAACCTCTCAAGAACTCTACTGCAAGGACAAGGCAAATTCCTCTTAGCTAGTACACTAATGACATAAAAAAAAACAGAAACAAAAGTGAGTGCAGAAAAAGCGAAAGACTAAATATCCTGTGTTCAGCTGCTTTTGCCAGACTGCAACATCTTGCCTGGTACCCAAACACCTCAACACTCAAATACGACTGAAACTTCCTTTCTTAAGGTTTCTCAACTACATTCTGAGCAGCCCAATGCTGCATAACAGAGCAGAGACACCACGGCAGCTCAGCTGCAGTTCAGATCTGCACATGAAGCTGAGTAAAAAAGAAGGAATAAGGAAAAAATGGAGACTAAATCTTTGGCAAACTGCAAAAGAACACAGTAAAAAAAAAAACTACAGAGAAGGAAAGTTGAGCAAAGGCAGGAGAAAGTCTGGGACTTTCAAACAAGAAAGAAATTACAGATTAATCATACCAGAGTGCAGAAATAAAAAGGATTTACTTTTAAAATCTTTTGTTAAGCACTCATTATTTCATTTTCAATGCTACTTAAACCCATAAATCCTCCCCCCCCCTTATTATTAAATAAGAAGGTTTGTTTCTAGATGATGTAAAAATCTGAACAAGAAAGGAAAATAACTGAATGTAAAACTGATTTTCTACAAGTTTCAAAAAGAAATAATTCTCTTCTATGGTACTAATCAACTATGAGGCCCATCCTTGCCAGCGCTCAAACAGGAGACAGTAAGGTAGCAGAAAGGGCTGGATGCGAGGCTGCGCAAAAGATTACCATTTCTGGGAAACACAAACCTGTATGCAGATGTTCCACAAGGTATATATACCTTTCTAATCCAATAAAGCTTTTTCAGGCTGAAAAATAGGGAAATATGTTTAACTTCCAATTCTAACGTCATTACTTGTAGTATAAAACATTATGGACCAAATGTGTCCCTACCTTGCAGCCTACACCCTTGGTGGGACATCCTGAAATTCTGCAAGGATCTAGGGAGGGAGGAAGAAATTTCTTAATTCCCCTCCACAACTGTGGGACGTAACGGAGCTGCTCCGCAAAGAGCTCTGGGGGCGTGTGGGACACCGCAAATCCCCGGGCCGGGGCTCCCTCGCCAGGGAGCTGCTCTGCACACTGATGCCCTCAGCTCTTCTGCTGGGTGCGCGGAGAGGTTTCCATGAAGACTCTCCCTTCCTGTGGTGAGGGTTATGAAGGACTGATTGAATTTGCCCTCATATTTCATGCCATACTTATTTAAACAGGGACTTAAAATACATATCAGTTAAATGCAAGTTTGAGAATAGGCTAGCTTATAGTACATTTTATTACTAGGTAGGATACAGAAATTCTAAATGCATAGAAGAATTTTGCCACCGTCCTTCCAAAATTATTAACAACTACTTTTGAGCCATTTCTTTACCATCTGCATGTGTCTCCTTTCCTCTTATCTGACTCAGTCAATTTGATAGGATGTCTGTTCTGCAAGGAGGTGTACGTTGTCAGCATTCGAGGAAATAACTGTCCTTCTGCCTTACTAGAGATAGAACCCATGAACCTGTATGTGATGGAAGACAGCTATTGCTCAGCATGGCTCTAACACTTACACTCTAGACATTAATCCATAAAACAAGAGAACTGCATATGCAATCTATATCCTCTCCAAAGGAAATAATACACCCTACAACAAATGCTAATATTCAGCAGCTATTTAGTTTCCTTTCGCTCTCTCTTTCTCTTTCACTCCCTGCCTAAACCTCAATTTGAGAAAAGAAACTGCCATTTTGATCAAATCTAACCTGGGAGGCCCTTTTCAAGAAGAACTGCCTGAAGCTTTTCAAGAAACCCCAGGGCATTTTCAGCAATGTTGTAAGGAGGAAACACAGGCGAAATTTTAGTCTGAAATATGCACATACCCATACTGCCCATGACTCTTCTTGAAGTTGCTCGTGCCCAGCTGAGGGCAGAGTTGGGCCCAAACTGTGAAGTCAGTTATGGAAGCCAACATCAACTCAACACAGCCCACGCAGATCTCTGGAGAGCAAAATCCGTTTGTTTAAAGAGGGAATGCTATCTCCAACTCTAAGGGTTATTCCAGATTCTCTACAGGCAAACAGAGCTGGTGAGACTTTAAGGCCTCTTTCAGGCTTCTATCAAGGGCAGGCAGAGGTGATCGTTAGGTAGAAGCAAGTCGCTCCTAAAGGTACAGATCCACTCCTTGCCAGACCTGTATTTCTGAGCGAGTGTCAGGCATGAGCGCAAACCATCACATGAAATTTAAATTCACTCCTGTGGTTAGAGCAGAATCACAAGAGTTCATTGTTTTACCTAAAATTAAGACATTCAGAAGATTTGTGGGGCCCTTAAAAATGTTCCTTGTAATTCTCAATAGTAAATGTTTTAAGTACAACTTCTGATGCTAAAAAGCTACTATCTTATGGGAGGGGATCGAAAAGCAGTTCAAATATCAGCCTCTTAAACATTGAAAAACAAAAGGCAGAATGGTCTTACTATGGCTAACTGGGGTTTAAGAGTGTGACAGGTTGAGCTTTTCTCGTTGTAATTTATACCTCAGCTACAGAACCAATGTTTTATTCCCAACCATTAAAAGGGGGTAACACATCTGCTAAAACTCCAGCACAATGGTTGGCTTTGCACTGCAACAGGAAACGTAACCCAATAGTCTCAGAACTTCTACAAACCCTGGCCATTTCTTAATGCAAAGGATTTGAAAATTTAGTTCACTGAAACATCTGTTAAGTTCTCGCTACTCTAACACATGATATTCTTTCTGCTCTGTTACCTGCCAACAAAAATATTTGGTTCTATGTAAGACTATCGCGAGTGTGTGATAATAGCACTGCTTCTAATTTTATATGCCATTGTACCCTGACAAAATCATCCTGGGGTGACACTAGATAATATATTCAGTTTAAGCTAGGAACTTTAAATAAATTCATTTAATTTTAATTTTGCACATAACTAGTAACAAATCAGATGGGTTCTGAATGACTAGCATTAATTTAAAACAAAACAAGCCACATAGTTGTACTGGTCTTGAGTTAACTCACAAGCCTTGGGGATGTCTTAAAAACATCCCCTCCCATCCAAGATCTCGAATCAAGCCAGCTGGGCGTATACCTGGCCTACATGGCTACCTGCAGAGGCCCTCTCCCAGGCTGTTATTTACGGTGGGCACTTGCTCCAATTTACCTTTAATTATATTGTAAGCTCCTCCAATTTACTGGGTAACTGTGTAGTGGTAAGTAAAACAGAGGCCCTTTGAACGTGATTAGGCTACAGTTACTACTATAATAAAATGCTAATTTATTTGCAACTATTCCATCTATCAAAAATTACTTGTTCTCCAGTTCTGTTCAACAAATTCTTGTAGCTTTGAGATATTGAAGGGGGTGCGGAATACTCATTCAGTCTCCAGCGCTCTACTTACTATAAGTATTTGCTGCCTACCTATAACCATCAGTAACATAAATATTGCATTATGTTTCAAAAGCTGACCAGACAATTCCCTGTGATTCCAAAGGAAGGTTTGCTATAATCAGCACAAATATACCATAATTTTTATGATGTAGGCAATCATAAAACAGGTTTGGAAGATGAAGTTGCATTTTTTCCTTTCAATAAGGTATGAACCTTTTACAGAAACAACTATAATTATATACCTAAAAGCCTAACACTTCAAAGGGAGAGCAGGTTTTTCTTTTTTTTCCCCTTGAAATCCAGATTATAAAAGTGGTGATCCGCAACACTATTCCTTACGCAGAAGCTTAAAATAGCCTGACTTCATGAAGAGTGTCCTAATTACTGAAATCGAGTCACTGTAGTCACAGCAAATAACAGCAAATAAGAAAATAAGGAGTGTGATACCAGCATACTGCTTCTCCGAGCTTCAGGGAATCAGCTAAAGCTAAACGGCTACAGGCAGTGTTTCCTGAGCTCAACCCTGTCATGCCGAGTACTCCAAGTGCCGTGTGCCAGAGGCTGCAGGACCTCTCCCAAAAATGGAGATTCACAGTATGCAGTAACATGCATTTCTGAAGAAAATGCTGCATTGTCATCTACCAGACCAGAGCTATTTAACGTGCATGAACTGAATAACGACATTAAGAAACGGTTTTCAAACACAGTGTATGTTTGCTCATTGTTTGGAATAAAGCAAAATAATGTTTTGATTTATAGTAAATGACCTTTAGACATGATTTCTAGAAAATGAACTTTAGATAGACAATTTAGTAACTGCCACAGAGAATGACGCCAGCTAAGTCAAAGCTGTGAAAACTAACGCTCTCAGAAGTAGCAGCAGCCAAGGCAGACGTCCGAAGAACTATATTGTCCTGAATAAACTAGTAGGGAAACAATAGTATGCTCCGACTTTCTCCTGCATTTAGCCTCAAAGTTCCCAAAAGAGCTGTAACTGTGAACATTATTCTGCGTTATCCCACCACTCCCAGAACACCAAGTAAGTCCAGCTTTGTGAAATACAAATTAAAGGTCTGAATATTTTTTATTAGCAGCTTTTACTACAAAAAGGCCCCAGTTAGGTATGTGCAGTCGCAGCCCATTTGCGTGTGTGTCCGTATATCCATACGCATACACAAGTGCAGCTGCGTGCGCGTAGGTGCAAAGCCGCAGGAGCCGGCGCAGGCAGGAGCGGCAGGCTGCCTCCAGCGGGGTCAGGCTCTCCGCGCGGCACAAGCGGCAGCGGGTAGAGCTACCACCTCGGAGCCCAACGCTAGCACAGGCATATCTGCCTGGCACCTCGCCTGAACTAATAATACCTTACTTCTCTCCACATAACCTTGGCATGGGTAGCTCGCTCCCAGTTAGAGCGCCAGCTCCGCTGCCGAGAGCTGAAACGTTGCTGCCTCACATTGCACTGTGCAACACGGGCATCCTTGCAGGACACATGGACATACAGTTCACAACCTCAGGACAGCAGCTTTCAACTCCGAGCCGTGCACTCAGTAACCTGACCCAAAAATTCCTCTAAGCTCTGGGGAGAGCTGCCATAGAGAAGTGACATGAAGCCTACAGAAAGATGCTCCACAAAGTCCATTGCAGGTTAGTGATAGCACAATCCCTAAAAAGGGGGAACCAGCAGTTCATTTGCTCCCTACTAATCTTACAACAGAAAAACTCTGACACTGGCCCTATTGAGAAATTCAGCTTAGCTTGTCTGCGTACCCAGCAAGAGCCACTATTCTTTCTCAGGTTTATTGGCAGTGGAAGCATTGATAAGCTGCAGGGGAACACGACAATTCATACCAGAATATGAGCCGCAAGACCCATGCTTACCCTCACCCCCCCGCCCCGGTAACTTTCAAATAGCCTCAGTGAAATAAATGCGAACACAAAAGGACCTCCTGAAGCAATCAGTCTTGGACTAGGGTGCACGGTTATTCAGTACGGATATATTTTGTGTTCCTTTTTACACACCACAATTAAATAAACAGATGCTATCGAAAGAATCCATCAGTTGATTTAAAGAATTCAAAATGAACTCTGCTGGTTTAATTTTTTCTTGAAGTCTGACTTTACCTGAGTAACAAACACAAGAGGTTCCTTTGTGAAACCAGAGTGAATAAAACTAAGTTAATTCGCAGAAGTGCCACAGACTGGATCCCTTCCACTGTAGGTCGATACCGTACACTTAAAGAATTTGTTGTATAAACTCTCCCTAACACAGCACAGACATTATTTTAACGTATTATTTAACGATTTCAACGTACAAGCAATCCCTTTTTTTGCACCAATCTGATTTGCTAACTACTGGAGGTTATGCTGCAGATTAAACTACTTACAAATGGATCCTCCCTCTCTGAACAATTCCTTCCCTGCTCTTTTTTCAAATGAAGACAATTAATTTTGTCTGTACCACTGACTCAGGGAGACGATAAGGTACGTTAACAGCACTCACATCAGTCATTGAATCCTCTGCAAGAGGGGCCTGGTCTGGGCCTGAACAAATTGCCACAGCTAGATGAGCCTTACAGGAGTATTAGTCTCTCATTTCCCTGGTTCCTAGCTGCAAACATTCAAGGGAGTCTCCCCCCGCCCCGTCCTTTGGGAATACCAATCTCTGTCAATGAATAAGGAATAAGAAACAGTCAATAAGGTGAAAAGAAAACCAGTTCTCCATGAAGTAGTAGTCATCCTATGCCCAGCAAATGACTTCGGACTCCTTATAAATAACCTGGGTGAGAGGTTCAAGAGATAAGTGTAACCCCCTCCAAGCACTGGAGTTGCTGCAAATTCCTATATACGAAGCCTCCTAATACCACCTATGCAAGAATCGCGTAGCCTTTCCTTGCATCCCGGTGCCAATCCAAAGTCCAGGGGAGACAAAGGAAAAACTCTCATTGCCTTGCTTCATAAGAAAAAGACCCATTTAGAAAATTGAGACACATGATACAGGTAACACTAAAAATCCATTCAAGCCATGACATCTACACACTAACTTATGATTCTAGCAATACTATTGTCAGATTGTAATCATCAACCTATTTCAGTAGTCATTTGCTTGAAAACGAATATAGAAAGAGAAGGATTGCTCTCTAAAACTGTGTGCTATTGACACTTGGAGGTAGGCAGCTGTTGACGCATCTCTAAAACCCATTACAGACTCACTCTCCAGAGGCTCCGATGGGCAAATCTGGCTTCACAGACCACATTTATCTTCACCCACTTTCTTCCAACATAGCCCAAGAATTTGCCTTCTTCAAGCACTGGATATTTTAAAACCAAGACAGTTGGGAATTGTCTTAGAAGAAACAAGTGTGTTTTAAAGGTGAATTTAAAACTCAAGTGTTTAAAAGTTTTAAAAGTGAAGCATTTTAAAAGTGAACATTAACTTACTTCAAGTGCTGGAATTTAAAACTGCCAATATATAAATCTGCCAAATACAGATGCACAAAGTATAAAAAGAATCAAAAAAATCATTGCTTTTTTTCCAAATAACAGTGAGGATGCTTTTTCCATCCACTGAAGGCACTCCCCTCAGCCATTACTAATGCCTGTAGTATCTTTTCTAACTAGGGCATCTGTTTACACTAAAAAAAACTCAGTTAGGCATACTCCACTTAAAAACCAAATTTTTTGATGGTTTACATATACTGAGCACTCTAAACTATCCCACACCTAAATATAAAACTACCTTAACCACAGCGAGCTAAAATCATACATTCCAAGGAAGTCACATACTCCATCTAACATGGCACTTTTACTGAAGATCGACAAAGTTGATCTAAAATTGTTTAAGCGTCCTTTTCTAGAGTGCTCACTATCTTGACACTACATTTGCCATTAAAGTCAGGTTGCGGTTATAAAAGGCAAAAGGTTAAAGCAAATACATACATCTGGATTTTTATAACTTCACTCCCCTGACTTGAAAACTAAAGATGTGTAAAACACTGTAAATCATTCACTTACCATGGATTTGGTGAAAGGTCGAGCCAAGGTAAACAACAGGGTATACACCCACCAGTTCCGATGAATCGAGGAGTACATCATGTTTCCAGGATGGACGGCGTTAGACGTCACCCCGTGGGGAGAAAGGCGTCGGTTCAGCTCGTTGGAGAACAGTATATTGCAAAGCTTGGAACGGTTGTAGGCCAGCATAGCCCAATACTCCTTCTTAGGTGGAGAAAGCAGGCTGAAGTCAAGTTTTCCAGAGGAGTCTTTAATTTCTGTAAATCTAAAAAACAGTAAACATGCCTCAGATACCCCCCCCAGTTAATTTTGCTGTCATTTAGAAAACATAAGATGTAGAAAATAGAGTAGAGCTTGGCCAGAATCAACAAAAAACAACAGCTTATTTTGGAGTTGCAAGTATCTATTGGAAATTGTTTGAGGCCAAAGGAATAGTCCCATAAACCATGGCAGAAGAATTATTGAAATACCAGAAATAAATGATACCTAAAACAAGTCAGAAAAGGTTTTAATGATATAAAGACATTGTACATTGTTTATGAATCATTCTTTTAAATCCAGAAAAAAGATTTTGCCATAGACCCACAAAAGCACAATTACCTTACAGTAAATAATGTGAGGTAAAATAACTCTGCATTATAAGCACAGAAAATCAGCATTCTTTCTTTTATTTCCCCTTCTTCCCTTCCCCTGATTATTTCATCCAGTGCTCATGTACTGCACACTTTCATTTAAGTGTTCAAGTAACTATGGATGAGTCTCACTGCCTCTTAGACTCTTTTTTAGATTAAAAATTGATGAATATAAAGGGGTTATAACCTTGGTAACTTGCCATCAATAGTCTTATATGTTTAAAAGATAAATGTAAACAAAGCCAAAATGAGTTCTGGCAGAGTATAATGTTTTTAAGTATACCCATGGCATGGTTGAACACAAATCAAAGTAACTAGTTGATGTTTTTTAATTGGGTCTGACAGAGTCATTAAACACCAGCTGTTTGTTTCTCCCCCCCCCACCTTTTTTAATAACAAAGTAGTGAATGTTCTGAAGACATTTAGATGAAGAAAAGGAATTTTCTAGATAACATTTTTTTCCAAATCTTACAAATTTGATTTATCAAGTTCCTCATATATCTTAATATTAGGAAATAATACTACATTTAGTTACAGACCTGTGTTCCACTCAGAAGTGCTTCTAAAAATAAAAAGGATTTAGCAAGCTCTTTTTAATACTCAGAGTTTTCAGAATCAGCTGGAAAGCACAGGGATAAACATAATTATAGTACACACTAGAAAAATGTTTTAAAATATCTTTACTAATTTTGCATCTCACGCCCAGAAATGAAGAGATCAGCTGGAATTTCTACATTCACTCTGTGAGCAGAATTATAATACACCCAGAGAAAAGCAACTACGGTATTTGAACTCAAGAGGAATCCAGGATGTTCTGTATCTTGCAGAATTAGCACTTCAATTTCAACAACAAATTCCTCTTTCATAATTTTCACAGTTAGATAAAATACATTTCTGAAATTAACAGGCCTATTCTGGGAGGAATTTCATATATTCATATCCCCAGTAACCTTTCAGAACACCCAACAATACTCTATAAATAAACTACTTTGTGTGTACTGTACAATGGAAACACAGTGGTGTATTTTGAGCCCAGTCCTGCAAGTGTGCTTCTGTGAGTCAATCTTACTTAGGTCGGCAATCTCATTGAATTCACTGGGATAAGGGCTGCACAATCAAATTAACTGCACAGAAATAAAGACAGGAGGAAAGTCAACCTACTTATTATTCTGATTTTAATATGATGTGCTTAAACTACCTAAAAGCTTAATTTAAAAAGAATTCATTTGCACTGAATCCAGAGAAGTAACTAAAAGAGAATGAAGAACCAGAGAGGCAAATAAATACTTTGCCTTGCAGCAGTCTAGTATAATATTTTCTGCAAAAACAGGACTTTATTTTTCCCCTAACAGGGGGTCTTGACTCCAACGAAAAGATCCAGCCAAGGTTTATGGAAGTAATTAGATACCAACACTTCTGTTTTACAACACAGTTTAAGGCTCAGAGCTCTCAAGTAGGTCAGAAAGTACTACCACACAATAATACCTAATGTCTAAACTAACTCCTTACATCAGTTTCTTGCCATTAAACAGATGGGAGGAAAAAAAAAAAAACATTTACAATGATCATTTAAAATGTTAAGATATGGCATTTGTACATGAACTGGACCCCCTGAAAAAAAGAAAATCAACTAGTGGCATTCATTACTCTATTCAAACAGAGATTGCTACTTATTTTTTTGATGGGCTTCTATAAACCTCGGCTGAGCACTTTAAAAAATGTTTTTAGCAATGAGCACTTTAAAAAATGTTTTTAAAAACAAGATAAAGATGTGCAGAGATATGAGCTCTAGTTATACATAGCACTTAATACAGTGAAAAACAAAGATGTCATTTAAAATACTATCTGAGATAAAAGCTTACAAAGGGGAACAAGCAGCTGACAATTCAACATAATCTCCCATTAAATAACAGCTCATTTATACGTATCCCATTGTGCCCTCCACATCTGGCAAGTGATTGGAGTTGGCAGATTTATTTCTAGAGCTATCTTGCCTGCCCCGCAGTAGTCTCCCTCACCCCTAACAGGACTCTGCTACTTGCTTTCACAAACCTGGTGTGATTTGCAAAGATAAGGGTGTCCAGATTTTGTTACCACCTAATTACTACACATTTCATGTCTTTTAACACCAGGGAGGATTATTACTGCCATTTTCTATTGCTTCCTTTCATTTCAGCCATCATAAATTTAAAATGGTAAAAGTAAATCTATCTGCAGTGTGTCATTTATACCATAAGCCCCTGTGTTTGGAAGTGATAAAGGTTTCAGCCTGACCCTTGGCTGGTCTCTCTCTACCAGGTCCCTAGGGTTACATTTTACGGAAACATGATTAAAAAAAATAAGCTTCATTCTGGGTCACTAAAACATTTCAGAAATATTGGGGAGGGAGAGGGGGAAGGAGCACTCACACATTTTTCCTTTTGGTTTGCTAAAGCTCTTACACACAAGCAAAAGTGAAATAGAAATCAACAGTAATGTTTAAAAGTGGACATTATGGGTCTAATCCTGCAGTCCCTGAACTAAATCGGAAACCAATAAGTGGTTCGTACCTACTAAAATTCAGAATTGGGGTCATTCATTTTGCATAAACAGCTTTCTTATTTAAATCAAGTCTTCTTTTCAGTTATTAATACAGTTCTAAACAAACACCATGAGCGTGTCTGAAATAAGGCAAAACCTCATACTGTCTTTTTTGGCAACTCTACTTCTCATTGCAATGGAAAAGATGGGCATCTACCACTTTAATTGAAATTTTAACCAAAAGAGGTATGGCCAGATTTCTAATATGTTATTAACTACAGTATTTCCCATTTTACAATTATACAGCTAATGTCTGCATTGAATTCCCTAATTTCTCATTATAAAACAATTGGATTTCATCTAACAGTTTTTAATTGCATTGTTTCTCCTGCTAAAATAACTGCACATGCTTCTTGGTAAGATGTTGAAGTTGTTGAATGACAAATCAATATAGGTCATGCCATTGAGATTTAATCAATTATTATTCCATCTTCTAGCAAAATCAATGAGTGGTCTGAAATGAAGTGAAAATCTGCATTCATACAAAGAATGATCAAAAAATACCTACATAATATTATAAAACTAGAGCACACTTTATACAGCAATAGAGCCAGATCCGGTAATATCCACAAACATTAGTGAACCTTCTATTTTCAAACAGATTATTCAAACAAAAATGCTTTAGACCAGGGCCTTTCATTTTTAAAAAGTTCTGTATTTCCAGTGAAGTTCTGCCATAACAGTTTTCAGCCCCAAAGATTGCAAATTTCAGATAAATCAAAAATGTACTGTAACATTAACCAACCTGTGTGATTCTGAGGATACCACAACTACTCTTGCAGGAGATGAATGGCGTAGAACGTCTTCAAGGAGCTGAACAAGATAAAAATGCCCCAAGTGATTCACCTGGAAGGTAGACTCCAGGTCATCTTCTGTCAAGCACCAGGGAGCACCAAAAATGGCAGCATTGCAGATCAGTATGTGAAGAGGCCTGAATAATCAAAGTATTAAAGAATAAAATTAAAACAAGGAAAAGAAAGCTCAATGGAATATATTAATTACATTTTTGTGTGAATTGGGTCAACATGTCATCTCAAGATGCCCACCAGGGCAAGGCCACACAGCTTTTCCACTTCTCCAAAAATAGCAACTAGAATTGTAACACTTGGCATCTCTAGAACCAAGCACTGGAGGACTATCGCAATCTCCCTAAGTTCGGACCATTCAGAACAACAGCGATCACTGAATGGAGAGCTGATATGCATGGCCAGACCAGATTCTTAAATATATATAAGGCCCAGGAATACCCCAGGTCCTATCCATTCATCCAGATGTTACTAAACCATTGCAGCAGTTGAAGTAGAAAGGCAAAGTTTTGGTCTATGAGAGTAAAGCAAAGTAACTTTGCTACAGATATTGTAGAAAATCACTAGTCCTCTCAGTGAACAACAGGAAAAGGAAATAAGCAGCCAGAATGCAATAATGCTTTTGCCCACACATTTTATACCTTTGAGGCCTGCAAAGTACTCTTAAAATACAAGTAGTTTAAAAAGACTGGGTTGGAAAATAAAAACATCCTCCTTGGAAAACCCCACAAGGTGTAATTTTTGTGGACTGCAAACAGTACATATGAGTTCTATGAAACAGAGTCCTGCACTGAAGTCACCTAATGCAGTTTCTACAGAAATGCCATGATTAAGGCATCTCAAAATGAAGTGTTCCTAATCTGCCTTGTAAAAGGTATGATCCTGCCATTCTAACTATGCTGGAAGAGAACCTGCTATATACGTCTCCAAAATTCAAATCCAGAAAACTTGAACTTCTTTGACAACTCCGCTGTAATGTCAGGATGCTGAACACCTTGCAGCCTTCTCAATCTCCAGCCACAATCAAGGACAAACACCTTGGCTGGTTTTTCTCATCTTTTATTGAATACTTATGAAACACAGCAAAGGCTCTGGTTCTCAGACCTCAGGTGGATCACACAAAGTAATGACTGTCAAACAAATACTTTTCACCCCTGCAGTAACCATGCACCAATATCTGGAATGTCCTAATACCACAATAATAAAACCTGTCACGTTTGTTTTGCTTCTGCCGGCCTACTATGTCTTTACCCCAATTGGCCAAATCTCATGACAAAAACAAAACCAGCCATGTCTCCTTACCCAGTTCTAGAGACTCCCAACAAACCCCAATGTGAAGGAAAAAGAACTGCTTGCCTTCTTTTCAAGTACTTCTTCACAGCCCAACCACACAAAAGAAAACAAGAGACACAAAGTCAGGATCATTTTCCTACATGGTTGAAAGGCACATTTATCTCAAATCTGAGCATCTGCAAAAGCAATTCTGGAAAAGAATGTGAAAAATGAAGCCTCAGGCTGTCAAACAACTCTAAGTGAGTTAGATTCCTTCAGGTATGTTTGAAAAACCCAGATTTTGATAGCCTAGTTTTCAAAAACATTTCTGTTTTATGCATTTTAGTTAAATACTGAGTGTTGCATGATCACTGATCTAAACAGTAGGCTACATTTCCTTATTAAAATAAATTTCAACTTCAAGCCCATGCAGAAGTTACCAATAGAGTGTTGTTTAATAAGAAGTTAACAATCTAGTATCTGTATCTGTGCCAATCTGAAAAAAATTAATAAAAAGCCTCAGAAGCAGTATGAAACATCTGTGTACTTTGGGTAGCTCGTTTTCTGAAGGGCTGAATTTCTGATTTTCTTTTAGGTCAGTGAAATTTAGACTCATAATATCTACTCATACATTCTACACCTGGGAAAAGACACTGAAGATAAGGGGAGTGCCCTTTTAAAGGCAAGGGTTGCTGTTTCTATTCAAACTGACTTGCACAAAGTCATTGCTTTTTTCATCTTTGCAACCCCACTCAGCGTAGCACACTTGAATGAAGGGAATAAAATTCAGGCAGATTGAACTAAGAGACTCGAGATTGCATTTTTAAAGAGGTATCAGACCATTTGTGACATATTTTATCAAAAATACGTTTGCCAGTATTCTGCCAAATATTGTTTTGCCAGTATTCATCTCTAACCTCAGTTCATGTTGCCTATTCAAGATGCACCTGCCAGGAGGAAAACAAAGCCTCATGAAGACTGAGAGTACATGCATGCAAATTTTGCATGATTCAGCATCTCTTCTGAAAGTTTCTGAAAAGCTCTGGCAAGAATTAATTTACAGATTTGTAAATTTGCTGGGAAAAGGCACAAGCTTCTTCTACGTAGATGCAGTTGCTGATATAAGAGCCTCCCGTTTGAGAACTGAGGCACATTAGCACTTCCGTAACACAAAAAATACTACCACAATTCCCTCTAAAAGCAAATATGGCACTTTTAAAGAGATTACTATTCCATTTGGTAATTGTGATATAGCATATAACTAATATAAAGCAGAATGTGTTAATCTGATTGCTGCCTTATAACTGCCTCTTTTGTGAAATACGCAGATCCATAAAGGGCGATACGCACATGGATCCCACCTAAGTGAAAGACAGGAAAGTGGGTCACAAAGGAGACACRTAGAAATCTCCCCATCTCCCTCAACTACAAAACTATTTTAATTTTTTTATTTTTGTGGTTGTTACTGTACAATGACATTATCACATGATGCCGCACTGTGAATTCCAAATACAATATGGATAATAAGTATAATGTTATTACTTTCAGTTGTCCTTCGGTTTGATGGGTAAGCCAAACCGCATGGAACAACACACTCAAAAGTAACAGGCCACAGTGAGACAGAAAGGACCCACATATGAACCAACAGTGTATTCCACCTACCCAGATTGTAATAGCCCTCATTAATACTAAGTCCACAAAAACTACTAGAGGCAAAATATGCACTCAATACCTAAATCTGCCAGCTCGATTAATTAAAAAGACGATTCAAGAATTATAAAACTATAAAATGCGGTCGATTTTAAATTGTAAGTCCATTTAATTCAGTTTTATAAAAGAAAGAAAAGTACGCTTCAGTCTCTTTCATGAGATTTGTGTTTCTCAAACAACATCTTTGTTCTAATTTTTTTTTTTAACATAAAAGTAATTAGAACTCAAGAGACAGTAAAGTTACAAATATTTACAATGTTCTATAAAAATGATCTGTGAAGAAATATAAAATCAGAAACATTTTAAACTGATATCCTAGTGAGAAGGTAACGTCGGATTCCCTTTTAGAATGACTTTATTTCTAATTGGCGTTTGTGCTTTTAAATGGTCTAAAACTGTCTCCAGGCAAACGCGGCAGAGCAGAGACCTCAAGGGCAGCAGAGCGCGTTGCCGAGGGGCTGCTGGGCCGGGGCGCCGCACCGAAAGCGGCAGCTCGCACACCGGCCCCGCACCCAGGCCCGTTAACCCCCGCGGTCCCCCAGGCAGGCCGCTAGCGAGGCCCCCTTACTGGAAACGGGCAGGTGGGCTTTTGTGACCTGGACATCTTCCTGCCAGGAAACGAATGAGATTACCTATGTAACAGCCGTCATCGAGCTACGAATTTTAGCCACAGATGACAGATTCTAATCTCAGTGGTGCCGAGCTCCGGATCAGTGAACATATCATTATGCAGGAGCAAGATTTTTAAGATACATGACAATTCACACCACACATCTGGCACTACAGCTTTGCTTTATGACAGGAGTATTTGAAGTGATAACAGAACAACGACCTTGATTTCACAAGTTCATTAAAAACACTGCTGTGATCTGCATTAGGCTTCCTCCTGAGCCCAAGAAAAAACCTCCCCTCATTTTAAAAGTTTGTAATTCTACTTCCAAAGCACAACTAGAACCAACAAAAAAATGTCAGCAACATTTTCTGTAGTGTTTACTCCTGGCATTGACATTAGCAAGCTGCTCCCTTTAACCATGACTCCTATCTGGTATTTCTGGAAACACTGTACGGTTAAAACCTTGCAGTGTTTTGAAAATTTACCCCTATGCCTCCTTAAAATGTCTTCAGTCAGTGACTTACATCACACCAAGTGAGCTAATGTGTTCTACCATTACAATTTAAGTATGTACTGGGACTTGAACAYAAGCTGCTCCATCATAGCATACAGTCACTGTTTCTTATCATTCACAGCATGACTGAGACTCAAGAACACAGTGCTTTAACTGCAAGCTATACAGCAATTGTAGAAAAATCTCACTATCTCGGTAAGTGCAGCTTGGATTTAGTGAAAGTTAAAAAGCAAGTGGAATTAACAGGGACATCCTTAACAGTAGATGTTTTCAGCTGAGATATTCACTGTCTTGTGCACTTCACAAGCGTGTGATGCATCACTAACTCCTGCATTGGGCAAGTCATTCAGATCTCACGTGCTGTGCTAAATTTGCCATTAGAAGCAACAAAGCAATCCAACTGCTCTGCACTATTTGAAAATACAATAAGTGAATACATTAGAGAGATACAGAAATTAAGTTGTTGATATAAATCAGTTAGTTATGAAATTTAATAATCAATTTGTTAGCACCTGATGTAAAACTATGATCTGTCAGCATCCTCCCAAGCCGGCTGTGTGCAGCAGTAGATATTTCCAAGGGAATTAATTACTGATGATTTGCAAAGGTAAGAATAATATTTTTCAACAAATGTAGCCTGTGCACTAGGAGGTTAAACAAACACCACCAAAATGTCAACAGAGTTCTTGGCTTTGCTGTTCTCCCATTTCAAATGTAATGAAATAGTTAACCAGAAATTATGCAAAGGGAATACTTTCAAATCTTCCCATGAAGCAGAATGTCACACCATCTGGGGCACTTCTCAAGTGATTTGAAAAGTTCACACTGTTTGGAATTACACAGAAATTCAACAGAAAAGGCCTTGCAATATCCCCAAAGTCCCATAAGCAACTGTAGACCTATGTCACGGCCAGTAAAGAAGGCAGAGAGATGTGACTTCTCCTCCATAAAGAAGCAAAGTCACAGCCCACCAAACTTTTCTATCCCATAACTCCAAAAATCCAGGTTGCTTTCTCTCCATGTTAGAAAATGGTGCTTCTTTCTGTGAGGAAATGTCTGGATTCACAAAGAAGATAACCAGCATCCAGGCTAGTCTTATGGATTTCCAGAAAAAATGAGTTAAACAAGCATCTCCAGAAATACCATTCAATCACACAAGTAGCAATGACGGGAACCTGAGCAACGACAAAGTCGCCGAGTGTCACGCAGCAGCAGGAAATCTCAGCGCCGTGCGTAAGGAATCCAACACCTCCTCCAAAACATGTGCTAGTTTGACAGAAACTCAAACACAGAAAAGCCCTGCTCAACTCCGTGATTTTGGAAATGAACGCTTAGTGCCTAACTTCTCTTTTTCTAAGAACATTGATTGAAAGGCTGGTACAAATATTCTCTGTTGCCACCTGTCAGCTGACAGACTCACGGATACTTGTCAGACAGGCTTCATTTTCAGGCAAGCTACTAACACTGAGCATGGAGCCCTGACGGATGACCTCTTGCTCTAAGCAAGGAAAATTCTTTCAAATTCATCCTACTGGGTTTCTTTGCAGAATTTGACAGTGGTGATCAGCAAAGTTTTCTGCCCCACTTCCAAGTGATTAATGAAAATGGACTGAACTTGTCCTGCTTCTTTCCTCATACCAAATACACAGGAATTGTTACGAGCACCTGCCTCTGTGCCTTCATAAAATACCATCTGCATACTGCCATACAGGTCACCCATCTCTCAGTCATTATTCATTACCTCCATAAAATCTTGGGTATAGAATTTCATAAAAGTTTGAAGAAGGAGCAAAGGTCTCAATAGGTTTAGAAGTAAACAGAAGACATCCATTAGTCCTGGTTTTCCCTTTATTAGCTTTTCTTACACATAAAGGAAAAAATGGCTTCTTATATCTCTAGAAATTAATAAGCAATCTTCCTTTGAAGAAACACTGGCCTTTTAGCTCTACAGGGATAGAAGAGTTTGAAAGAAGCCTACTTTTCCTTTTAATGGGGTGCTGAAGCAATTTCCGCCATTGTGAAAATTTTGAAGTTCAGCTTCTGAAGAGAAATTCAGATCCCATATTAGCTAAAGAAACAGTTCTTAAAACATTTGTAATATTGCCCTCCAGCTGACCTTGATAATACCTACACCACCCAGAGAAATCTTCCTCAGAAAATGACCCAAAATGGGATTTTCCCTTCTTCCACTCCTGTGAGAGTTTCACAGAAACTACATATGAAATAAGAGAAGCAGGGATGAGGTTTAGTTTGTTGACATGACCTGTCTCCCACACTTGGCTATTTCATATACTGAAAATATGGTATGTGATATTAGAAATCCCAGGAACAGGGAACTTTTTAATCTATGTTTGGCCACCTGAGATCTTTACATCAGTAAATCACCTTCTTTAGATAGCAAACTAATTTTAAAAAATGAAGGTCAAGATTATAATTTTTGCTTGCTTTTTAGCTGATTACTCTAAGGCAGATGCCTTCCCTACTGTCCCAATGACTAGCTCCATTTGGTATATATGCCATTCCTCTTCTACTATTTTTCTGCAGGTCTGAAGAAGAAAATCTCTGAGAAAGGATCACTGAACTCAACCCACAACTTTAGAGTCTTCTCTTCCTGTTCAGATATACCCCATCTTTTATCAATTTACAGAGTGAGAGCAAGAGAGAGCATTACATTTAACAAGCATGTGGTGGGTTCTTTTTTCCCCGTAAGGTTCATACTAGGGACACTTTCTCCTTTTTAGGGTCCATTATCCACAGCTTTGAATTTCCTTTTGCATAGCTATAATCTAACTCTAAATTACATTTGACTCTGACAACAAACATTATACTCAGTGTATTGAAATTTATGACAAGTGTCAGTGCCGATCTTCGCTTTCCCCAGTCTGCCTCCTGAGGACAGCATTTCAAACCAAAATCCAATCCAGGAAACCACATTTTCCTTTGTCAAAGTGATGCATCTTTGCTATTTCTATATCCCTGAGCAAACAAAATGCCTCGATACACATGGATTTTGAAAGTCCAAGGGTGAGGTTGAGGTAGAATTGGGATAGGATAGGGCTCTTCAATTGAATTTTTATATCCATTCCACCTTTGATCATTTCCATTCTGGTTCCTGAAAAAGAAACACAAGTTTTTCTTTTTCTTCTTCCTTTTCTCTAGGCCTAGCACATTAAGAGGAGCACTTTTTCTGTTCTTTTCCACACCTTGCTCTTTTGGGGGAACTTTTTAAATCTCCTTGGTGCTTAGAAGACAGCAGCAATGAAAATGTTCAGAATCTGCTAAATTTCATTCAGCAGGATGAAGGACATTTGCTACCTCAAAGTGGACACGCATATCTTTTTTCAAAATCCCAACAGCAATTCATTATTTGCACATATACACAAGCAGTTACTAATAAGAATAAATCTGCTGTAAGGGAGCATTCATTTTTGCAATAACCATGGAATGATTTGGTTTTTTGGCATGCATTTCTAAATATATGAGTTTCATTTGTACACACTAACTTCTTGTTAAAAAAAAAAGTACAACTCACAAGAAAGGTCAATTACTACTTTTATTATATATTTGTGATATTTCCCATGGAAAACAGCTAACTCCTTGGAAAATGTTTTCAAGACCACAGTTGATCATTCACACAATAAAACACTTCATGCATTTTGAACATTTCACTTGCCAATGACAACTCCTTCCTCTGTTTTGCCTAGAGAAATATAGAGCTGTAATAGAGTTCAGAAAGCCCCCAGCAGCTGCATGCTGCCATTCAGACCTGAAAGATTCCATGTTGTGATAAAAATTAATGTACTTTGACATCCTCTGGGATTTTTGGTGCCTTGGGAACAGCTAATGAAGAAATACTACCTTTTCAGACTATAACGCAAATTTTTGGATTCTAAGATTAAGACACATGTGGCATATGCATGACCTGTCTAACGTCAGCAGTAAACTATCCATACCCAAGTGCCAAAAGACTCTGCCTCTGTGTTTTAATTATCTCCCATAGAAAGCCTTTAACCAAATAGACTAAATACATTTTAATGCATATGTAATTAAACAGCTAATTTTGCCTTGTATTTCAGAATTTTTAAAAGACAACATCAATTAAAAATACAGATCCTTTAAAAATCCATTATGCTATAAAGCTGTAAAACCCTTGTTTTATTTGAAACATAATATATTTTAATCGTGCACATTAAATCATAAGTATCTTACGTCTTTAAATACTCAAAACAGCTTTCATGCCTGCTGCATCTGGTGGAAAATTTTCAGGAATACAGGGCCTACAGACTTTGAAAAGTGGAATCCAGAATATCTTATGAGCCCCGCCAGACTTCTACGGGGCCGCTGGGCAGGCAGACGTGCGCGGGAGTGGGCTCCAGAACCAGCACGCCGAGCGCAAGCCCCCACCGGTTCAGCCTCATCGCGCACCTCGCTACAGCAAGCGCGGCAGACACACGGGAAATCTGAAATCCCTCCAGGCACCCGATTCAGCGCTGTTGCAAGATGCCTCCTTCCATTTGGGATCCTCGCAGGCCTCTTTTAAAGGGTCTAAGGAATTAAGTCAAGCTCAGTTGTTTAGAAAATACTATCATAAAAATATCCTAATACTACACCCTAATACTACACCCTAATACTACACCCTAATACTACACCCTAATACTACACCCTAATACTACATAAAAGTATCTAATGAAGACCTAACAACACCAATTTTATTAGTATTATGTAAAAACAATAAATATTTTTGCAGATGCAATCACAGCTAATATTATAGTAATCTGTCAATTCTACCTATATTTTAATGCAGACTTTTACTTTAAAAAACACGAACATCTCTCTGAGCAAGGAAGTATTTCTTGTGTTCCAAGAATAATTTCCAGATACAGCAGATGAAATTAAAGGTGATCTGGTGAAAACTTCATGATCTCTGCCTCCAGTAAAAGGTGGGGAGGGGTTAAGCTTGAGAGGTTTTTAATTTAAAAAATACTGGAAACAGTTTCTGGATCCACATGACTTGACACATGCAACCAAAATGGGGTAATTGTGTGAAAGAGCTTAAAAAGAGAAGGAAAGAAAGAAAAAAGAAAGAAAGGAAGAAAGAAGAAATATTTATACAGAAAGCCAATCCCTAGGCTTTAAATAAGGCACAATACCACTACATGGAAAAAAAAGAAATGTTTCACCCTAATATTAGTATGTATGTTTCAAATCCAGTCAACCTTTGATCTTATTTAAATTTATCATACATGCTGTCTGCAATAGTAACTTCTCAACTACGCATTTGTTTCCATATTTAATTCAATGTGGATTTTTTTGGACATCTCTTAAAATGTGCTATTGATTCAGAGTTTGTGTCTGAGCGGCACTGTCAGAATGCCCATAGTATTCAAAGCTCAAAAGACAAATTTAATAGCTCAACTGTTACTCGTTTTAATTCACAGAAAGTATTTCTATAAATGCCAAAAGGTTTAACAGATCTGTACAGTCTTAGAGAGAAAAATATATTCAAATTTTGAAAGACAATATGCGGTGGCAATGATTGTCTCTGACAAAGATATAATCCACTGCAGAACTATTAAGCACATTGGCATAATGTCACCACTTACAATTTCTTTAAATCATATATTTATTTTTTCTTGATTTTACAAGTTATCTATGCAATGACTTGCTAAACAGATCATATTTTTGCAAAGGTATTTATATGAATGAATATAATTTATTATACAATTTCTATAATGGTGGTTAAATTAGAATTAAAAACAATTCAACAAGCATGCAATATGTCAGTTATAATACATGAAAAGCCAGCACACAAAGAGAAATAGTATTCTGGGGTGAACTTTCAGCAGCTCTGAAATCTTAATTGCACCCACAAGGTTTCAGAGAGCTTCTGCTTGCAGCATGAAAAATGAATGTACTCATAGAGTTTGAGGCCTCAGTTAAGGAGGCTAACTAAAAATCTGGCCCTCTCCATTTTGGTCTGGTTAGGGAAATAATAAGAGACATTCCAAATGGAGAATCATAATTCATAACTGCTGTCTTTTCCATATTTCTATACACAGCATAAATGAATAAACTGTTAGCATACGCCAATTCTTACCACAAAGATATACTGTTTTAAAGTATAGGAAAGTAACTGCAGTGAAAACCTACATGTGGAAGTCCTGTATAATTGTGAAGTGTTGCTACCAGTTCAGAAAAGTCTAAGTATTAACTGCTGGCAAATACTGTATAAAGTATACACGCTCTCTCTCTCGCTCTCTCTCTATATGTATAAATATATGTATACACACACACACACACAATACCATATACTACGAATAAATACCAAAGTACCAGATCCACAAATCCGCACTCGTACACAACTACCAAATCCTACAGACCCTGAACTACAAAACACTGAAAGAGGCTTGATTTAAATGCTACGCTGCATACAGGCAGAGGAGGGCAGTCATTCTGACTATACAGGAGGATTAATAGCAACCATAATTCCTCACGATTTGCCCACTCAACAAAGAGGAGATTCAATTCAATATTTTTCAGTTCCAAAAGCCTAATATGAAAGATTGGATGGTCTGGCCCTTCCAATTGCACAAAAAAAATCAGCTAATGCCAAATCCTCATTTATAAACAGATTATTTATTTGACTTTGCATAACTGAGATATTCAATCAACTGCCTGGGTTGGAAACTAGCAGGTGGAAGACTAGGTGTATAGAAAAGTAGTAACAAGTTTATCCAGTTAGGTGCGTTGAGACCTCTTTTCCTGTGAAGGTCACCCACTGCTGTTGGAAATGTCAAGCGGGGAACGTATCTCCAGCTAACAAGTCAGGGCAACTACAGGAGTGCCAGAAATCACCCTACCAATCAGAGGAATAACAGTGCAGCACTTCAACCCATAAGAGAGCCTAAAATAAATCACTATTACTATAACATTACTAATTGGCCTTCTATAAAGAATTGGCTTTGTGAATCCTTCAGTCCCATTTTTTATCAAGTTGAACTAGTATTTTATGTATTTTTCATTTGTTGTTCTGATTGTGCTACAACCTCACAATGAAGTAAGGGATAGATCAGATATTTCCCAGCAATATTGTTTTATTCTGCCAGAAGACCTCAGGAGATCCAACTTCAGTGACTGCATTTAGCTTATTTTGTCCACAGAACTGTTTTAACTGGGGCAGCTAGAAAAACTGGAGAACACTGTTCTTCTCCTGAAGAAAGCTGAGACTCTGCTGTGATCACAAAACTCCAGGATCTAGATAATCTACAAAACCTTATCTCTCAAAGCTTCATTTGAGACTGCATGGATAAAAGAAAAGTTTCATAGAGAGAAAAAAGCTGTATCAACTCAAGGGTATAGATAATGGAAACAAAAAAAACCCACATTTTTTTCTATGAGGATGAAGGGTTTTCCAGAATATATTTACAGGAATATTGCATAATCTACCAGTGTATGCATACCACTGAAAATCGTGAGTCCAAATTGTATCTGTGGGCAAGGATGCAACATCTAACAAATCCAAATAGGAATAAAAGCTACCGACTCTTTTAGAAGCATGATAACTTGAAGATGAATCATCTGATTTTTACTTTCAAACAGGAAAGCCTTCTTAGCTTTTAAATATTAAGTAGTGCTCCAATTTGTATTAAATGTTTCTTTCCAGAGTAGCTCTTTCCTCCTGCTTTTTATCTATGTTTCAAAAGGTCTCTTCCTCTGTTGCAACATTTGTTTTCTTTAGGTAACCAGCCCGTTAAATTCTCGCTTAGCAAAGGATGCAATTTCTTCATTCTTCAAGTAGTTTCCGGAATCTCTCAGATTCTCAAACACGTACAAGAAGGCAATTCTCTCTCTGCAAGTGATTTGATCAATGCAGGAGATTAACCACTTTAGCAATTCTATTCTCCCCACCCCCATCCCAAGGCTATGATAGGTTTTTGATATATTAAGTATATGAAATTTAGGGACTTTTTCCGGAGTAGTTGCATTTTAATTTTCTCATCCAGAAAAAGATCTGCAAAACACACAGTCCTTTAAGACTCTTCCAAATTGCTGTCAGCCAGGGAAGAACTTGCTCCCAGAGATGTGACTATAAGAGTACATCCTTATAGCTGCCATCAAAAATATTATCTAGAGCCACAAAGTGTCCCAGAAGAGCAGAATTTCAATACACAAGCAAATCTACTTTCTGTTTTATAAAGTTTCAATTATTAGGCCAAGACCAACAGATTCTGGAGAATACTGTATCAAAGTGCCCAGGARGCAATAGTGGGTTGGGGAAGTTAAACAGACAAGAAAACTTCTACATCCAGAAGTTTAAGAAGTTGATCGCATAAGGCCTCTTCACATAGTGTGTAGAAATAAATGTATAGACTTGTATTAAGAAGTGTGTGTGTGTGTGTATATAAAATTTCTCCTTCATATTTTAAAATTACTGCATTTTTGTCCCAGAAACCAAGTTCTATAAAACTCAGAACTCACCTAATCATTTTGCTTAGGAAAAACAAAACAAAGCAAAAAAAACTTTCTTATTCTCTTTTTCTACTACTTTATTGTTAAAGGATTAGGAATTTTTTAAGCATGAAAACTCTGTGCTGACATCACGTGTCTCCTGCGTTCATCGACATGACTTACAGGTAGCACACCGAACTGGGGAGAATGCGATCAAGGTACGCCTGAAATCAGAGATACCAAAGCCCTGCGAAAGCCAGGCTACCCGCTTACAGACTTGCCAAAGCATACAGAACAAGACTCCATCTGTCACTGAATGCATAAGATTTCTTTCTATTGCTCATAAAGCTACTAATACAAAGGAATCTGACAAAAGCTTCTGGACACTACTGCAAAAGAAATAAAGAGACAAAAGTAGTTAGTGTATATTAGAGCCAGAAAACATACAAAGCTGGCATTGCACTAACAACATGCTATTGCTGTATAATTGCTTTTTGACCTTATCCAGACATAGTTAAATCACAAAAAATCAGAGCTAGAAAGACCTAGTAGATATTCTAGTCCATAGTCCTGCCAGGGCAGATGATTGCAAGGTAACTCTTCTGTATCTGTATCAGATAAAAGATTTACTGGTACAGGCAGTGTGTGGGGCCTGGTTTCCATCCAACCTCAGAGTTTAAACAAAATATAGCTGGAAATTCATTTTGGTCAAAATCCCACAAGCCTCACAATAGATACAGGCCTTAATCTTTCCTGCAATGCTTCAAGAAGTCCTGCCAGACACACACACACAAGCACAGACTCAAGATACAAATACCTGAAGGCAAGACAGAGGCTAAAACATTGCCTACCACATTTTCCAAAATAAAATAAGAGTGAAACATTAATAAAACGTTTCCATTACTGAGAACATAATGTAGCTAAACAGACATACATTGGTAAAATAATGTATGACAACAAAAGTAAAACAGGGTTTACTTATTCTATATTTTCTGTATCTTATCATTTTCTAAGTGTCATTCAATAAAAGGTTTTCATTTTCTAATTTCTCCAGCAAAATTTGATTGTTTACTTCTAATGATTTACAAGATGCATGCCAAATGGACTCGAGAGGATGACCATGATATGATCTGCAACACACAAATCAATTTAAGAGCCGCATTTGGAAGAAGGGTGTTTTAACTTTTAGCTGTACCATATCCTATTTTTAAATAAATGTAGCATACCAAAAAGCATGCAGAAGCACAATTAAAACTCTTGCCTGTTCTCATATTATGACACTGAGTCAGTAATAAAGCAGCAATGCTGCAAGCATTTGTCTTAATATTTTAAGAAAGTTTTAATATATGAAAATGCTATATGGTAAAAAAAATATTGTTACCAAGGATTTTTGGCAGTAAAGGAACTGGTGTTAGAACTCAGTTTTGACAACTCCTTGAATCTAAAAGACCTGTAAGTACTAAAATGTCATCTGTCTATCCATGGGAGATTTAGCTTTGGCAGTATTTCAAAAGTGAAAAATCATTCTTTTTTTTATATATTTTCCCTACTACAATATATTTTCAAAGCTGTCTAAGAGGCTTTATTCTCTTGAGAAGTATAGTATGAAGTACATGTGTTACAGAAATATTTGCAGAAAAAAACTACTAAGTTTGAATAGTCACAAAAATCAGATACAATGGGTCCAACTGTGGATAAAGCACAAAGTGTGGAATTTATTGCCAAGAGTTGGCACTTAAAGATTCCAAATCATTTCTTCAATTTAGTGATTCATTGTTCTTTTCAAGCTAAATTAAACAGAACATTTGGAAAGAATATAATCTTTCAATGCAAAGTGGCCAATTGTTAAGTGATGCCATTACTTCTCTTCTCCCTCCCCCCCCCCCCTTTTTTTTTTTTTAAATTACAAACTATTCCAGAGACAGGTCTGTGACCCCAGGCTTTTTTCAAACCACTGGAAAAAAGTTATCTGAGCGGCTTTTGATAGTTTAGCTTTGGCCCTTTTCAGTAGCCACCAGGGGTACTAATGCCCCTATTAAAGGTGGGGCTACACAGGAAATAATCAGAGATTGGTAATTATTTTTTTAAGATAAAAACAAATAGTCTTCAATTTATGTAAAAATATGCACATAAAAAAGCAATTCCTGAGAAATGCTTATTCACCTACTGTAGTTTCTGAGCAGTCCAACTGTGGTAAATTCTGGCAGTTGTGCTCAGCTGATTAAGACATTAAAATAACAAGAAATTATTATATGTAATCTTCTGAGTACTTACACATTCTTGGACTTGAATGCTTCAGCGAAGTGCTGCACACTGTGAAGAGAAGCAAGGTCTAAGGTCATTGCTTCTACCTTGGCTTTATGCTGGAGCAAGAGAAAAATAAAGATAAATAATAGCAAGTTTAGTTCACAGTATCATGTTACAGAAAGTGTGTTATGAAACATGTCAGATTCCCTTGTTTAACATTATAAGCCCTCAGTGAATACAAATCATCAAAAAGAACGGACAAGCACAACATTCAGTGCCAAAAGTAGCATTGTAACTTCGTAGTTCTGCTAAAAACATACACTACGCAATGCACAGCTTCATATAACACAGGGAATTGACACAAGCTAGTTTTGGTTAATGTATCTTTTTCTTTCCATTTAGCTGGTGAAACTTGTATGTAACTCGTGAAATAAAAAGTTGAGTAAGTGTTATTCGTAATACATGCATTTTTTAAATACTATACCGGTAGAAAAATACTCAGTAAATATTCTTTAAAAATCAGCTGAATTCATATTCATCCTAAAACAAGCTACTATCCATAGCAGCTGATATATAAGACACTATAATATGAGTATAGAAAACATCTGATCAGCCTATTATTTTTCATACAATAAAAGTTTACCAGGGCAGAATATCCTCTAAAAAATTGCTTATGCTCTTAAAGCCAACTTTTCACCTAGAAGAGGACATGCAATCCCACAAAAAGACAGGTCACCCTGGAAGGGCTAAGCTGAAGCACCACCCAGCCAACGCTTCTCAGTATGCTCAGCCTGAAGGTCCCTGTCTGCAGATCCTCTGAAATGCTTACATTCCAAATCTTGGAACAAAATGAACCAAAAATCTATTTTCATTGCAAACCACCGAAGCGGAGAGCCAGCCAGTACACAGAATGAGGTGGACCATGGCTCTTTCAAGCCGCAGCTTGGAACTGGCTCTCGTCTGACCGCGGCTGTACGAATGCATTGCCTCTCGGCACTGCAGTGTTCCCTGCTCAAGTCAACAGTCAACTTCAGTTCTTCCACACAAGCTATACTTTAAGACATCTGTGATCTTCTGCAAAATACCAAACATTACGACATACAAGTCACACATTCCCTAAGAAATTATAAGCACCTATGCTTGTCCTTGTCATTGCTTTTAGAGTCACTGCTGCCCAACACCATATAAACTCTCTGGCACCTGAAGGAAGCTGCTAAGTGCCTTGTACTCTCCCCAAACTTAAATTTGTCTGCATAAATTATGTAACACTATTTATGCCTACTTGCAGCCCAATCTGCTTAGCTCATCCAGGAAAAAAGAAATTAGAGGGACACTTCATGCAATTCCAACATGCTACATACGACTCTGCAGAACTGTAATGGTTTAGACTGGACGTTAGCACTGCTAGAAGAAAACAAAGGAAAAAGATGCAGCAGATACAGCGGTACTGTGCAGTCACAAGCAGCATCTGAGGTTAGGCAACAGCAGCTTTGCAAGCACCATGCTGCAATGGGACCTACTGGGATTACAAGGTTAGAGGGTAGGCATATTTGGAGAGACCAAAAGGAAGCAGTGCAGGCATCAGCACAGGAAGACGACAAGAAGTGCTCCCTTGTCTCTCAAATTCAGCCGCTTCACGGATCTCCCTGCTTCATCGCATTTGATGTTTTTCTCCCCACATCTGCTTTTTTTCTCGCTAGCACCCCTTCTGCCCACTACAATTGTATTACAGGTTGTGATTAAACAGAATGTCACTCAAATTACTTTCTTCCTACTCCAGCCAGTCTTAACAGGACAGCACAACAAATACAACTAAAATTGACAGGTTCAGCTTCCATCAGGAAATATCAATTGATGGTGTCTGAAAGGGCTAAACCCAACTCACCCTCACAAGATACACATCATTAGAGTATCTGGATTTACTTTGCCCCCCTACATAAATATATTCTTCTGTCTGACRGTCAGAGACTTCAGAAAGGCAATGCTGGCTAGTTTACACAACTGTGCTCCATAACAACTTCTCTTCAACTCTGCAGTCCAAGGCTGTTTACCTAAGAGATGTAGTGTGCATAGCTGCTTTTATTTTGCTTCTGTTCTCCTCAGTTGAAACATTTTACTGACTTTTCCAAGGGGAAAAGGACAAGAAAGCTACAAATACAAGGGCATAAGGGGGTCCAAAAAAACCCTCCCAAAAAAACAAGAAAACCTAAGTAGTTCAACAGACTAAAGCAAAAGCTGCTGGTTACTACCCTCCTGGGGACACTGATTCAAGTCCACACGGTATATCACCACTCAGGTAATGCTTTTGCTCTTGGTGTCAGCTTTCAGGTTTCTGCTACCGATTCCAAGAATGGAAAAAAAAGTCTTTGTATTTCAAGGCCAAAAGAAAAAAAATTGTGATGCCCCCAAAATACTTTCAGCAATTAAGCAGACAAAAATGGCCTGGTTTTGTGGATGAATATACTAAAGATGTGAAAACTAGAAATTTAAAAATCATAAATAAATTACTGAAAGGGATAAATGGTTGCCTGTTAGCGAAAGCAAACTGCTACTATAGGTTTCTTCTGTATCAATTCAAAGAAATGAGACCACCATTCCAATTATACATTATTTTACTGGCTAAAGAAAATGGAGTATCTCAAACAATTTAACACTACTTCCCCTTTTTTTCCTTTTAGCTTTTAGCTTTGATACACATGCAGTTACAGAAGAAGATAAAGATGACATTTGGTAAGAAATTCAACAAGCTGCATCTAAAATAACCTGAAAAAAGAAAAAAGGAGGAGGAAAAAAAAGCATTCATGTGCACAAGAATTGGGAACAATATAAAATGGATATTTACTTCCTCCTATGAGATAGCGATTGCTACTGACAACGCCACAAAGCTGACTTCAAAACGTTCAGGACCAAAGCCCAAGTGTACTGAGCTCGCCCTGCTCTGCATGCTCGGAGCACGTTTCCATCGCCTGGGCAGAGGCGGCGCACGGCAGCAGGGAAGGGCTCTAAGGCAGGGAAGGGCTCTAAGGCTGCCCAGCAAGGCAGGTCCTCAGCCTGCTCCTCCTGCATAGACGGACCGTGGCACATGTCCCTGAGTATTTTATACTGGCTGTGGGATCGCTCTTTTGAGCTTAGGTCTTAAGTCACAGTCCATGCTTTGAGCTGGTATTATGACAGATCACAGAGAGAACAGATATAATCTTGATTATCAAATTAAAAATGTTTCAATGAAGAGTCAAAGAAAGCTTTAACAGTTAGGACAAGGCAGTGCATAAATCAACTAAACCATGAAGCCTAGTCAAAAGCTTGGTTTAATAAAAGGTTTACTTTAAAGGTAAAATACTCCCCTTTGGTTTCCAGAAAAAGCAGTAGCCGTACACAGGGTACTGGGTGCGCAGCATTAGTCTCTCCTGCCAGTTATTTACTTCACTGTTTCCACATCAAATCTCAATTCTAATAGCTGTAGTGTGCTGATTAATAGTCTTGGGACATCTTCCCTTGCCTACATGCACCTCTTCCACCTTCTGCTTCCCCCTTGCTGCCTATGGCTTTTCTATCAAGTAGGTCAGCAGAGGCAAACAGCAAATACAAAGTTTTCTTTTCAACATTCTCCCTGCCTTTGCTTATGGAAAAACTGATGCTAAAAGTGTCTGTCTCCTTCATTAATACACAAGATACATGTTGAGCACAAGGGACACCATTTGCTCTACRCCCTCACAGAAGAGCCAGAGCATGCGACCCCAATCCACTCAGATCACATCTTGCCACACTGGTTTAAAAAGGCCTGCAAAATAACAAGCATGAGAGTTTTCTCCAAGCAGTAACTGAGGAACCAATAAATTTATACATTGTGGGCTTAGGCAAGTCCCACAGCTTTTCTTTCTCAGCTTCTCCCCTGCAAACCGGGATTGAAGCCCTTCCCACTCCACAGAGGTGCTCTGCATTTCACCCGTTCCTCCTCCTGTAGTTCGAGGAGGGCACGTGCCTTCAGTACGAACCTATTTTCGCTCCAAAATTTTCCACACTTTCTTCTTCTAAGTTACAAATAAGTAAAAAAAAGCTATGAATAAGGCAACATGTTTGCAAGGTAGGTTCCTATCAATGTAAGGATATTAGCAGTGACAAGTATATAAAAAATAAACCCCAAAAAGAAACGTTTTTGCTAAAAGGCATCAAAACTGTAATTGTAATTCACAGTCACAACTGATTGTTAATGATATGCTGCAAATCCTGATCTAATGTGTCATAATTGTATTATGCTGATGTCTCTCACCATTTCGCTTCACATATTTTCCGTACTGAATTATGCCTCATTTTATGCTGTGAAATCTTAAATGGGACTTGTCACTTCCCCAAACACAAAGGAGACGGGAGCTTAACACTTCCGTCATGATACCAACACACTAAAACAGAAAACTGCAGAATGTCTTAAACTGTAACAATAAATGATATTAATGCTCCCTCTACTACTTTATTTGCAGTTACATCAGTTAAAGGGATACTAAATAAGAGAAGGTATTTAGGAGCATTTGGAGAGCTCACTTGTAAGCGCAGGATCGCTGCTACGTGCTGCCTGCCGACAGCCTGGGCCACACGAGCTGCTGCCCTAACCGCRGCTGCCCTGCACAAACGGCCGCCGCAGCCCGAAACGTCTCCCCAGTTCGACTCGGGCAGACGTAGCAAACTGGCCAAAAGGAGAACGGACAAGACAGGGTACGGCAGGCGCACTGAGCCTTGTGAAAACGGTCAGCCACAGCCAGCCGAAAAAGTGCTGCGGGGATGAGGAGTATTTGCGTTTCATGAGGTCCGAAGAGCAGCTCGTGGCTAACAACGTCTGGTCACCGGCACCCTGCCTCTGAAGAGGCAGCCAAACACGAACCACCCTCCAGTTCCTGACAAGCCCTTGTTCAAACACAGTCCAATAACATTTTGAAAAGATGCAAAGAAAAATGTTCATCTTGTTTGATGGTTTTATACCCAGTTCTAAAAGCACTTTATCAATATTTCTAGATAACTTGCATTTTCATTGCTCTGAACAGAAATAGCACCAGAAAGCAGTTTGCGTAATTTTGTATGTAAGCTGCTGCCCATGTGGAGCAAAACTATTAAAAATGCTTAAATGTAATTGGTAATATTTTGCACACATGCTAGAAAAATGCTTATTGAGCCAGAAACTAACATGAAAGTGAAAACATCCAGAAAGCAAGCAATTTCACTGCATGCACTGTATTCACTTTACAGCTTAAAAACTGTTTAAAAATGAACACTGCATGGTAGAGTAGTTTGGCAGTAAACATGATTGTGCATTTGTGTCTTGCTATTGAAGAAGGAGTCTTTTTTCATAGTGAATTTTTCATTCAAATGTAAGTGATGATTTACGTTAAATATAGGTAAAGCATAGCTACATTTTCCTGAAGGATTGCAAGGAAGTGAAGAGCAGTACAATAAGTTGAAGCATAAAAGCTTTCTCTGTCATAATATTTATTATAATGGCATATAAAATAGCTGAAATAAATAATAGATGACTAAAAGTAAATTCATATGATAAAGAATCTTTCAGCAGACACCATTACTTCTGACTGCTCTAGTTTTATACAGAGTTGAAGGCTCTTAATAAATATGCTGCAGTCCCTTATCTTATGCAAGTACCAGACATCTTTTGAGGACCTACTTAAACTGTAACATAGTGGACACTGGCTGGTTTACTGTATAATTTTACTTTCAAAAGATACAGTGTATATATCTTAGATATTTAAAAGCCCTTTTCTCAAAACTGAATACATAGCACAACAGTAAAAACACCCAACTCTGAGGGACTGAAAATATAATAAATTGCAAAAAAACACTTTGATAAAGAAAAAACTTGATGACATCTTGGAATGCAAATACTTCTGATAGATGCAGAGCGAGAAACAGATAATCTTCAGGAAAAAAGAATTCAACATTAAAACTGATGAAAAGTCTGTAGAATTATGTTAAAATGGGTAAAATAAACAAATAATCAAAACTCAGCATATGACAAGCAATGCCCAAATAAACCCATATTTCCATGTTGAGAACAAAGTAAAGGATGTGTTAGAAGCACATCTGACAATTTGACACATAGCTTATGACACTCAATAGTCACTATGCACTATTTATGGAGGAACATAATAAGGAAAAAGGCTTTCACTCAGGATTAGGACTGTAAATATTATTGTCTCTAATGTATTCAACATTTGGTACTTCATGCAAAACTGTATTTATGTAATGCTAGCTTCATACTGTTGTGTGCTTTGAATGCTACGAAGCTACTTCTCGTGGAAATGAATGGGACAAGTGAATCATACTGCTTTAAGAGTAACCTAAGATACATACTAGATGCTTTAATAATAAGTTTTTTTGTTACATTTGAGTTAACTTAATAAAGTCCACTAGAAGACATTGGGGTAGAACAATTTTACAGTCATTTTTCCAATTTTTTCTGTTTTCTCCCCCATATCTACGCAGTACTTTTCAAATTTTCACTAATTAATGAAGGAAGACATGGTACACATGACAAAACAATTTCCTGCATATTACAGTTTATGTTATTAACCCTTACCTACAGTGGAATGACTGGGATTGATTGTGATTCTTTATGAAAATCAGAGATGAAAAGGATTTTTCTTTCACTAGAAAGAAAATCTATTTAGTAATACTTAGCTTCACTGCTTTTCCAACTTACTTTTTTTACCTTTATTTTCTTTATAATTTACTGATATTTAATTCCAATTTCAATGGTTAGGAGAACAGCTGTCTTTGCTAAATATTCAGTACCACTCCCTTGCACATCAGAAAGCTCGAAAAACCACAATTCAGTTTCAGCAAGTTTTACAGCAGCTCCAAGGAACATTTCTTTTCTCAGTCTACACTTGAAGTGTTATTTGTTTGTGTGAGTTCAGTCCACATCTTTCCTCTCCCACATCAACTTCAAAGGAAACTTCAAGAATCATAAGTGAAATAGCTTGTTTTCAATATCTGCAATCTTAAAGTTTCTGCAGCACAGAAACGATGACTCTAACCCTCCAAGTTTATAGATTTCAAAATACTGCAATTGCTGGTATTGTATTGGTACTTTCAGTGTATGCATTATTATGGACACAGTCTACATGTCCAGTTTCACCTTACTCAATCTCATTGAATGCACTTTAATGCTCTGAGTGAGCCTTCCCCAAACCTGATTTTATACAGCCTGGGTCCTTCCTGTTTCAAGTAACTAGATTCTCATTTTCTTCACAAAAATGGAATTTTGGTATGGGTTGCCTTCATCCAAGTAAAGTGAATAAAGACCTACTGGGTCAAAATCAGTCTGCAAATTGTTAGGATTACTGATCATCCTTGAACTTACACTTTATCATGAAAAATGTATTATTTTCCTTTCCTGTAACCCTTCTCCAGAACATTTACAGATATTTGACAGCGAACACTATCTCTGTGGCAGCCTCTGTAGCTTGGAGGAATAAGCAACTGCTTTAAGAAAACTTCAAGCCATGAAGCTCTCTCAGGCCTGTTCTCCAGCCCAGTGTCCTCACCTTGCTAGGGCAGTTCCCCACCCATGATACTCTAGGATGAAGACATGAATCTGAGATTATCCTACTAAGCTTAATAAGGTTATAAAAACAACAGAGAAATCCAGATCCTCCTTTGGCCAGAGAGTAAACATAAAGACAACAAATGAACAGTTCACATTGAAAGGCCAGAAGGACAAAAGTGATAAAAAAGACCCGACATGAAGCAGTCCAATTTCTGAGAATGCCAGGTGCCGACGAGGTATTTGGTCCTCACCTTTAAACAAACCACTGTTCACTACAATGTTTTCCCACCTTCCAGCTTCTTAATTTATCTTAGATAAATTTTATATCACAAATATAGCTATATGACTGACTAGCTATATTTTCTGTATTTGAGTTGGACATGCTTTCCCAGGTCATCAGTCATTTTAGATCACCAATATTTTAAAACTGTGTATGTATTTCTGTTAGTAAATGTCTTCATATATAAAGAAATACAAAATACACTTACTCATTTCGCTGTGGTCACTCAGTTTCTCAGGTTTCAATTTCATTATTTTTTTCTAAATGTTCAGAAATGAATACCACTACTATGAAGAATGCTATGCTATTTCACAATCTTTAAGTTAGTTTACTTTTAGAACAGATCAGTATCTCTGAAAATTACAGCCTGCAATATCTTCAAAAGACAATTATGAAGGAAAAAAAGAAAAATATCTGCATTTCTTTTTGAAACTAGTATCTTCAGAGAAGCAAATTATACCACAGCAATTCTAAATCATACTTAAAAAGAGAATAAGAGAAATCAGCCTCCTCAGGTAATTTCTTAAATTATTTATTCCTTAACCAGAGAGAAGAGAAAAACACACATACGCACACAAAATTTACTGGACCATAATTTCAGAATACTTAAATTTGCAGGCTCCAAATACATCTGTTTTTTCCTGTATGCACACAGTTCCATTGCACACACTGCACATCTGCTTCAATTACAAGAAATGCTTTTTTTTTTTTTTTTTAATATCTACCATAGGTTTTGGCAGTAGGAATTTGTTTAGTTCTTAATGTACATAAACTGTTGGTATTTACTTGGGAGCCTACTTTTTAGCTGAACTTTTTCTTTCCTGGGATATAGAACATTTCTCTCCATCTCCAAACCCCCATTCCTCAAAAGCTCATTTGAATTTATCTTGGGGAATCTCAAATAATCTTGGCAATACATTACGTGCATATGGTTTACTATTCTAATAAACATATCTTCTTGTTTACAGGATAATAGAGCGAGCCTGGGAACATGCAACAGGATCTTCACTGGGTGGAGAGCCTCCCATTCAAATGCTTTCAATTCTTCTCATTCTGAAAGATTTGAGCTGATAGCAGAATGTATTTTTAAAAAAAGGCAGCAAAAGCTAACAGCATTTCAATAATTTAGAAACTACAGACTTTGTGTCCTTTTAGAAACTTGCTCAGTTTGAAATTTTAAGATTAAATAAACCTAGTTTATTGTTTGCTGAGAAATATGCAGTATAGAAATAAATAGGGTAATGGATTTTTTTGGAAATGGTAGAGGCTGGAGGAAGAATGAGTATTTCTAAACAGATATTAAAACAGGATCATCACCACTGCAATAAAAATATTATCACTATTAATTATCAAAAAAATTAAAGATGTTAACTTACAGGTACAGCTACACATACACTGATATATAAAATTTGCAGTAGGGTTTCAGATAGAGATCTTACGCATACAGGAAGAGTTAGCATCCTTAGTACAGATGACAAGCACGACAAGAAAAGCATGATGGTCAAAAGGGCAACAATGTTGAAGTAAATACAAAATGAACCCTTTTTCCCTGTTCTCCCATGATCCATAATCATAAGCTATGTTGTTGCCTGAAAGTGCAGACATGCACTGTGCAGTGCATTAATCCTTCAAACACTAACAGATGCTGGCAGGGATTTAGGCTGGAATGTATTTACAAAGTGACAAATTATGTTCCGTATTATACAGAGAGAGAAAGAGCACCCACAAATAGGCTGATAAATGTCAGCTGCAGTCACGACAAACGGTTTATTTTTATTATACTGTAACCACAAATGTTTTTTGCAGGGAGGCCCAAAGATTTATTTGTTGCAGGAAAAAACAAGATTATATATGACACAAAGTAATAACTGTGAGATCACTGATGTTCTGGGCAGCTCGCCCTCCTGGAAGCTATGTTCAGATTGAAAAAATGTTGCTTAAAAATGGTATGTTATATGACACAAAATAAATAGTTCATAAATCTGTACTGAAACAACAATAACTAATAATTAAAGACAGTCTTTGGCCAAGGCTTATACAAGTTAAAAGGAAAGCACAGTATTTCCTTTATTGGAATGCTGAAAATGAACTAAGAGTATTAAAATAAGTCTGCTAATTGTTTCAGATTGAAAACAAACTGCTATAATTGCCAGATGTAAGCAACATACATTTTAAATGTGGTCATAGTGCTATATGAACATTTAGTGTAGCACAATTAATTGGCAGAATAGTGACGTCTGCAGGTCCAAAAATGCATTGCAGCCATTATGAAGTACAAAGCTTGCCAACAGATTGAAGGTGTAGTCCTTTCCTCCTCTTAGTACTACAAGAATACAAACACGGATATTTTTACAAGGCATCGCTTCTTTAAACATGAGTGATTTTAGGAGGTTTCAACACGAGTAGGAATGAATACATAAGACAAGCACGGAAATGAAAGAACTGAATAATTAGCTAATTAGGACATTTTAATTGGCAGATTATGGTTTATAATCTGCTAGGTTTAAACGATATAACAAAAATGTCTTACAGGACAGTATCATCAAAAAATAACTGCATATACAAATTATTTCTTTTGTTTCCACAACTGTTCACATGCCCTAGCTAGGAGGAACGATACCATTTCAGGTCACATTTTTATGTATGTAATTTTGGAAAGTGAAATAAATGGACTGAATCACATTAGTAAAGATTTCTTGTACAAATAAGGGTTGGCAGGATCAGGTTCTTAATATTCACTCAATATACGCAATACATACTTTGAAGAAAAGTATTAAGTCTTTCTGCATGCACAAGAAAATTTCAGGCACATTCGAACAATCCTAGAGCACAGCAACCTGGCATTAAGCCACCTGATTTGTGATGACAAAAAGAGCAAGTTTTTCCTGTGTTTTCTTTCAGTATAAAAATTGTGTTACAAAGAAAATACAAACAAAATAACCAGATGTGAAAACACAAAAGTTGAAATTAAATTTGTGTGAAAACGTGACCCATTACAGGAATCATATTGTTCTACTGGTAATCAACAAAATAGATATAAAACTAAACACGTYGTTATAAATCTAATGTAATTCTAGGGTTGTCTAAAAATGTGAGATCAAAGTCTAGACCATGTATTTTACAGATGCATAAAACTGATTGCATTCAGACACACGCAGAAGGGGTCATCAGGCCATATCGCATTGTTCGAATAATTAAGAAAGTTTAAATTGGCTTTAGTGTAAATGTGGATGAAGACCAAAATTAAGTGTCTCATTTGTAAGCATCTTCAATATGAAAAGCTCTGAAATTTTCTTTTACTAAATATATGATTTTTCAGATCCAATTTTGATCTATAGATAACAAAAGGACTTCAGGGAAAAATGTCTCATGCAGCAATACAGTGCGAGAGTTGATTCTTACCTTTGTTAAACTTAGGTTTCCTATATAACTTCCTAAATACAAGTTGCCAATGAACAATATAGTGACAAGGATGGAGCATATACATTATGGATCATATTCTTACAGCATTTGTACATACAAAATAAGGGAGGGCTGCCACTACAGCAAGTAGAGCAGCAAGAAAAGCATGATACAAACCTACTTTCAGTGAAAATATCTGCTGGAAGAAGAGGTGCGCAAGACTGATATAAATGCTTTATAGGCAGATCAGTGGGGGAAAGAAAAGAAAAAGAAAACCTCAATCATTCCCTTTCCCCTTAATTAAAAAAAAAAAGCAAAACTGAACACAAATAACTGTACATTAAGAGAATCATCATGCTAAGTTTGTAATACTCTCTGTACTTGACAGAAAGGCTTTCAGATCCTTCTGCAGCTCTGCAACCGTAAGGGTTAATGCCACTTTTTTATGTAGTCATTCAATTATTAATTTCTTTTTAATTTAACATACTGTTACATAGTTAAATAATAGGCACACAATCTTAAAATTTTGCTTTTTAAGCAAATAACTTAGGCTTTTCCCATATTTTAAGTTAAATACTAGCTGTACCTACCTGAACACCTGAAAAAATAGCAGCTACTGTATATCTTACCCATATGCCACATGCAAAAATGTAAAACATATTAAAAAAATTTCAAAAAGAAAATTTCCAAGCAGATGTTTATAAACAGAAGGTAACGGATAAAAACCCAAACACAATGCTGCATTATGTTACATGATTCACTGATGAACCCATTGGAACTACAGCAAAAAGCCCTTCTGGAAAACTTCCAGAAATTAAAAGGTGCAAACAAGCTGCCTAATACCCTTGCGTAGACTGAATTCTTATGAAGAAAATAAAGTTTATTGTCTGGAAACAGAGAAAGCATGAGGAAAGCACTAAAGCAATGGAGGTGAACAATTAGACAGATGTTCACTTAAGGAAATAAAGAGAACAGAAGAAGCCATCACTGAGGAATTTTATGAGAATACTGACAACTCTGCACCTCATCAAGGGCACTGGTAAAGTTAAAGCCACTGAAGCCATTTCTACTCAACTCCACTATAACTGCTGACCTTGCAAAAGTCTGCATTTAGCAAATGTGGCTTAGGAAAATAGCATTATACTTCTCATTTTAGTATTTTTTCCCAAACTCTATCCATATACTGTACACTTCAAGAAATTAGCTTTATTTTCTTGTATAATATTACTTACATATACTCAGTATTTTTTCCTAACCATGCTTGCATATCAGGAAAATCTATCTTTAAAAAGCATATGTTATTTAAGTAAATTAAATACCAATTACATCTGATTTTCATAAAGTTGTACACGTGAATGGCTGGAAGGGCTTTTGCTTAATATATTTTTAACATAGTCAGGAATTTGCATAAAACGCAGTATTGCAATCTGGACATGACATTTGACATTTACCTACTGAAATAAAAGTGACCAAAAAAACAATATTTTGTTGATAACCTGCCTTACAGTGCAAAAAAATATATAGACAAACATGCAGGGAGAAGGAGAAGAAATTATTAATAAGAGGCAATATTTTTTTTGCCGAGGACAAAAGTCTTCTTTTCTATGCTCATGCAGGCTGCGGTACAAATGTAATTTGCTCCATAAACACATCTTATTTATTTAAAATATCATTTCAAAACTTTATTTGGTTTCAGAGAATACTATCATTGCGGTATTTCAGAAAAAAGTATCCTCCAAATTTCAAATGCATTAATGATTTCTCCTCTTATGCACCCATGTATTTTTAAAAATGACCCAGTGTTTTCTCTCAAAGTAATCTCAAACTGTAGTTCAGTATCTGTTTATAGTGGATTACCTCCTACTACATTCATAAAATGGTTTTGAACTGTAAATATAAACATGGCACGTATCAGTTATGTAGCACAGGCTACAGCATAAATACATAAAAGATCTGGTTATCCAACTGCCCAATAGTTCTCATCAGCTTTAAAACCCGGACATGTCAAACTTGGTCTTTAACAACATTAGTGTAATTAATTGGAGTATGAAGCTGCAGAGATATGAAGGAATTATTAATTGTTATATACATATCTAAATGTTACCCATATACAAAGAAAAAAAAAAATCTAAGAAGTAAGTTTGTATAAAACACTGCTAGTTTTTAACAGCACCAGCCTGCCTGTCTTGAGTATCAGCCACCAGCTCCACGTAGAAACAGGGATAGCTCTGCCATTCCAAGCATTTTTGCACTTTTTGCAATACGATCAGTTGTCCACGCAGGTCTGCAGAGCTCGTATTTCCTACACACACACTGTCTGAAAGTCCCTAGCAACTGAGGAGAAACGCACAAGAAAATCTCATCGTTCACATTCTAAATAATATAAAAGATGTGGAATATGATTGATTTCACACTAGAGAGAATTGAAATTACAGTTATGGGATAGGTCTTTTCCTGTACTGTAAGGTCAAGTAACAGTAAATAATTAATGAATTATGAAACAAATTTTCTATAAGGCAACATATAAATTATATCTAATAAGAACTAAAAATGCAGTTACACTAAAAAGCCATATAATATATCATAAGAGAGAAAATAGATGTTGCTGAGAAATAGAGGGTTTTTCTGGCATTATACGGGGATAACTGTACTATTCAAGAACAACAGATTTACAGACATGTTATTTAGGTTACTCCTACTGAATATAAATCTTTCTACACCTCTGCATAATTTTCTTAAGTTTTAAATAGCATATTSTACAAGAAAAAGAATTCTCAAAATATTTTGCTCTTTTTTGTAGTAAGATTATTTACTCATCTCTTCAGCAGTAAAGGTACTGTCACATGCATCTGAGAGTAGAAGAATCAAGTGGATCATGGCCTAGATAAAACCACAGTTCATCTCTGGGCCCTTTCTCTGGTCTTACTATTGATTTAGTCTTGGCTATAACATTGCTTATCCATATTTGCTCTTCACCAATCTAAATTTTACTTTCTTGGATGCTGAGGCTGTCTCTTGCAATTTAGTATAGTGCATGATGCAATACAGTAGCGATCTTGGTCAGGCCTCTGTGGGCCACTGACATACAATTAATACAATGAATGGGAATCAAGGAGTCAAAAAGGAAGCCACGAAAACACCTAAAGTTACCCAATATTTTTTGTCTAGACACCTTAAAATTAATAGAATTGGATTAGTAAGCAGGAAACTTGCTTCTTCAACTGCATAAAATTATGTTTTGACTTGCAAGACCATGAGATAATGGATTATCTCTTTTATAATCAAAAAAAACAGATTTTGGTTTAGAAATGAATCTAAACTATTCTGTTTTTTGGCAGGTTCAACTATGGGGAAATATGCCATTGGGAAAAGGACTAAGGGTAGGAGAAAAAATAATCAGCTTTTCAGGAATGTCTCTCTCACATATGGCAGCTGCTTAAAGTCATTCAGAACTTCGAAAGAGTCCCAGGGCTAATAAATGAGAAAAGAATAAATGTGGCAAAGTTCCTGCCAAACTTTTGTATCAAGTGCATACAACTCATCACACTGATTTCTCCATATAAGACATGTTCATAAATGCCAACACAGCATACACTTAAGTATTTACTTTTACTGTTGTGAGTATCCTGCTGGAATCCTGTCCTGTGAACCATGAGTATCCCACAAGACACAGTYGCATCTCTATCATTCGGATCAATGTGAAGTTTATATCCTAACCAGTTTGGTTTCACATGAGGAGGACAGGTTGYGGGTGCATCAATGTTATCATTTTATTCCAGATTAGGAACTTTAAAAGTTAAATTCCTGATCATCTCACTTGCCTTGCTTTGCTGACCTTGTGCAGTGGGTCCTAGGACATATACACTGGACTCCTTTCAAGTGAAACTATACCAGAAAATGCTCTTCAATCACTTACTGCTGTTCAGTCCATGGACCAAACCCCAGACAGTTCAAACTAAAGCTCCTGCAGTAAATACAGGGTGGATGTCTGGTCTTCACCAGCAAAGGTTTCACTCTACGGATCTACTTGCTTTAGGTCACGCTACTTGCCAGTGAGGACATAGCAAGCGACAGTACATACAGTTAAAACAGAGAATATGTTATGAGATAAATTATGAACAGCACAATTTGCATAGCTATAAATTTAGCTCAACATCCTGCAATAGGATACACATAAGCAGCTTGAACACAGTGCTACTGAAATCCATCAAGTTCCATTTAGACATAATTATTCAGCCGTGAAAACCCCATGACAATATTGTGGTTTCTCCTACAAGACTGAAAAATAAAATAAGAAATCACAAATTAGAGGCTCGTGATTTTTTATTCTTCTGATGGTATACATTTTTTTGGCAACTTTTGAAGATACACACAAAGAAAGTAAAAAAGAAACTTGCCATAAAAAAAATCTAGAACAAGTTTTAACCTTTTGCTCTAGAAGAAATGTAAAATTTCAGAAGGTTATTATAGCTTTCTTTTCAAAGAGGCTTATATTAGTAATATCTTTCAAAAAAATGTAATTGTCAAAAAGTATCAGTTACAAAGACTCCAAATGCAAAGGCAAATTCTTTCTCTAGAAATTAAAAAGAAAGTTAATTTTCAATAAAACAAGTCAGTTTTATAGTTTTATAATAACTATGATCTCAGTACGCAGTGTAATGCTACAAGCAGTGAGAGAGGTATGCAGTTTTGCATATTAAACCCGTGGTTCCTATGCTGTGCTCCACAGGCTGTGGTAAAGGGTTTACAGAACCCTCTTGTCCTCACAGTATTTTCAAGTAGAAGTTTCATAGCCATGATGTACCTTATAAAAAGTCTTCAGAACTGACAGTGATACACAATGGCTGTGAACTTTTGAATCAGACTGTTTTTCTCATGTACACTAGCTTGAAAAGCCTATGACCACTGCCAATTTCTATTTTTAACTGCACGACTTAGTGTTCACTGAAAATAGCCGCCTTCTCTCTGCCCATAGAAACATTCAGCACAATTCTCGGGGTCCTTTTTCTTTTACTTCATTCTGTCTTCTAATCTAGACAGTAAATTTGACCACTTACAGAGCACAGAGAATTGCCTGCAGTACAATACAGCACTTCAGGGCACGACTCACTAATTCTCTCAGGCTCTTCTAGAAAGGATATGGCAAGATGATAAGGCAGAGAAAGTTTTTATTTATAAGACTTTGATTAAGTAGGCAATTTTAGGAGGACAGAAGCAAGGAAAGGAAAAATGAAAAGGCTTGAATAGTACAAAATTTTGTGCAAAAAAAAGACAGCACTCCTATAATCAACTAAATCCATGGATTATTAAATAAGTAAAATTATCCATCAATGAAAAAAAGGCATCAATGAAGGAGAAGGAGATGAGGCAATGARTGTATATATATAAGCCAACCATTTGGATAGCTTTTAGCACTTGCAAGCATTTGGTTTTAATTTAGATTTTAAAAAAAAGTTCCACTAAGTAACCATCAGCATTGTAAAGTACAGAGTACCTTTTCAGATCTGGTTCCTATCTTAATTTAGCAAGCTTAAACAAGGACCGATTTTCATCTTTAAAGATAAATAGCTTCGCATATCTGACCCCTGTAAACTTTTGAAGGGTTTATTAGTGCACTCAGTTCCCATTAAAATTGACAGGAACCAAAGTCAACTGAAAATGTCATCTTTCCTTTAGAAAAGGGGGGAGAAGGGCATTGCTTTAAATAAGTAAGTATTTTTTAAGATCAAGAAACCAACCAGAAAAATCATTATACCACAAGCAGCGGAGGATAACAGCTGAAGTAAAAGCCAGAATCGAGTCACTTCTAGCAGACCATTTTTTCATTTCAGTTTGCTGACATGTTTCCAAGCTACATGACGTTTCAAAGTTGCCACAAGCTGCAGGACCCAGCACTGACCAGACCACATGAAACTGCTCAAAATTAGGCTCCAAAGCTAGAAATGTTAATTCATCATCCTGTCAAAATAATGACATTCATTCATACATACCATCCAATCTCCTCCACAGCTGGCCGAGCGCTCTGTTCAGCCCAGCGAAACGCACTAATTACCCACTTTCGCCGCCTGCCCTTTGGACGGTGTACCTCACGGTATTTGAAAGGAGTAATAGTATAAAACTAAAAACTGGGCAAACGCCCTTAAACTTGACAGCAAAACAGGCAGGTCAGAGAACGCAGGTCTGTTCGTTGCCATACTCAGTTGATGAGATGCCAATCCCACCTCTTTGAGGACCTTATAGAAAAGGCTCTTCTGTAAAGCCTTTTAGCTATATCTGTCCATGCAAAACTAATTAAAGTGTTTCAGGCTACCGATTTAACGTGATCTCAGTCGGAGAATTAAGCTTGTATTCATGGTCCCCGTCAAAACTACAGGGTCAAATTATGACTGGTTCTTGTACACTGTCACTTGGGCAAGTGAAAAGATGGACAYAAGAAACAGGATTTTCTTTCCAAACCCCTGCATGGTGACCTACCACAGCTGCAGACTTTTCTGCTCCTTGCTAGAGCCAGGTCTAGAACATCACATCCCTGATCCCAGACGAATGGCATAATCCTCCAGCCTCTCCAGCTAGATGAATAGTTAACTGTTTTAGGTAAAGGAATAGGGAGAACATTACTTCAAGACCAAGTTCCCTTGTGCTTAAAACATTCACCTCTAAAACTGGGGATGCAGATCTCCCATTACACATTATGAATAAAAACAAGAGGAGATACAACTACATTATCACCTGGCAAAATCTGATGAGAATCCTGATCCAGTAGGCAATATCTAAGAGCATTCACCAATTAAGGCTCAGATGAACAAAACACACCTCATATGTGCAACTCAATAGGGTTTGTGTATTCAGCAGTATTAGGACTAAGGCAATTCTAAATGCAGCCAAAAACAAGCATTTTAAGTTACCGAGGAAAAAGTTAGGTGCTTAAGAATTTTAGGCTCTTTCAGAGTTTAAGCAAAGATTGTGGGGATTTACATTCTGAAGCGATGTGCTTAGCGAAGCAAGAATGCAAAATTAGGTCCCAAGATTTTAAGTGGAACTAGTCCCAAGTATCGAGAGGTCAGCCCCTTCCTGAAGATTTCTTCATGAAACTTCTCCTGTTAAACTCAGAAAGGGCATAAACATTAATACATGCCAAAACCACCATTCTGTCAGCTATGGAGATTGCCGCCTCTTTCTAGATGGACAACTGGCCTGATCTATTAGGTCCATGTTTTAGATGATGCTCAAATAGTCTTTCTTCCTTTCACTTGAATTTTACTTGTTTACAAACCTGCAAGAGATCTGCATTCATCTGTTACAACCTTTGCTGTAGCCTCTTTGCAAGGAACAGTTAAACCATGCAGCAAGAAAGCTTTGTTCTGAAACGAGCAGTGTGCAGCCGAGCCAGGCTTTAAGCAGTAATTCTGAATGCATTCCTGAATTTCAAAGCATTAAGAACCTTAAGTATGATCAAGTCTCCACTGCGCTATACACTGTGCAAACAGACAGCACATCCCCAAAATAAACAAACAAAATATCTCAACAGGTGAGGCCAAAAGCAGACTTACAAAATAATTTCTCAAGGTTACATGGCAGATCAGAGAGAATCTAACCAGAGTCATCCAAGTCTCACAATACCGTTAAAATCTTCCTAACATCAGCTTTCATAAGTGTCCCTCTTAATAAGGTGTAGGAAAAAGAGAATTTAGACCCAACCTTTAAAAATATTCTTGTTATGCTTTTCAACCATTGTGTTGATAAGCGGGAAATGTTTTTCTGAATGAGTATACTGTACCTTTAACAGTTCATTTATAGTTCAGAATAAAAGCTGAACTATTTGTTGTTCATTGTTGTTATATTCTGTTCCAAGGTTCATAATTTGAAAATTGACTTTGGGGACTTTTTGCTTGGTCTATTAAAATGATTCATGTTGCATTCAACATAAATTGTGCATACACAGAGGAGGTTTAGTACACGTATTCACAGTATAATAACTAAAGTGAATTTTGTACAAGCTGCAGTTTGTGGCAAGGATGCAGTATCATTTGTCTTAATTTTTCTTCAGCATTACATTAGGCTAGTGCATTTACATTTTCAGGTATGGCTAAACACTTTAAAACTTTCTTTTTACAGCATGAGTAAAGAGAGAATCAAATCCGAATGTTTATATGATGTAACAAAGTAATGTGTTTTTACTGTCTGAAGTACACATGGATTTACTTTCCATTTACCTTCCTGCACAAAGGCAACTGCAAAGTGCATGAAATATTCACCATCTATGAATCATGTAATGCTCCTATTAAAAAGATGATAATGTTCTGTTCTACCTTTCAAAAACATGATATGGTAACAGTCAAGGAGTCTAAGTGGTTTTGTCACTCAAAACAACCAATGTAATATACAGTAAGGTATGGGAACGTTTAGTGTTTCATAAAACTTTAGGACAATTTAGTGTCAATTAGCTATCAAAAAGCTTGCATATGATTTCAGACACTATCTTCTGAAATACTTATTTTGCAAAATCTGAGTAAGTGGATTTCCCAGGAAAGTGTGTGGAATCACACTAAATATGGGGGGGAAAAAAAAAGAGAAACCAAGACCGCAATCTAATTTTTACTCACTGTCTTCAGTGAGTCTAAAAAAAATTGTTACATATATTTAAAAATTATTTTAACATTTCTAATATGGAATCTTTTAGGAGATATTTCAGCTGTACTGAGTTTGATTTTTCACTGTAGTTGTACTCTGGTCTTCACTTTTGCRATGCAATTTTCTGCTCACACAGATTTTTAGTATACAAATGCCAATGCTTGAGGCTAAAAAGCATTCAGAACCACATAGGGGCAGACAAAATGTGTGAAAAATGAGTAGACTGAGCAAGGAAAAGCCTGATGGATTTCACCTGAATCCATCCATGGGGAAATTTGCTAATGTTGTGGCAGGGCAAACCACGTTTTTGGAGCTTGCAACTTTTTAAGACTGGAAGTACTTTATTTGCAATAGGTTAGCCTGTTCACACATCCAAGATCAGAGAAAAGGCATTCTTACACTGGAATAAAAAAATGTAAGAGTTCACACGCTATCAGATAGTTTATAGCAATCTGGTCTATCTTCCCTTTGTAGGAAAGGTTTAAGAGAACTAATTCTTATGGATCAGGTTCCACACAACATTCCAAGAACACCCATCTACAGAGACCAGCTCAGGTAGAAAACACCTCGTTTCACTATATTTGTTGCACTTCTGTTAAGCAAAATTTTCCTATAAACTTGGTTAATAATTTCTATTTTAACTATAAGCAGAAAGATCAATATTCTGAAAGATTTTTGCTAAAGAACAATCAAGATAAAAAAAGGCTTATAAAGACAAAAATAAGCAGCACAAAGAAATTAAGATTCTTGAATTAAAGATGGAATGTAGAAAACTGAAGTCAAATCACATCTTTCTCCAGTATATATATAGAGTAATTCTCAAACTCTACCACTTGTAATTTTTTAATAGCTCTGCTTTCTTAAGGAGCATCAGTTTCCCATCATATTTTGAAATTACAGAAACATTGATTAATGCCTTGCAAATAGAGTAAATAGAGCTTTATTGACTTCATTAATTAAAACGCAGAAAATTCAAGTAAAAAAATGCAATGCAGAAAATGAAGTGCAGAAATTCATGTAGAAGCAGTTAATTCCAAAATACATTCAGAAGACTGAATCAGAGAGATGCAGGTACTGTATGTGTTAAATCATAGAGGGGGGAAAAAAAATCTATATTTTAATCTTTTTGGGTGGAAACAAATTATCTTATTTACTACATGAATGGTTTCCTCAATTTGACGCCAATCTTTGGAGGCAACTTCAACCTGTCTGAATTAAACAGCCTGCAGAAGAAAAGACTAGATTATTTATATTATAGAATACTGCTTAAAAAAATAAAATTGAAAGATTACTATACATTGAAAATAAGAACATGCACATCACTCCAGCTTACAAAAATCTAATTTTACTTTTTTTGTTCTCTGAGAGAAGTTTGATAAGTATGATCCATTGTTATACATACATATATAAATACACACACACACATATATATGCATATATTCCCCTCCCCCAATAAAGACAGTGCTAAAAGAAAAGGAGAAATTCACAAAATTTCTTGTCTGTGCGCCACAAACATTGTGATGCAATAAATAATGTTGCAATCAGAAGATCCTTCAGTATTTGGTCTTTATATATGCACTGCATTATATACAACACATTCTTTATATTTCATCCTATACATCATGAGTAATATCATAACAGCATGGTCTTGGCTTACATTTGAGTCACAAACAGAAGAGTCACATTTCTTCTTAATACATACAACTTGCAGCACATTTGAAAACAATCAGAATCATAATAAATTGAAAATAATTCACTGAAAACATGACAGAGGCCAGATGAAAATATCTGTGACAGATGAACATTGCCTACCGTCTAATATTCAGAGATGTGGGCAAAGCAGATGAAAGGTTTTAATTAAAGCCAAACTTGCATTGTCTGCTGATGTAAATTGACAATTCACTGGTATACAAATTTTATTATGTCAAGGCCTAATTACACAAATACTTACAGTAGACCGTAATGCTTCCTCATAGAAAGAAAGCCATCGTGCATCATACCATGTGCACTACAGTATACGTGACCTCTAGCACAGAACGTCTGCACAAGCAGGTCTTGTGGCCAAGAAAGCTTGACAGAATAGACAAAACTATCTGTACTTCACCGAAACTCAGTCTGCTTTCCTATTTGGTGTAAACTTCATCTCAAAAGGCTTAGCAGCCCCAGACAAATTCTGAAAAAGAAATATATTCCTGCTGGGACAAAAAGCAGGATGACAAACTGTCTCAAAATAGCAGATACSCTCTGCACTGTGCCAACCAGTCCAGCTGAACTGCCAAGCAGCGCCCGCAGCCACATCGGCAGCCCTCTGCCCTCTTCACCCTCTGCCCACAGCTGCCTAGCAAGGTGGATTTTCCAGGTGATTTCATGAATCACAACTTAAATTTATTCCATGATTCCTGTAAGAATTTTCTTAATTCACTTCCTGTTTTGATAGCAACAACTACTGAACTACTGAACTTATAAACTAAGAAAACTTTACAAAAAAAAGGCAAGAAAGCAAAGGAGAAAGGATGGTTTGGGGGGGGGGGTGTTTTGGGTTTTTTGGTTGGTTTTTTTTTTGGTGGCCTTCAGGACTTGTTTTACCCCTTCCTACTATGAGGCCTTACAGTCTGACAACTGTTCACTTACAATGAGACATACCATCAATAGATATGTTCTTCCACTAACCCCTTACAGACACAAGGGTCTGCAACCCCAGATGAACTCCCATAATGTTTCTGTGGCAGAGCTGGAAGGAGAACCACCTGAATGCCCACTCCTCRTGCTAAGTGGTCATCCACACGCTCTCTTAAGATGACATCCACCCAAACGCCCGGACTGCAGAGGTATTCAGCAACCAGAGAGGGGCATGTGTCATACTTAATGGGGCATAGCAAATGGACCACATTCATCGCCGGCTTAACTCAAAGGCCTTATACCAGTGATGAATTTAGGCCAATATTTCAGGACACGTTCTGTATCATACTACCCATATATTCTTTTATTCTGCGGATTTGTAGAGCTAGTCTATTAAACTTGTTGCTCAGAAGCCTGGACAGCACTGTAGCAAAAAAGAAGTTACATCACAAATACAAAAAATCATTTCATGTTCTATTTGATTCGAAGTATATTTATTGTCAAAACACCATAGCGATGATTGCGAGCATCCATGAAATGACTGTTGCATAGACTGTATGAGCGAGTAACAAAACTCACAGAAAATGTTACCCTCAAAGCCAAAAATAACAGTTGCATGAGTATCTTGACTGCAAGCTGAGATAAACCCGACACAGCTAACTTTTAGGTAGCACTGTACTGTTGCTGCCGCACATGCAAAGAAGAGAACGTCATATTAAATTAGCATCTACTGCTCCACTACTGTCATGTTACTTCACATAGAAAAACTGAGTTTATATCAAAATTTAAGCTCTACTAATGTATTCAATTATTTGCAGAGGAAAAATGATAGGTGTCCAAATATCTAAAGCTGGAGAAAAAGGTTGAGAAAACACTACTGGCATTTCAGTTTTGTAGAAAAGCTATACTTAAAAAGTGAATTACTACTGAAAATAAATTAAACATGGAGGTGACACTACTCATGGCTTAGAGAACTGGTAGACTGAGGAAGCTGCACGGATACAACAACTCATGTTTCTGATTACCATTATGAAATAGCCCATTATTTCTTGAAGCAAAACTTCTACACATCAAGAAAGGAAATTCCAGGAAAGAGCACATGAAGTATGCATAAAATACTACACACATCAAGTACAAACCTTTCAAGAAGATATTGTGGGAAAAGCACCTCTACTGCACTTTCATACTCTTAGCACATTCTTTCTCTTTTTCCTTTGACCTAAGTATATCTCACCTCAGAAAGATATAGGCTGCATTGTACCCCAGTATTACGTTCAGCCATTTACTTTTTCTTCTTCCAAAGGAAACACATGGAAGTGTCAAAGATTTTTTTTTTTCCAAAAAAATTTCCTTCTCAGACCATCAATGAGCATTTGTACTAAAGATCAAATCTGAACCATTCAAAAACCTTCAACGCCAAGTGGATGAACACTGCCTGACGCAAAAAGGCTAATCTAAGCAGTCACTTGGACTCGAGTCCCATGAAAAACACTGGGTGACAAAAGCCCCTTACAGCAATCTGCAAGTAGGAGAAATAAATTAATCAAGCTGCCAAACGAAGAAGGCTGGGTTTGACCTCCTTCTGATCTCATTACTTCTCTATTACCCTTTTGAAAAACATCCTCTTACAAAGATCACTAATTGAAGATTATGTGGAGGGGAATCGCACCTCTCCATCACCGTGGTAACTTTAACTCATTTGTCATTCTAATAATTCACTTCTTTTCTTTTCTGAACAGAGACACTAATAGACTATCATCAGTTAAAAAGGCAATTTTTCCATTTAATTGCACTCATTAAATACTGCAGTAGAACAATTGGAAAAGCAATACTCTCAATATTTAATCATACTATAGCAGTAATGAAACATTACTTCAAAATAAACCTGGTAACATGTAAGATGACATAAAATGCTTGTTATAACTTCTAGAGCATCAACATATTTTCTGGTAATGATATTTGAGTCTTTTTTTCTTTATACTTTTTTGGCAATTGAGTGTATGAACAGAGTGGACTAACAGCATTGACTATAGCTAGGCAGGACACAGAAACCAAGGGGCAAACTCCTTAATAATCACCTCCTCTCTCTTCCCACTGAACCACGGCAAAACACAGGATTTCATAAAGCAAAACAGTGAGTCAGCTTATTTGTGGAAAACATTGAACAAGACTGGATTTACTGTTTTACTGGAACCAATTGTATCATTTAGGAAAGTAATTTTTAAAGAAGTGTTTAATCATATGTACAGTCACTGCGATGGTCACAATCATCACGTGTCTATTTGCCTCGAATATCTTAATTTTCTATCTGATACAGAAACTGGGCATCTTGCTTCAGTGTACCTGCATCCCCGTTATAGAAAATTCACTTTAACTACACTAACAGAGTAGCAGCTACAATAAAATCTTTGTTTGGAGGAGATCTGTGTAGAAAATGTAGAACTGCTTGTTTCAGTTTCACATGTCAGAACACAACTGCTGTCAAAATGTTTTTATTTTGACTGCAATTCTACCTATGAGCATAAATACACAAGACCTAGCCAAGCAGTCAAGCTAACTTCACTGGAATTATTCATGTCAATAAATACCAGTTCATCTGTCATTTCCTATCTAACTTTCCTACAGCACCAACTTATTTAAATATTTCATTTAGGATTTTGATGAACACAGTAATCAGGGTTGATGACTGAGTTCCAAGCATGTTTCCCCATTCTAGATCAGTCTGTAAAAGTCAGCAGGTGAAACACATTAGAAGGGACAGAGAGAAATGTAAGAAAGCAGATTGGTTTGAACTACATATTTGCAGGATATCTGTTTCTCCCAATTATTACATACAGTGCATTGTAACATTACTTTACAAATATTTTACAAATATTCCAGTTGAAATCAATCAGGCAATTTGGCAGATGCAAGGGGCCAATTGTTCAGTGGAACAAGCGAGGAGCAAACAGGAAAATGAAAGAGCAGAAGTTTTAAAAAACAGTAATCTGGACCACTCTTGCTAGGAAAAGATGCACCAAGTGTAGTATCTCCTTAATCAATTATTTATTCAACGCTTGTCTGTGAGCAACCTTATTGATTCCAGCGAGACTAAGTGCTAGAGCAATATGAAAGAAAATGACAGCAGGACAGGAAGTCAAGAAGCATCATGCAAGGCCAGGTCGGAAAGGCTAGGACATAAGATAGGGGCATATGCAATTTAGGAAGAACTGTAATTTAGTTTTATATTTCTAACTACAAAGCTTAATATCATGAAGGTTTCAGTGACAAATCTCTACATGCAACGTTTTACAGTCAGGGAACAGTCACTGAATGGCTATAGCATAGGAATTAAGTATACAGTGAGAGCAAGGATCTTACTCATAACTTGTTTGAATCAGAATTAGAATGTGTATTGTTTCATATGTGACAGCAGTAGCAGTGTAAGCAAATGGGAAAAAATATGTTAAGTAGGAAGAAACAGTAGAGATTTCATGTAAACAAGGCTAATGTTTCACAAAACCTTTCCAAAACACAAAACAAGTGTTTAATCCACTTAATACAGTAGATGAACAGTTTCCTCCACATATTAAAAACTGCTGGTTTGGGCTTGTATTACAGAGATAAGTCAAACTTTACATGTTCTAACCTTTAAAATACTTTACCCCTCTGGCCCTTATAATTCAGCTAACGGTGAACTCATTCTGTACACCCTTTGCTATTTTTAAATACAATTTCATACCCATTTTAAGCTGAACTTGACTATGGTTAAACTAGCAGCTGTGGTCCACATCAGGAGTTCATGAACATCACAAGAGCACGTACAGCAACAAAAGAGGAAATCTGAGGAGCAAGTAATAAGGCAGCTGGGATAAACATGCTACTGCTCTAAAATGCCCCATCAACAAATATGCAACTTTATCATTTATAGGTTCAAGAGCAAAAGCATAAAATGTCTTCACAGATTCTGTGATCAAAAAGTATTTGAAAMATCTCTCTTTTCATTCACTACAAAGTCTTTCTAGCCAGGCAGCTGAACAACAGTAAGCAACATCAAATATATTTCACACAGTGTTAGTAAAGCAACATTAGCAGTTCAAGTCATGCACAGGACCTGTAATAAGCTTGAATATTAGGCAAAAGCACAGAGCAAGGCTAGACTAGGCTAACCTAGACACATCTCCGAATTTTCCAAACATGAGTACATTTAAACAGTGTTCTCTTCAGAGCTCCGAGATGTGTTTTTCATAACCTTTACTGTTCAGCACTCAAGCTGACTAGCTAGACGTAGAGAGTCAGAAATCGTTTGCATAAAAACAATTAGTAGATATAATATGCAAATGAATGCTACACAATGAGTATGCAGTAAGAGAGTATCATTTGGGGTGTGGGGCACAGTAGAAAAGGAGAATGACTGTGTAGAAAATAACGAAGTGTAACAAAATACCTAGAGTTTGATGCTTAAAGTGCAACTAAAGAATCCCCCATTAAGCTACAAAATACCATTACACACATTTAGAAGAGAAGTGTTCATTTTCACTCCAGTTCAGATGTAAAACTGTCAGTAAGCACAACACTTCAAGCCATGTTTTTTCCTTTAGAACATGTTCTGGCACAAATTCCAGCTGCGAGGGTACGAGCCACCTTGTAAAGGGGTGCAGAGAGAAGCCAGGAGCATCTCCCCCCCCCCTCCACAGGCTTCCCAGAGGCATCGCTGTACCCTGCCTCTGCCCAGTTCTCAGCACGACAATAAACGGTATGCCAAGACTATCATGGGGTTCTTTAAATAGGACTGAAAGTAGTTTTCTGACCAACCCCCCCATCCTCAATACATTTTTGCATAAATTAAAACTGTTTTTTAAACCTGGAATCCAGGTTAAAATACAATGCAATATACTAGGCAGTTGTCCAGACTGTGCCAAGTCCCAGTTGCTAAAAAGRACAGGCATTAAAACAACAACAAAACAATTCTCAGCAATGCAGTATGGCATTATAAAACATTCTTCAATTTTATGTGCTTATTCTTAATAATATAGCACTAGTCTCATCTTCATTGAATTCAACTTATTTATCCACACTGAYTGTTGTTTGGTGTTAAGACATGAAAACATCAAGAAAAAAATTATTACTGATAGACTTGCTGTATCAGTAGCCTCATCTTCATTCTCAGATGTTTCTTGTTGCGAGCCAAAGGGTAGTAGAAGCGTCCTGTGTTTTCACAGGTCTAAACATTCTCACCATGAGCAAGCAAGTCAAGACAAAAGGAGTGGCGATCCTTAAGCTTTTCATCCTAAAAAAGCACTTAGTGAGAAAGAGATGTAGAACAAACAGAATATTTCCTTTACCCATCCATTCCTACATGCATAAGGCTTTTTTCGCCCAGGGTATTTGTGAGCCTTAGTCGTGAGAGCAAAAATAAAGACAGGTTGAAAACGAGAACCAAAYTCATGCAAGACAAGTCCAGCTATGAATATTAAATTCATTAAGCAGGTGCAGTCTCTAGCTCTGCAAGCACCCAAACTGCCAACTGCTGAAGGCCAGAAGGGTATTCCAAAGGAAAAATCCTTCTGTACTCATCCCGCCATTTCCTCTCCCTCTTCAACCATCTGCCATTGACCACTGTTTGAGACAGGGCACAGGACTTGATGAATTTTCGACTCAAATGCTTTTCTTAGATTTTTAAGACTTAACCTCAAATCATGAGTGCAGATAAATGGTTTTATACAAGCCATTACAAGACTTCTATTCTAATGGTTTAGTTTCAATCACCTCAGTTTTGCACAGGCAGCCCAGAGAAATTGAGTCAATATACCTGTATGCACATAACATGATTTATTGTCTTCTCACTAGAGACATCAAGTGTAACCTTAGGTTGATGTTTTATCGATTCAGTATCTATCATGTAAAGGATATAAAATTGGTTTCCTGTTTTTAAGACAAGAAGTCCACAAACGTACAAACTTCCTTTCCAGCACCAAAAGTGCCTATTCTGGCCACAGTGTGAGCAGTGACAGGGGCTAGGAACAGGTAGCTTTTGAAAATCCTGGTCCAAGCATGCAGAAATGTGAAAATTAATAGTCTGGGCATAGGAATTTTACCCTTTCAAAGAAACTCGGGGAAAAAAAAAAGTGAAATAAAATCAAGCCTATTCTTTGCTACTCAGTTACTGTTGTGAAATAATATGGTTTCTACAATTTCTATGCAATCTGGTACAGGCCATAGCATTTAGATACTACTGCTTCACACACAAAGATCATCTTTCCCATCTGTGGCAAACTATCAAGTCTATGAAGAACACTAAGCAACTGTACCAGCTGATGAAATGGTTGAACATACCAGTTTGCATGCAATCTGAGCGCCTTCAATAGCTACACATGTTCTGATATATGGCACATGAGATGTTCTTAAGGCATTTGCAAAATCTCTCTCATTTATCTATCTTTCTCCAAAGGAGTTCAACATTTAAAAAGCATAGGTTGCTGTTCTTTAGATGCTCTATGTACATTACAGTCATTTTGAAGTCAGTAAAATCATGGCAAAGATGAATGAAGTAATTTCAGTGGAGGCTAAAATAGCAGCACATGAAGGGATAAAACCTGGCTCCAAGAAGCCATAAATCCAGTCCCGATTCCTGTGTTCTCATCACTCTGTATGCTTACTTGGCTAGAAGGAAGAAAAAAAAAGAAGAAAAAAACCCCAACTTTTCAGAAGTGCTAGTAGTAAACATTGATAACATCAGCAGGCAGGGGGGGAAGAAAGAAGAAAATGAGAGCGTTGAAAGAAAATGCAAACTAGCTCACATGTATAAACTAAGCAAATTTTACTATATGCAAAAAGTAGGTCATATAATTTAAATAAATAAAATACAACATTCTTTTTAAAGCATGGGTTTAAAAAACAAAACACACTGCTGGAAAAAAAAAACACTACCTTGCATTGTTAAATGTTGTAACAGAGAAGACTTCAAACAAGTCATCTGCTGTCAGAAACATGTAACCACACTGCAGCCCTGCTGGTATTCTTACTCATTCTGAGACAGAGGCAGGAAATAATGCAAGGAGGGGAAAAAAATAAAAAATAAAAACCATCACAGGAAGAATAAACAGAAACAGTGAAATAGTGTGTTCTGTGTACAAAAACCTCACTAGTACTCCAAAAGTCCTAGGAACTTGTGTAAAAACACTAAGAAAACATGGCAATAAGTACTAGAGAAAGCTACAGGCTGTACATCAACTGTTTGCAAGCGCAGTAAGAGAAATATTTATTGTGTTCCCTCCCTTTTGAGTCCGCTCAGGCAAATGGGCATTGAGATCCACTAAGCAGATATCTAACCGTGTGAAAAGAACCACTTTTTTCCCCAGGAAGTTTCCTGACATCTCAGCTGTGCTGTACATAAAATATTCAGATTGCATGACCACTTATTGAAAAAGGAATTAAATAGAAAACTCTGCCCTTTCATCAGCACAAAAAAGGAGGGAATAGGGAAGACTACTTCTCCATATTCCTGTGTAAAAGAGAAACTACTGGGCAAAAGAGAAGGGGAAAGCTTGCTGAGGCAAGCTTTGTCCCAGCTCCCCATCAAAACACTAGCTCAGTAGTTAAGAAGCCTCTTTACTAGGTATCCCTCCCCAGAAGGTCCACCAATTCTCTCAGAAAAGGTATAGCTTTTCTAATGTCCCAAAGAAAAACTGCTATTAGAGCAACAGATTTTCTAAGTTAATGGCCAATGTCTACATAAAAAGCGGCAATATAATGGCCAAGGACTATATAAAAAGCAAGGAATATATAAATAAAAACACATTTAGATCAAATGAGATGTGGCATTCAAGAGTTTTCCCGCTGAAAGCATGGAATAGTAGAATTGCAACAAAATTCGTAAGCAATTATCTGTGTAAAAAAAAAAAAATACAAGAAATCAGACCACATTTTCCATCTCTAATATTACAGAAATGAGAAAATACGAATAGCACTTCTACTTTAGCCTTTCCAATAAAAACAGCTGCTTTACAAACATTTATTGTCATAAAATTCATTTAAATTAAATTGACTTTATGCCCATTGCATAAATTGATAAATCAAGTATAGCAAAATAAAACTGTTTCCTTGGAGTAATTATATAGACCAACACAAAGGCAAAATTAAAGCCTGAAATGCTCCAAACTTTCAGCTCACATTGCACAGCTGGAGTAGGATGTCGTAACTACACAGCCTGAAAGGAGGACTCTGAGGTTGGCATACCCGGGCTCTCCACGAGAAACCATTCTTTTCCCACTTTACAAATGCAGAAAGTGAGATACAAATATAAAAAGGTCTTAACACACAAGATGCTGAATTCCTAGTTATTTCTAAATAAAGAATTATGGGAATTCAGCTTTTTACACAAATGAGACCTAAGAGATCGCTTAAGATCACAACCTCTTTAGCAACAGAAACTGGAGGTAGAATCCTGGAAATCCCAGTTTCCAGTCCTAGGCTCAACTTCTACGCAGGCTTATCTCAACTTAGATTTTACAACGTAGGCAAATACTTTTATCACTTGGAAGAACAAAAAAGCAAGTTCAGTGTTCAGACAAACTGTATTGAGCTGATAATAAATAAATCAATTTTGAGGTTTTTAGCTTCTTTATCAATAGCACACTTACAGATCAAGAACTTTCTAACAAGAAGCTCTGATTGCTGACTATACAATTTCCACATTTTCTTCAAGAGTGCGCCAGGCAGATTATGCTTACTGGTATAAAGACAGCATAAATTCTCTTCCTCTGCATTTACACTGGTATATCTAAAATGTGTTTTTTCTGAAGTCAATAAAACCAATTTAATGAAAAATGAATTTAAAAAGTTATAATAAAAAGAAATGACTTTCACATAAAACTACAGTGATACATTTCAAAGTACTACAATTGAGGCTACAGACAGAAACGAGGTATTACTGTGAAGTCAGGAAGACTAAATATAATATTCTACTAAATGCAAGTAAGGCCAGAGTTTATCGCTGCTATGGGGCTAGAGATCTGCCTTGAGTGCCTTAATGGACTTAAGCAGCCTTACCAGGAACCTCCACCCATGACCCCTCTTTTCAGTGGCCCAGGAGCTCCATCCCTGCTCCTGACAGCTTTGCCCTTCAGTCCCTCCCTGAGCTATGTCGCGAGTGTCCCTGTCTTCAGCCCTGTCTCCTGCATGGACCTCGGACCTACACTGTGGCCTCATCTTCAGTCCTGTCTCTGGCCCCCATCTCCTCTCGCTCCTGCCTGGACTCCCTGGATCTGACTTGTCGCCGTGCTTCTTCTGGGACTGTCAGTGGAGCTCAACACCACCACCCTGCCCAGGAGGTCCCGCAGGGCTGCACCCTGGTCAGTGAGGGCACCGCCTGTGCTTGCCGTCACCCTCGGCTCCTGGCTTGTCCTCCCTCACGAAGCAGGCCCGCTCTTGCTGCACCCTGCAGCCTTGGTGTATCTTCCAAACATTGACATAATACACTATCAATTTAGCTCTTTTTCTGCAAAACCTTTTATGGATTTTAGTTTTCATTACTGGCTGTTCTGTTTTTCCCACTATTTTCCAGGAATTCCCAGTTCTTCTGAGAGGTTAAACTGAAGGTTAAAAAAAGCAAAAAGAACACTTACATAAGCATATGTTTATATTTTCAAAACTTTTCAAACATAGACAGCAGATAACTATACCTGTCAATCACATGACATTTGGGGGAATTTTAAGCCATGTAAACCAGGCTGAACTTGTCCTGAAAAATACTCTCCTGCAAAGTAGATAGCCTACTCCATGTCACACATCCATAAGCCTGCTTAACAGAGACTGAGTATCTTTGCATAGCCTACATGTCCATTCCTGGCCTGATTCCTTCAGCAGTGTAGCATGAACAGTTTACTRAGGGTTTTTCTCATTTCCATTAGAGTAAGAATGCTTGAAAGATAACATACAGAGAGTGTACAGAGAACAGAGAGCTGCCAATTCCAACACACGCACCACTCAGTTTCACAGAAGTTCAGGTGCTCAGATGACCTCTTGATAAATCAGCAACACAAGGGCATTATTATTGAACTGTACTTACTACAATACTTACTCTCCTCCAATGTTAAAACATGTATTTATGCTTCCCTCTGAGATAGTTCAAAATATTGGACACATTTTACATTTTTTTGTACTTAAAAGTCCAATCCTTTCAAACCTTCCCCACAAGGAAATGGAATTAGTTCATGCTGTAACACAGAACTTAGAAGTTATTTTAAAGGCTGCTTCCATCACACCAGAATCAGTCACGAGCGCTCCAAAGCCTTCTAAGCTTAAGACAGTTTTTGAAAATTGCTGATAGATTTTGTGTTTTGCAGTATAATTAACACAGAATGTAAAACTGCCAAAATAACAGAAAGAGAGAGTCGGATATATCAAGTGCTTCAGGAGGCAGCACAATAAAGCTGTTGATCTATCAAAAGATCAAACTGGTGCTGAAAGCATCCTCCAGTTTACACAATTGTAAATCGAAGGCATGAGCCATACAACAAACGCAATTGAGATAGTAGATAATCGCTCTGATTTGGAGTGAAGGGGCATTGATAATTCTGCAATAGATAAAGTGAATTAAGTCAATGCTCACAGAAAATATATATAGAATGGGGTCAAAGGAAATTTGATATTTAGTGGCCTTGATTCCAATGTGATCTGCCATCACAGAATTCACACTGAAAAGGGGACACTTCTGCAAATTGACATAATAAATAGAAATCAGCATGTCTTTTCTTTGCTAAGTCTTTTTCCACACTGAATAATCAAGTTTACTCTATATAGCTGAGAAGAAAGCCATCCGAAGAGATACTGAAGTTTAATGAATGGGAAAAAGAGGGGGTTAGTCAAATTTTAATCTGACCAACCATGCAAAATCTCTATTGAATCTGATAATGTTCACGAAAAGTCTACTGAGACTTGTAGGCTGTATGAATTACACCCAAGGCTCTTAAATTCATTTGAATGCATTAATTTCTGAACTAAATCATAGCATACTGTTATTGTATTTTCAAAAGTATACTATAGCACCATGTACAAGCAGAAGAGTGGCTCATTTATATAATTTAGATTCATTAAAAATAAAATCACCTCCTAAGTCTGTGTGTGCTGATTTCTGAGTTGCAAACATTCATATTTCCCATGTGTAGAAAAGGAATAATTTTATACTTAGGTGTATTCAAGGCTTTGAACTTGATATACACGTAATATTAGAGAAGAAAAATAAAAATATAATGAAATATTCTCTATTTCATGTGTTAGAAAACAGTATGTTTTCCTCATTAAACCCTCAGATATAAGTTCTATAAACCATGAAATTACCTTTGAGGCCTTACTGAAATAACCAGTTCACAAATAAATGATCCATGCAGGAAGAAAAGCGAAGATTAAAATAATAGGAGAAAGTAACATTTTTATATCAGCATTCTAAAATAAATATACACCAAAAAATAATTACTARTATAGACTTACCTACACAACAGAGATTATATTTGAACAGATAACCCTGAACAATTTAATCCAGTCATGTTCTGAGATAGCCATTAGTCCTTTTTTCCAATATTATGAGGAATTAGCTCTCACAAGAAATTAAGACTGTAATTAGGTCATGGGAAATGCTAGCATAACTTTTGCTCCATCAGAGTTGCCCTAACACCCATGCTTTTGTATCCTATTGCAGAATCAGTACCTAAGCAATTAAACATTCCTATCCAAATTAAACATTCATTCTGTCCCTCTCTGATCGCCTGTTTTAGTTCTGTGAAAGAGTCCCAGCTCTTGCTTTGGAAAAGTGGAAGAGTAATTCCCGAGCTAACAGGGGAGCTACAGGACTGACTTCCCTGAAGACGGTCAGGCCAACTTTCCAAAAAGTATCTAGCTCACGAGCACCAAATGCCATTTTCCAAAACCAGTCCTACCAAAAAAGCGCCTTTTTCGGTTCTCTGGGGAAGAGCTACCTACTGGGATAATGTGGCTTCCATAGCTCACCATCAACAGCGTTTCCTTCACACATAAAACAAAAAAAGCAAATAAAGATAAAAACAAACCGGGAGGTGGGGCAGGGGAAGAAAACAAAACAAAAACAAAAAAGCCAAAGGCGTCCTTCCCTGCTCCACGCGAGCGAGCACCGGGGCCTGCTCACGTAAGTGGTGCCCTCAGAGGCCAGACCTCAGGCCAAGGACACCCACTTCACGGGCACGTCCTCTCCTTGCTCCTGCCGACGCAGCCCTCTGCGCTGCCGCAGCTCGAGTCTCGGGCGGCTGCACGGTGTGGATTTCCCTCACAGCCATCCTGCCGGTCACTCAAAGCAGCCCCAACCCAGGGCTTTTCCTTACGTCCTTCCCCAGCATTTCGTTACCGTGGGCACTTTGGGCCCGCTGGGTATCGCGCTGTTAGGGCAGGCTGCCCTCCCCCACGTACACCTCTGGTGGGTCCGTGGGCCTGCAGCTCCTCCTGCCCAGCAATGGCATCCATCTACCCGGCATGAACTTGTCTTGCTGTCACAAGCTACCAGGGAGGAAGAGGGGAACTCCAGATTCACTTTAGAGCTATGGAAACTCGGGAACAGAAAGATGAAAATACTGCTTTACTCATTTGGTTTTCCATGGGCAAGCTGTAGGTCATCAGAGAATAGATATGCGTATAAGAAACCTATGCCCTAAGTATCTTTCAATTAAAAAAAAGGCAAAAGATGAGAAAATAAAACATTTAGCATGCGAGCATATGAAGAGAATACATAAGACTGCTTCATAATGTGATACTAAACAAGGAGGGGAACTACTGAGGTGGAAAAACATAAGAAGGGAAGGAGTCGAGAGGGAACCCGAAGGTTGCAGCACACTGCCAGCCGGCACAAGAGGCAAAACACGCAAGGGGAACAGAAAGGAGGTTGGTTACATCATCGGTGACAGCGCTTGTACTGCTCCTTGCTTCCTGCCGTGCCAGCTCCAGCCTCTGGCTGGCCTCCTCATTCACCGACTTTCCCAAAACACGTGTGTTGGGAAGGGGTATGCTGTGGGTCCCTCGAGAGTCTCTCATGTGTGGCTTTGAGTCCACACAACAGTATAGAAGTCATCATGCCTCACTCAATTCAAACAAGGGGCTGCAAGCATAATTGCCTCTATTTTTTAAAGCTGCAGGTATCATCCAGACAAAACAAGGGTGCTGCTTCAGGTAACCAAGTGCCAAAGCTTTTAAATCAAAACTGGCACTAAAAATAACCTACCCTAAAATAATAACAAGCTTCCAGTTTTCGAGCAACTTGAGATTGTGACTTCTACTTGGGAGGTTAAAAAAGACACAAAAAAGCAATTATGCACTCAAAATGCATTGAAGATCCATCAGACTGCACACCTAATTACATTAGTATTCTAAGAATTTAATTTCTAACTTTTTATATTCATTATGTACTCAGCCTATTGCCAACCCCTTGAAGTRCAGTAGCAAATATAAATTGCATACTTTGGACTTAAAACACACAAAGTGGATAAGCTTCCAATTCTTTATTTCATTTGGAAGGGCAAACTAGTACTCCTGAAAATTTACTTAACAAAAATAATACTGACTCCTATTTCTTTTCAGTAACGCTGAAAGTTTAGATACCTAATTCCAGGACAATAGGAAATTTTAAGGCTAAATTACAAATCCCTAAGAACAAGGGCGTACATATAGGTCACTGACAAACTCTTAAGCAGACTGGTACTATTAGGTGCCTTTTTATACATTTGCCTTTTAAACTTTGCACAGATTCTTTTGATGAAAGCCAGCTCCAAACCAACTCCAGTCATAAAGAGAGACATTTAAGTTAGCACTTATTAGCAGCCTGCAGTGGGCAAATGTTCAAACACATTACAGCTTTAATATAATTATAATTGTTGAACATGTTCAACCAATTAACCACAAATATTCTGTTTATCTGAGAAGCTGCCAAAAATTGTGAACTGCAGTCAAAATAACATGACACTGTACTCCTTCAGCAAAGAATATCACTAAATCAAAGGACCGACCATATGGAAAAAGTCAAAGCAAATATCTTATCTGATATCAAAATTGTCAAATACCATATTTAAAAATTTATACTAGCACAAATATAAACTTCCACATATATTTGATAAATTCACATTTTAAATGTTCATGTCACCTACTAAAAACAAGAGCTTCAGCATAAGTTTGTGTATGTTTCTTTTTTTGTCCAGCTCTCAGTCATCCAGATTCCACGAAATACAAACATAACACAAATAACTGGAAAACACTAGTTAAAAGTTTTTGTGCCTTTAAGAACCACATTATTTTGTGTTGCCTACTTTTGTGCCTTAGCTGTACAAGTACACAAATATTTTAAAACACACAAGTTTCATCTTATTAAAAAAAAACAACTATAATTTGTCTTTAAGAAAGAATTATTAAAAAATCCTGGTTGTACAACTCTTATTCAGACAATTTGCAATGCTGCAAAAGCACTTTTTTCAACAGTGCCCCCTAAATAATTAAGTTGTTCCTTTTACCATACTTCCTATATTACAGAAGTCATTTTCCTACAACAAATCAATAACTCATTCCTTATGTCAGTCATTTTTCTCCATTTAACTGAATGGACTTAAGTCCAACACTGAAAGTTACATTACCTTTGAATTATGTGTGTGATTTAAAATTCAAAGTACTACACTAAGGAGCTTTTTAGACTGACCACTCTACAGTCTCTTCAATAGCCAATCCCTTACAGACCTGCCTGACAGATTTAAAGCACAACAGTAACTCTGAAACAGTTAAAAATGTAAACATTAACAGGAAGGTCTGTCATGGAATATAGTCAGCCCTTTCTGTTTTTTAACGAGATAGAAAGCCAAGCAACACTCAAGACCRTCCCTCAATACCCCCCCATTCTTTTAGATTAAGTAATAATTACATCCGATGGCATAATTTAATCATACAGTTCAAGCAGCTTCAAGCAACTTCTGCAGACATTAGCAATTAAAAATTCAGATCCACTATTAAAATATTTGAAAATCCTATTTATTTCTTAAAGAACTGTATAAAAACTGAGAGCAAAGAAAATTAGATACTAAAATATCAATTTCTCCACATTTTGATGAGTAAATAACAAAATATCTGAACATAAGCACTTAGTTTAGTCACAGGTTAAGGGAAACACTGGTATATTTTACAGGAATTTATACCATAAAATGTGTTTTCATTAGAAATAAATCACTGACAAGAGAATCACTGATATACACACAAAATAGATAAAATATGGAAAATACCCTAATAAAAATGTTCATATACTTTGTACAAAGTTTAATAAATTTGATAATGTTAACAAAAAAGAATACGAGAGCCAGTCTTCAAACAGTGCAAGTCTGGGAAGCTCATATCAATTTAATTAACTGTCCTATCTCAAAAGGATAAAACAATTCAATCAGTCCTTCTGTGTTAAGGGTATGGGTTTGGTCACATTGCTTTGTCATCTGTTAGCTGTCTATTAATCCAAAGCACAAGTCATTGTGACATTTGTATTTTCCAGAAGTAATAATCTATAATTTCACTATCTCAGATATGCTCCATTCTAATTTTTTCCAAATTAAAAAAACACACTTTATAGTTGATTTCCTACCTTTGATGTTTAACAGTAAGTAACATAACTGGACACCACCTACTGTCATGCACTACCTTGTTTGTCAATGGCAAAAATTCTTCTTTCAAAACAACTGATGACTTACTTTTATTCAGCTTTATTTCACTGTTAGGTTTGAGTTCTCCCTCCCTCCCATGAAATTAGAAATATAAGTACTTTGAGCCAACATCTTTGATTTGGGGATATGTACAACCAGTCTAACCAGTTTTTTTTCATGTCAACACACCCTTACGATCAATCAGCAATTTCTACTATGATACAACTGTAAAAACTGCAAAAAAGGTATCTTTTTAAATTCAGAAATTCTCATGTATTCAGCCTCAGCATCTCCCCATCTGAACCTCAGCGTTACCTGAAGCAGTGGGAAGAAAGCAACGTGGCCCAGCAGCGCCAGGCACTGCCTTCTCGGCAGCGTTCTGGAGGCTCAGCAAGACTCCGCGCAAAGCTGCTCTCCACTCCACTGCGCCTCAGCACCCTGAATCTGCTCTTTACCAGCTGCTGATGTTCCTTGTATTAAACTGAGAATTTGTGAGAAAAGCAAAACTTCCTGCTGTGTGTTAGCTTTGCATGAGAGCACTTAATCCCATGTAGTGGTATTCTTATAATGCATTTTTAAAATATTTTTCATTACAGGCAAACATTGGGGGGGGGGGAAGGGGAGAAGGGCAAATCAATACATTAAGTTTTAACTGCAATTACCCCAATAACTCTTAAAAGTAAAATGAATACATTGTGCAGTTTTGTTAACAAAAATTTATTTAAAATTATATTTTACTGAAGTAACCACATACTATTTTTTTGTGACAGTGTATCTGCAAACTACTAAACTTTGATTTTTCACATGAGGAAGTAAAAAGGAAACTGGAACTACAAAATACACTAAACTACTAACTAAACCATTAACTAAACCATTAACTTTGTTAAAAATTTATTTGAGGGAGGGAGGTTTGTTTGTTTTAAATTAAAAAAACCCCACACATTGGTACTGCTATCTTAAACCAATCAACATATGAAAAAAGAGATTAAACAAAATTTTAAACCATTATTGGCCAAATTATAAACAAGCTACAGGGTCTGTTCTTTATACAGCAAAACTGTAATTCTTTTTGCATGTAAAGTTTCATGAGATCAAAACATTACTTAGCTTTAAATCAAAGGATCTGTTACTTTAGTTAAGTCTAACAATACTAGAAAGTAAAATTCTTCATCTGGAGCTGTAATATTTGCTGAAAAAAATCTACTTCAAAACATTAATCAAATTTTTCGCCTACTGGGCAGCCATATGGTAAAGCAGCATGTGAATCTCACAAACTTGCTGATCTTCTGTAACTGGGTGCTATTAATTACGCTTGCTGCATCCATCTCTTAGATTTTTGCTTTGTGAAAAAAGTATTTATTGCAACAGCTTTTACAAAACAAGGGAATGAAAATCACAATTGATTAATGAGCTGAATGGAAATATTTCCGTTAGCAGGTTTTTAAAATGAATAAGAATGAATACCATGGGTAAAAACGAACCCTACTTGTGTTCCCCACACACTACTGGGGGGGGGGGGGGACTGGGGGGAGGGTATAACGTGCTTTATTCACTGGGTAGGCTTTAGGTGACGAACAATAAGACTTAAACTAGTTAGTTGAATAATAAAAAGGCTGAGTACTTTAATATGTGTTTCAAGTGCTAAATTCCTTAGKATGAAACTGAATTGATTGCTTCACAACTGCAAAACAAATAGTTTTTTTTTCAAATGTAACTAGGGCTTTTCCTTAAATTCACAGAAGCAAACAATTCAGAATGATAGTCTCCATTTTGTCTTCAATTCCTCAGGCCACAGTACTGAAGCTGTTTTGGGATCTCAGCCATAAATCTAGTTAATCATAAATTATAGCTAGAATATAATCCTTGACTCTCCAGCCTCATGTGCCAGTGAAACTGGCTCTCAGGAATTACTGAAAGAAGATTGTAGGGGTTGGCTGGAAAAGCTAGCAAATAAGGTAAAATTGTGTTAGCGCACATACAAAAATCCCAGCCTGGGGAAGGGCGATGTGATGCAATTAGCCACTGTACAAGCCCAGAGCAGCAGAAGTCAGGGCACATCTGTGAAGATTTGCCATATCGTATCAAGTTAGAAAGGATGATTTTTTTTTCCCCTCTAATCTTCACATTAGTCTCCTATACAAAACTAGCTTATTTCACTTGGCAGAGTGCACAGACTTCATCCGAAGTAACAGAGGCAACAGCTACATGAAAGATGCTGCTCAGTTCTCGAGAGGGGCCAGGGGTGTTACCAGCAATGCGAATAACCGCCCGCTCCTGGTGCCCACCCAGGGAAACAGCGAGAGATGGACTGAGAAAACGGAGCAGCTTACGCCCAGCGTATCCTGCCTGGGTGACTTGTCACCTCCTCAGGGCACAGATTTCTGAAACACAATACACAGAGAGGCAAAGGAGTCGCTCCTGTCCTGCCAAGTTACCTTCTGGAAATACGGTTCAAGAACAGTAATTCCCTTGCCTCCCTGCAGTCCACATGCCTCTTAGATGTAATAATCAAATGTTAAAATATTTAATTGCCAGCCACTTCAACCTACATAGTCACCCACTGGATGACATTTCATTCATCCTAATGTATATATCTGTATGTCTAATAAAGAATAGCAAGAAAAAAAATAACTGAGCGCTAAATCAAAGTAAAATTTGCATTAAGAACACAATTTAAAACAAAGGAAACTTTATATAAACATATATAGCTGGAGAGATTTTTAAAACAAACTATTCTGAGTATGATTCTTGTTCTAGAATAGAAACTTAAATGAAATAATGCCTTGTTTTTAAATTATGACAATTTCCTATTTTCATTACTCGTTATTTCTTATTTGATTCTAACTCTACAACAAATTACTATCCACATGAACAGTGAGCAATTATAAGCCAATTCTTGCCATTAAATAAGCTTGTAAGTGCCACACCTTTATGAAGAAAAAGCATTTTAAAAATTAGTATGAAACCTTTTTAAACAAGTTTTAATTAGTGACCCAAAATGTATGCCATAACTTTTCATCACCTCTTGGGTGATCTCGAAACCTCTCCTGCATACATTGACTGTCTGCTTAAAAGTTTAAAGAGCTAACAAAATGTTTTAACGAGATACAAATCTCAGAGATCATTAATCAATATGTTCAATGTTATTTGTGATAATTCATCATGACATGATATTAATGGGTTACTGTACCCTTCAGAGGTGAGATTAATGCAAATGAGCAGCCACAATTAACTTTACTGCTCCCAACTCGCAGGAATGGACAGATGATTATAAATGACAACTATATGTCAATTACAATATCCAATAAAGTGAAGCTTAGAGGGCAATCTATCTACTTTTATAGTTCTTGCTTGACATAGCTGAATTTAGCTCAACCCACTGTTGTCACAGTGTAACCACTGCTTTGAAGGAGGGGTCAGATTTTTAATTTTCTATTTCCTAGGAAGGAATTCAAATTGTGCATCTGAATGCGTTGTCAGAAGAAGGACAGCTGCAGGAAACCAAGAACAGATGTTGCTTTCTTCACCAGCTAAAGAAAACTGTATCTGTTCTCAAATTGCAACAACAAGGCCACAAAGAAAATAATCTGTCCTGCTGTGTAATATATTTATTCAACTAAAAAAAGAAAAAATGCAGCATTCTGAAAAAATTTATATTTGGTAAACTGCTTTGTCACAGTTAGTGCTTTCAGTTCACTGAGGTTTAAAAGCTTAGTTATGTGTACATTGGTATGTGCACTTTTGCATACAAACGCATACTCGTACGATCACCTCTTAAGCACTAATACTTTCGTAATGAAGTGATAAGGCTGCACAGGAAAAAAGCAAAATTTCTAGAGACTTCAAAGGAGCTACAAGCAGAGATTCAGACATTCATAACCTTAACAGCTGGCCAGATTCAGGAAATTCTGAAAACATGGCAGACAAAATCATAAAATAATATGTAAATCATATCTACAGAAAAATGGACAGATTCCATGGTTATGGCATATAGCTCTGATAACATGCCCAGATGCTAGGCTTACTGCCATCTTCGCAGGAAAGCAAGTTCCCTTCCTACTGCATATTAGCCACCACAATGCACTTGGACACCTCCTCTGCCGCATGGGTTAAAGTTATGCCCTTCCTTTGAGGATGGGCCTCAGCGCACAAAAAAATATTACCACTGCATTTTGCATTTGGAAGTTAAGCTTATTCATTGAGCCACCTGAAGGTACAGTTTGAGCTCTTTAACACATCTGTAAACTGCAGCACATACTCGGTTTCTCACAAGGATGCATCAGCAGCTCCATTTGGAAACCACTCAATAAAAATCAGTAGGGGATTTGGCGAAGTAATTTTTCAGCAAATTATACAAACATACCAGTAAGTTTTAAACATGTGAGTAATAAGATCATGCAAGTAGGCTCATATCAATGCTTTACTGAAGTAAAGCAGGAGAGTTCCCGATTTTCTTCGGACCAATTTTCCCCCAAAGTTCACCCACGCCCATTTCATCCAACCTAATCATCAAGAAACAAGGTATTTTTCAAATGAATAAAACTGTTGATATCACTATCATCATCTTCAGCGTGGGAATGCAAGAAAAACTCTTTACTGCTTCTAATATGGAAAATAAACATTTTTGTGACAATATTTTGTAGAAGTCTTGACGCATCCTGAAAAACAGTACTTTGGGGAAGATACAGTTTCCATGCCAGACCTTTAAAAACTGAAGTCAGTAACCATCCCTTAAAATATATAATTTCCTGACAGATAATTAGCCATAGCACTAAGATTTTGACTAAAATCAGTGTGTCCTGTACATCCTCAGCAATCATAAAATCAATCAACAAAAATAAAGTATATCTGATAAAACTAACACACTTATTTGAGCATGGAAAAATAAATTCCCAATTTAATCTATATTCATATATGAGTAGCATCTCATTTGGATTTTTTTTTGGTTTTAACTAATTAATCAACAAATTTGAGTTGGTTAAATAAAACCTCTTCCAACGCCTCCTTATTTAATTGCAGTTTGGCACCAACAAATATATATCAAAATTATAGTATCTCCCTTGACAGGAAGCTCCTTGCTTCCACACACAGTTATGGCTCTCTGCAGAGTAACCAAGAACTGCTGACAACCTTGAACACTGCTACAACAATATTACTATACTTGGCAGAGAAGTACCCTTGCGGCAAGAGAAAAGCTGTAATTTTGACTGTCACTTCACATTACACTAGATATTATTCCACTGTATACACACGCACACACTCACAAACTCTTAATAGACTACAGTTTTCTCACTGCCCAGCTCTTCTATTATAAATGACAATATAATACTGTTGACCTACCAGTAGGATCCCTATTAARGCTAACATTTAGCATCACTGAAAGTCTTCTGTTAAAATACAGCCATCATAAATTGTCTTGTCCTAGTCACCTCAAAATGCTTATGTGACTTAAAGTTATTTAGCGTAATTTTATTATTTGCAAAAGAATGGAAACATTTGAAAACAAGGAGAATTTGTAACTGGATTTTGAGAATATGCTCTTAAACGTTTGAATAATTGCTAATATCTTGAATATTAATATCTTCATTCACAAGCTCTTTTGTTAAGAAATGGATTCATCTTTAGTATAGCCAAAAAAGCTGTCTCTAAATTTCCAACAATAACCTAAGCACACAGGTAATAACATGTCATAAATGGGAGTAACAAGCATAGTCAACTTAGACTTCCTCCCTCAGCCCATTTCTGTATCTAGCAAAAATGAGCATGCAAACATTTAAATAGAGAAGTTTTCATTTTGACCACATTAAATATATACAGGACATAGCCTCTGTTTCCGAATTCTAGAAGGTACCTTCCTGCTTTGAAGACAAGTATCCTTGCGTCCCTGGAAAAAAGCATATTTGTGTCTCCTAAAACAGATCCAATTCTAGGATTGTAAAGTAGGAGTTTACACCGAACTTCACCTCCTTAATTTTTATTATATATGTTCCATATGTTCAATACACAGATTGTCTACTGATTTCAGACAAAATTTTGCATGAATATATGCAGAAGTTGCACTGCAGAGCTAGGCATTAACAAGAGAATCTCAGTGAGACATGGCCAGGATGAGCCACTACAGGTAACTTGCTAGAAATCAAGTTACACATTTTGGAATACTCTGATGACAATTCACTATACTGCAAGCAAGTCTTACGATTTTTGTGAAATATGCAACAATATTTAATTAAATAAACTGGATTTAAACAGACTTTAACCCCAAATGGCACTTGTAAAAAGTCATAAAAAGAAAATGCATTGTTATTTTTAATGTTGTTCAAGCATATTTTGCTTCTACCCTTCTGTTATTCATACAGGGTTTCAAATGCATTTAGAAAGACACTATCTTGTGTTGTTTAGATAAGGAAGCATCACTGAACCTCTTTACCCTTCTCCAATAAAATGTATCAAAAATTTCAGCACTGTCTGCTGACCGTACCACATTTAACAAGATTCGCAAATGAACCCAGAGTAAGTTTCCCACTGTGACACATTAATAATAAGTTCCTTATCCCATCTATCCCAAGCCATGAATATGTAATGTTATAAAATGAGTCCTTTTCACACAACAGAACCTCAGACGTGAATAAATAAAAACTATCCATCACAAGCCTGTGAAAAATTAATGAGAGTTCTGAGACATAAGAAAAAATTGGTTACTGAGAAGATAAGGTCCAGTATGTAAAAACTATGTTCCTCACCAGCTGTAAATTTTATTTCTTTTAAAACTTTACAAAAAGAGTTCAAAAAAATCTTTCTATAACACATTTACCATAGGAAACAGAAAACGGAAAATGCTTCAATGGCAAGACATATACTCATATGGGATATATTCCAGATAGCATTCAGAAATCAGCAACTGGATCAAGTATTACCATAACAGAGAGTTACGTTTCCAGTTACAGAAAGTTGTAACCTTAGATATTTAGAAACAGGAGGTCTTGTTCCATTTCTTTTCCCTTCAGAATGAAAATTCCTGACAAAATAAGGCAGCATATCTCCCTAAACTTCATTTACTTGGATAAAAGAAGAATTCATAGAAAGAAATTATTCTCATTCATGTGAGTGTCTCTTCACTTTATCACTGAAGGCTTTAATCTCTGGATATACAGCAATCTGTTTTGCAATATAAAGAGAAATAAGAAAAACCATAATTTTTCAAAAGAGTCAAGCTGCCACTACGTTTATTAATCCATTTTCCTAATCTTGCCTGAAAGACACTGTTGCTGGCTGACGAGCGCAAGGGCTGCGCCACTGTCAGCGTGACAGCACCACGCAAACTGCCTTATCAGAGCAAATACCGGGACTGCGCCCCGAGAGGGGCACGGGCAGCGCGGCGGCGAGAGGGGCGGCCCAGTCCTCGAAAGGCTTTCCACGAGACAGGGAGCACTTCTGAAACTATTCCACTGACGGACTTCAGAAACGACTGCACAACCCACAGTCAGTTCTGTGAAGCGTTAGACATTTTAATGTCTAACAGCTTAAATGAAACTCATGCCTTGTGAGGTGAAACTACAGCGCTGTTATTTTTTCTCCAAAACCTCTCTGCTCACTCAGCCCTTTCCCATTGCTGTTTTTCTCTCTACACCTGGAACCTGCAGGCCGCTGCAACTCCCTCCAGGCTTGACCATAAACTGTTTCCTGTTTGGTTCCTAATTCTCACAAATATGGGAGAAAGCGTCCGACTCCTCTTTGTTTACGCCAGTGACCTTTACCTGTTGTTAACATATCCCACGGCACATCTGGGGGATGGGAAGCTGCCAGGCATTCGGTCCTCCTCCTTTCCCAGGTGGTGCTTGTACGAGCACCGACGAGACAGGCACCACGTTACTGGCCGTTTCCTCAGGTAACGGCCTTCAGACACAAACAAGACAGGAAACCATAGCGCAAAAAGAAAGTATCGCAGCACCCCTCCCTCCCAGCGCACTGACTAGATCTCCCCATCGAGGGGCGGCTTCATCCCATCCAAACCTGACCGAGCAGCATGCCTTCTCCAAAGTGGTGTCTGCAAGGATCGCCTCCGAGTGCTGCCAGAGGTGCCTAGCTGTAAAATAAATGATCTTTTGAAGTCTGTACTGAGAGTGATTGAGTGACTGCGAGGAATTATTTATTAATCTTAAAATGCCAATGGATACTGTTAAGGAACTATTTTTCTATAAAACTATCGTGGTCTCAAAGAAGAAAGGGAAACAGGGCACAATCGCCTTAGAGCAATCYGACCTCCCGTTCTGTTTGAGGGAGGAGCCCGTTCCCTCCACAAGGCTCCTGCTCCACCAGGCAGAGTTCAGCCCCTGTTCAATAACCCCCGTCTTCTAGACAGATCGCTTGACTTTCTTCTCATATGCTTTTGGTCATATTTGTTATCACCATTTCTCTTTCACCTATTTAATGTTACAAAAGCAGTAACTCTCCAGGAAAAACAACCAACCCRGCACAGTCTCATTACCATAAAGCTTTTCTTTCCACGACAAAAAATYGTACCCTAATCACATCTATTATAGTCCTGCTTTTTTGCGTGCTATTTTTTGGGGAGCAACACCTAAGGAACATCAGCTAACTCCCCTGTTTGAGAAGATCTGACATTTAAGTCCTTCAGCTTACATTCAGGACCAAGGATTCTTCCACATTTTCAACAAAACTACTTACTAACGTTTTTCTCTCCCCTTTTTACTCAGGAAATTTCACAGTCTTCTGAATATATTCACCAGACTTCTTGTAAGACCTTACTGCTTAAACAGGTATTAGATTTCCAAGTGTGCCAATGCAGCTGAAGCTTTCTTTCTTAAATACCCTTATTGCAGGCTGACCTTCCTTGACTTGATGCACATATTTTGCAGGGAAAGAGCCTTCAGGTCCATAATCAGTCCAGTCACATGCTCACCATATCTATATAGGTACTCGTGGCAAAAGCCTGCTAAATATCTTTGACATATATTATTAGTACACCTCAAGGTCAACTTACATATCACAACTCCAGTGAAGAAAGGCCGACTGAGGTTGATTAATTTTCAGACATATTTTAACCCTCACAATATCCATCACCATATATGAGCAACAGACATTGAAATATGCTTTTTAAATTAAGTTAAAAAAAAGATACCACTGTATTTTTTTTTTTAAAGTTTCTTCGGTTGTGTTAGTCACATTGGACAGCAGCTAAAGACCACCAGAGAGGATTTCAATATGCTATTTCCATCTGAAGAGCAGCAGCTGCAGTAATGCACTTCCTATGCTGCTGCAGCACCAACATTGCTCTATATTTTCATATGATCTATATTTTTACTTGTTTGGCACCACAGTAGTTGCAATTGGCAGTGTAATAGATGAGTAAGCAAAGCATGAAATTAAAAGATATTCTTCGTATATAGAGCTGACTGTGGAAAATCTCAGCCAAAACCAGCCAAACTCTAGAATGCTTATTTTTAAGCCACAGTAATATATAATATACCACTAGTTCACAAGCATAATACAACTCATTTTCAAACAAGAAACAGTAATAAAATTAGCGCATACACAGGACAACTCTTCAGCAACGGATTAGAGGCCTATAGCAAATAACAAATCTTACACACTAAGTCTCCCCCATCAGACAACTCCACTGTGGAATGCCCAGGCAGATCTCCACAAAAATGATTCTGGGGCCAAAAGGAGTTCCCTGCTTCATCACTCCAGCAAAGATAGAGCCAGATTCCACGACCTTCTGAAAAAAAGCCCATATATAATTTTTGCTGAATAGGCCCTCAGTTAACAGCAGAAACCAATTTGTAATTTAGCCTTAAATGCACACTCCACAAAAAGCTATCAGGTAAGGAAAAAAAACCACACACAACCCTGACATGTAGATATAAATTTTTTTTGACAAACGTAAGTAAAAACTAATACTATGACATTTCTCAAAGTAGCCATTTGAACTGCACAAACACTGAAAAAAGTTTCAGAGTATAAGCATTTATTTTGTTTTATGATTTTGGACCAGGAAAATATTTATGAAAAGAATAATAAATAATTAATTTTTCTGGCTGCAAGCTGGTGATTCTTTCCTGGTTAAACTATATGCAGTGAAATGGCATTTAAATTATATGAGAGAATTGATTCAAATGGCTTCCATTAGTAATTTGGCAGGCTGCTGTGAATTGCTACTAATCAATTTTAAATAATGCTATCCTATTTGAGAATGGAGGCATCCTCATGTTAAATATCTACACGTTGCAGAACTGTAAATCAGTGGCTAAAATACAAATTTGTTCATATCTTCTAACTCATTGTGTTTAACAATGTGCCATCAGTGAAACTAATGCAGAATAAAATAATCACATGTGCCTTCAGAGAAGTGTTCTGGGTTCTAGAGATTCTCTTTTATTTTAGGCTAATGAATATTTCAAACTAATGTTATTCTAGGCCATTTTACAGTACAATTGTATCCATTTTGCTTGAGATTTTATCTATCAAGAGTAATTAGACCCATTTGTGCTGTAAATATTCAACATATATGTAGCATAACCATATGAAGCAGATGTGTGCATTATGAGAATTTTCACTGGAAATAATGAAAATTGCAAAAATGTCAGCAGACATTGAGGCTTTTCTGGTTGTTGTGTTTCTTATTTTAGAGGAGACATTTACAATTTCAAATCAAACTTTCTTCCCACAAAATCTTTGCACAACATGAGACACCAAATTGTACTTGTGAGGATCTAACATCATCTTTAAGTAACATGAAGAGCACACTTTTATGGTGGACATAGATATATTCAGAAATTACACCATAGCACTTTCCATTAATCTGGACACATGGTCAAAACTGATCTGCAAATACATTTATAAAAATATTAGGTATGAAGTATGTTACCTAACTTATTTTAACATGGACTTTTCAGTTTGAGCTCATCTTCTGGACAAAGAAACATGGCTGGTTTAGACAACACAAAACCATGAGATATAAACTCAGTAACATAGTTTTAGCAGGCCATAATCTTCATTTGTTTAATATGGTAAACTACATAAAAATATGTGAATGAGTGTGTGTGCCTGTCTTTGGAACACAATCTCTGTTCTGGTGTTTTCAATGATACTGGTATTCCAGAAAATCTCCTTCCTTAATCTGATGTCCTTGGAACTTTCAGCTCTTATAAGAGATCACATTTAATAGTGAGCCTTTTAAAGAAAAAAAAAAAATGCATTCATCTCATGCACAGATGATTGAACCTTGGTTCAGAAAACTTTTTTAAAAACAAGAAACAATTAACATTAATGGTAACAGGGACATTATAACAAGACAACAGTAATGAAGTAAAATTGAATCATAGTTTAAAAAGCATTGTTTAAATGCAGTCTATTTATATTTTAAATTATCTTCACTAGAATGGAAAAATATATAATAAAATATCTTAATTAAAGCAGTGAAAAATGCAGCTTCCAGAACAAACAAAGAAACCACATTCTTGCTGGCTGGGGAGATCTGGGGAGGGAAAATATGAAGTGCTATTTTAACATGGAAAAAAAAGTTCTTTAGCAGACTGTGACTGCTTAAGTAAGTCAAAGACTTACTTTACCAAAGCAGTAAATATGTTGATGAGRAACTGCTTAAAAAAAGACTGTAAAGCAAAGTGCTGTAGTAAATGAAGCCTTCCCACACACATCCGCTGTTCTGTTTTCAACGTTAAAGTGTGGCTTTCAAGAAATAGAAAAGTTAACTCAAGTCATTGCATAGAATACCTTTATATACCTACACTTTACCACCTCCCTCCCTTTCTGAACTCTTCCAAAAGAAAGTGAGGAAAAATTGAAGATGAATACCTAGATGGAAGTATTCAGGCAAACAGATAATATTAAGTAATGCTCAATGCTACTATGCTCCATTTTTAACCGTACATACAACCTGCCCACTGAAGAGATGCTACTGTGTACTGAGGTTGTGGAACGCTGATTATATGCCTAAAATGCTCAAACTCCACAGCGCCTATACCACAACATAACATGATGGCTTCCCAGACGACACCAACGGTGCGTGCCCTGGAAAGAAAACGGCACCCTTCCAGCTCCGAGGCTGCAGAGATACGGCTGTTATGCCAGGCCAGAAGCCTGGAGATTAAATGAGGACAAGTAGATAGGGCTATTTCCTGTCAGGACTAAACCACCCCACTCCTAATTTGAAGCTAATTCCGATTTTAAAACCAAAAAGTAGGTATTACTGTACTCTGGCATTTTCAGGCACCCAATCTCATCCCTAAAGCACACCAAAACAAACCAACTGGATAATATACCTCAGCCAACAAAGCTACAGACATCCATTCTCAAAAATATCATAGGAGGAGTAGGGAACGGTGTTGATTTCCTTCTACTTAGTGGTTTAAATACTCAGGATCCATGCTCAGGTCTCTCCTCTATCTGAGAGGGCTAGTATCTCCAACAACTCACAGGCATCTACTCAAACCACCTGGCTCTAGGTCATTCTGGATGTGGTAGTATTTCACCTCTCTTGCTGAAGTTTAGCTAGTATGAGAGGAAAAAATATATACTTCAAATAAAAGATAGCACACACAAAGCAGCTTATTTCCAAACCTACCTTGCTCAGATCCTGCAATGAGCAGCAAGGATAGCCCTTCACTTCGTATTAGGACTTGAGATGTACAGAAGGCCGTACTCAACTGTTGACAGAGTTCATTCAGGGCTTGGAAGTGGCTTGTGATACCACACATGCCACTACTGATGTCCACAGGAAAATTTGAGGATCTGTGTCTTACTATTTGACCTAAGTTCTGAAAATTCCTTTTTGTCACCAGGAACGCTTCTATATTTTACTTAAACCAGCCAGCAGATAAAACAGTCTAGACACTTAGTACAAAAAAGAGACTGACATCATCCCTTCTTCCAATTTAGTGGAAAAAAAGTCTTTTGTTCATTTTAACAGTCTTTGCATCCTTAAGTTAGGTACCTAGAAGCAGAATATCAGACTCACTTTTGTGCCGTTTTCCTCTTTAGCTAGTTAGCTCCACATGCCTCCGCCACCCTGAGGCAGTTACCTCCTACATACCCTGCCCGAGCCTCAGTGCCCAACGCAAAGGTCTGCCTTCCTTCCCRAGAGCTGTGCAGTACAGTTTCTGGATCTTGCCTTTTGTGCTTCAGTATCTGCAGAGCAGAAGGAGCTGTACAGAGAATATAACTTAATTCTGACACTTACTTCTGTGCCAATATTAAAATATGAGTACAAATCATGTAGCCACATTCCCAAGCTAGCTTTAACCTAGTTTTCAAATCAGTAACAGCAGAGTCACAGCAGATCAAGGCAAGCTAGCTACCAGACATTTTGAAGAGTCCCATGCAAGTTTTGCGGCCTCCATTGGACCCACACTGCTGTGAGTACATGACATAAGCCCCTCTTGAATTTAATTTAAAACAGAGTTCAGGTATGTCTACATTGCATGCAATCACACTATGTACTGTACACATAGCTTAAGAGAAGCTCTATGGAGGAATCTACAGAACCACTACAGCCACAACATGCTGCTAAGTTGGATTCATGCCAGGGTTTGTTTTATCTTTTAAAATATGCCATCTCTGAAATACTTTCCCCTCTCATTTCTTCACAATTTAAACTTCAATTCTACTAGACATGTATTAATTGCATCAGTTATGTGAATCCTGAGCTATCACCTACTCTCAGAAATTCTTTTATCTGACAGCAGGAAAGATACTGTATTATTGTAAATTAAGATGACAGTTTTAGTGTAGCATGAATATGCTCGAAAATAGTACTCACTATTATAAGAAAAAATAAGTTTAATCCCAATTCAATTATATTTAATATATTATATTCAAGAATATTTACATAAAACTAGTATATTTTCAAAAGCATATTACTGATATAGTAAAATAATTTTAATACCAATAACAACTAGATCATATTAGCAGATGCTAACTTTAAATAAATAWATATATATATATATAYAYAYAYAYACACACACCTTTTTCTTTCCACAATGAATGCAGACACTTAAGGAAAACCTCTCTTTGGCCTTCCTTGTGAAATCTACTTAAATCATTACCTCCCCAAAAATGAATTTGAAAATACCCTCTGATACGAGAAACTGAATATTAAATTTTGTCTTGCAAAAGATTTTTGTGGTATGCTAACTACCTGAAAACAGAGGTCTATAGAGAAAACAATTAACAACCATAATGCTAAACAATCTTTGAACTCAGCACATTTGGACTAGACTACTTATTAAAAAATTACTGTTCTTATTTCTGTGGGTTGCTAAACAAGGTAATGCAGCAATACTTACCACAACAGTATTATGCAATGATCCAGTTTTAATGCACAACAACATTGAAGAAATTAGATATAGAGAAAATCTCTCATGACTACTTAAATTTTAATCGCTTTTTTATTGTTATATTGCAGGAGTCGAGAGTAGAGTAAACAACGTTCTGGGCCCCACTGGGCCTCAAGCAGGTACTTCTTACAGAAATGCAAAGATGCTAGCAATCTGTACCATTCGGAGATGCTAAAAAAGTCTGCTGTCATTCAATACTCCCTTATATCACTAAAATAAAGATTCTTACACAACTCCAATCATTCACTGTCAGTTCAGATACTTTAAATCCATCAAAAGTATTGGGAAAAAAAAAGCTAGATGATCAAAATAACATTTAAAAAAAACCTCAGAGGCAAAAGTTTTGTTTGAAGATGTTTCACAAACCTGTACAAGAAAAGAAGCAGCATCCAAAAATCACATTTCATAAATTTGCTGAAGTAATCTGGGCTTTCTATTGAACATGAGTGCTAGGGAAATAAACAATGTTACTTGGCTGGCCAATTAGGAGAACTAGTAAATTAAAGCATTCATATTTTCTCTAAAAAAATGTATTCTATGAACAGGTTTGTATCTCTCCCAGAAATAAAATCCTGGAGGTTCTAAGTGACAGTATTCTACACTAGTTATCCCCACGTTCTTAACCAATTTCCTCCTCAAAACACAAAATCATACAGATGTACATTCAACCTAATAATGTGCGGTGTGCTCCTTTCCCCCCCGCAACGTGCTCTCTCCCCCTCAACCTGACCTCCCTGTAAACAGCACATATGCAGGGGCTAATTGAGCACGCACCAACTAAGGCCCATCTAGCATGCAAATACGACTATGAGTCAATCATCTCCCCCCCCATAAATAGGGGGCAGCCCAGAGCCCATTGAGTTCTCCTGCACAGCGGCGGGCTGCGCTGCAGAACCTCCCCTTGAGCAGGGACGCCTCTCAAGGTCACTCCTCGAGGTTGAGAGATTCCTTACCTGCAACAGATCCTCGGTAAGTGATTAATAGCATGCTGAATTTTTGTGAACTTCGCAAAACTTTGCTGAGTTATACCTCTGATTAATTGTGCACATAATCCCTTAGACATAAACCGCTGACCAAGTCTGAGACTAGGATCTCATCCAGCCACACCTAGGCTCCTCTCAGAAGGAGCAYAGAAAGCAAGGGGGTCCTTTCCGAACCTCATGACTCAATGGGAGGGTCTCCTTCGCACACACTCCTTTAGACATAAACCATTGACCAAGTCTGGGACTAAGACTGGATCCAGCCGCACCTAGGCTCCTCTCAGAAGGAGTTTAGAAAGCAAGGGGGTCCTTTCTGAACCTCGTGACTCTACGAGAGGGTCTCCATTGCGCATGCATCTGACCCTGTCYTTCATGCAGTAAATAACTGAGTGAACCTTGCCAACTGAACCTCGTTAAATCATTCCTATTTACGATTGAACTTTGTTAAGTTGCTATCTTACCACAATAAACATAGTGCCGCTTCTCTCTTACAAGCAAAGTGCATCACTCCTCCACGACATGTGCATGCAAACTGCAGATTTAAGTCATAGGTACATCTTCATTAAGACTAGAATACATCCACTTTGCAATGTTGATGCAGGCAAGTTCACTCAGATACAATTCATACCCAGGGCCTGACTCACCATTACTTCAAATGAACAGAAGAGTTTTCTCACCATTGCTACACAACTGACTACAAAAAATCCTAGAATATTTCAGAAAAAAAATAAAAAAGAGGGTGAACCTATAGAATAGGCAAAAGTAGGTGTAACAAAGGCAGAGAATGCTGTATGTAAAGGAAGATAATCCAGTACTCAAGTCAGAATCAGTCACCATCAGGCTCTACACCAGTATCCATGTCTCTGCTCTCTTGCTCTGCTAGCAAAGAGTTAGAGTAAAGGAGTTAGAGCTAGAACATTTTTAACAGTCCTGGAATACATTTGAACATAGTTTACTTAATATCATATTTAGAAGRTCAAAAATCTACATAAGCTTCTTTCATACTGTCTCCTATTGGCTGGCTTCAGGCAACTTCCCACAGGACCCAATATTTACAATATTTACAAAATTATGACTCTCCAGTAGTGCAATAGCTACAGGATTGCAAATCATGAACATCACTGGTAATTTTCAGAAAGCCATATTAGAAATATTTGAACCATCTTTTAAATGAAGTAGGTCTCCTTCTGCTACTGCAGATAATATGGAACATTAAACTGGGTCTGTCTAAAAGATCAAAAATTCATTTTTGCTTAGGAAAACAGTTCCATTACATGGGGTTTTTTGGTCTGCTTTTCTTCATTTGTAGTTTAGATATCTTGCTGGGCTACTTCAGTAGTAACTTAAAGCATTTTCCATTACTACGCTATATCATCCACCAGCCATCATCATGGAATTTTGAGTAAACTATGTAAATAAACTGTATGAAAAGTTTGGACCTTCACTACTTGCATTAACCTATCCTGACCTCCACTAGCATTTGTAATGCATTTTTCAATTTAGAAAGTAAAGAAAAAAAATCAGCACATTTGGCAAAATACACCTTTTCTGTTCTTAAATAGTGTCTCATAAACATAAATATCAGCTTTACATACATGGCTCATGACATCTTATGACATTTTAAAGTGTATTTAATAGCTTAAAAAAAAMCTCCAAATGGATTTAGTCATTTACTGTAAATGTCCACTATAGGTCACATGCTCATCAGATGGAGTACATTTAGAATATATTTACGGGCTTGATGTTGCTTTTCAAAACAAAAAGATATAAATCTTAATACTCTCAGTTCTAATGTATGGATACAAGCCATTAATCACTCTGACAAACATATGTAGGATGTAACCCTGCATATGCTTTAAGAATGAAAAGCAGACGAACACAGCTTACACCTTCAGGTACATTTGTATACTCACTAGCTCTCATCATTTGAAAACTGGAAAACAAGCTATGGGATATGCTCTTCCTTCTAATCTTCCTGTAAATGTCACAGATCAGATCAGAGAGTCAACCGCAGGCCACCACCTTTAAGGGATTTTTGTTCTGATTTTTGAATGAACCAAAACAGATAGTGCGCAAATTCTCTGCACAGATCAAAAAAAGTCTTTATTTATTTATTTATTTTTAATCCTACAAGCAGAAAAGGACACTTAAAACATCAGAACATAAGCAGCAGTCTTAGAAAATCCAGTTCTATTTCTACTCAAATCACTGGAGAACTCCATTTGATTTCAGCAATCACAAAGTCATTTCATATACTACTGTCTCATGTGTTATCCATTTGGCTTTCTTCTCTTATCCTACTACTAGAAAAATTCCTATTCTAGAAAAAAATGCAAGAAAGTGTTTTAAATTAAAACATATTATCTAAAGAAAAATTCCCAAATCCTGCACATTCATTTCTAGACTGAGCAAATACGAAGATTGATATATAATAATCTGCTAAAAGAATCACCATAGCACATCTCAACTTTAAACTTCGCTAGGGGAAAATTACTAAGAATATTTGATGCAGTTGATACATAGTTGAAAAAAGTTTGCAAGCGGTCAAAGGAGTTATCTGATGATAAGAAGATAAAATTAAACTGCCACAATTATCTCGCTAACCTAAACAAAACAGGATGAAAACAAATAATTGCTAGTATTGACAAGTGTTATTTCTACCTGGAAACCTTGCAATGCATTCTCTGACAGCATTCACCAGAGAAGCCAATGCTTCCTGTATAGATTTGAGGTCTAATTCTTAGGCTAAAAACTCTCTAAATTCTATTTATAATTCTGGAAAATGGGTTAAGTGAAAGAAACCAAACCCAGTCTGATTGTTAGAAAAAGGAATGGACARATGTCAAAAATTTTTCCCCCTAAAGGCAAAGGAAGGAAAGAGAAATAATAGAAATAAAAATACTTTGTCAAATATCTTGTCTAAGTCTTCTTTACATATAGACTAATGGATATTTAGTAGGGAAAAAAAAAGCCATCTAAAGAAGCACAGCAAAGGTAGGTAGTTTAGTAGAAAGCCTAATTATTTTGAGTCTTTTGAGGAGATTAAGACTGAATAAGGATCTTTCAGTCACTGAGATATAAAATAGGGGGAACAATTGTACTACAAAATTTATAAAATGAAGAAAAACTGAAAAGTCTAAGCTATCTAAATACTCAGAAAAAGCAATTCCGTAATAAAATCAAATAGGCATTTTCTCACCAAGGTATAGTCCAATTATACTTTTGCTAAATATTATTGTGTATCTCGCTGTYGGTAATTTTGCTATGAAAGAATAATTAACTTTCAATGGGCTTGTTTCCTTATACTTACTTGTGAGTCTCTCAGAACCTGTGACCTAGTACTTACACTGTAAGCTCAGAAGTGTGAAAATCATCCTTTTCCCCTGAGTTCCTATACTATGTGTCTGCAGCAGAATTCTGGTTCAAAATTGTAAGATTTAGGCACTTCAGGAATCTAAAAAAATGCTATTTAAAAGACATACAGAGCCAAAAGAAAGATCAATATTGCTTAGTCAGATTTAGGTAACAATTTCAGTTACACTTTAGCATCTCACCAGCATTTAGAACTCAAACCATCTATTTTTTTTTATTTATTCCACATCAGGCCTTGCTGAAAAAATCTGGAACATGGTGGGAAGTAACTATCTTCCCCTTCCTGTCTTTTTTGCAGGAAACCTACACACAATCTCTCTTTCCATCTCTCAGTGTATCTTTGCTATTGGATGATTTCCCCCTCCCCCTTCCCAACTCTTGACTCTTTGTACTCTTTCATGTCAACCTGTACTCTTGAAATAGCTTCCTATTCATTCTCCTTGTTTAAATATCCCTTTAGAAGTCCCACCTCTTTCACAAAGTGTCTACAAGGAAGACAACTTGGGAGAAAGTCCCATGCCCTAGTATTTATCCCATTTATACTTGTATGACTTGGGCTCTGAGCTCAGACAAGGGCTGTCTTTTAAATACCTTGAGAAACATGTGGCTGAAATATTTAAATGTGCGTGCTTTATGTTTAGCAATTTTGTTTATATTAAATGCATACATAAGTTGCCAATTTTCAAAGCTACCGAGGAGCCAAAGCTTTCAATGATTACCAAAGTACTCTGATTCTGCTAGGAATTTTGTTATCAGACACTTAGGGTATCTTAACATGAAAATCTGTTCGTTCCTCTTCTCATTTATCACTCTGTACTCCAAAACACCAGTACTTTTACAGCCTGGCAGTACTTAAGGTGCTGGACAGGGAGGACAATGGAGAAAAGAGACCACAAGAAACATGTCAGATTAACAGTTAAAGATTAAAAAGAAAGAAAAAAAAAATCCTGAGATAAAGATGAGCTGAGTCAGGAAGGACTACCCAGACAGAAGGAAGAGCATGGAAAGAAGACGACAACAGGCAAGCCAGACAGCCATCAACGGAACGTGTTTTGCACTGTCTCCAAGGAGTGGAGCAATTTGCTGTAATGCACGGGTAAGGATATTTTACCTTGAAGGCCAGATTTCAATCTGCAATGCAACATATACTGCCACGTATCTTACAAGGTCTGCTGCTATCTAGGGTAGGAGTTTATGATTCTGGCAGGAACAAATAATGGTGAATTAGGAGGGGGGGGGAGTGGGGATGCATATAACAGTAAAAAAATTCTAACATACTAGGAAAGGAAATAGAAAAAAGTTTAGAGTATATTGCATACATTCTTTTGTTTTTAAATTTGATCTGTAGTTACAAATTTGAAACAAATTATGAAATTAAAGTTTCTGACACCCATTTCCTTAGAGATGATACACGTAAAACGCTAAAAACAATTTGCCTACATTCCCATGGAAAATATAAGCTATATCAAGAGTCTCTACACATTTCAAAACAAAACCGGCCCTCTCTTGAAAGTCATAAATAGTAGAACTCTTACTAATATTGCAACTAACCATATTGCCCTAGTTACCTGGGTAGTACAATAATGTATTCTCCCTTGAGTCAAACCTTTCCAAAGATATTCACTGAAAGAATTTTCTGCTTTAGGACCATAAACCTCAGTGCTCAGCTGAGTTGCAACTCCTGAGCCAACCTATGACTTTGGGAATTAAAATGCAATTTCTGAAAAACAACGTGCTATACATAAAAACCTTCCTGGCATTATGCCTGTTTAAGACTTTATATTTAACTGATACTGCAAAAAGATGGCTTTCCATAGACAGTATCTCAAAAATGATGAACTAGATTGCTAAAACTTTAGAATCTTTCAGTTTGAAAATGAGCAATAACATGTTCACTACAATAAAGAATGGAATTCAAAGGAACATTACATGCTAAATGGTTTGCGTACAAATGGATTTGTGCTCTATTTTTACTGGAACTTCATAGTGTTTTGTGAAACCACTAATAAAAATATGTTCATTACAGCTTAGGAAATGTGCGGAAAGAGACCTCTTTATCCAAAGCAGGGCTCAGTGTTAGCTGAATATCTATTTAGACCACACACAGTGGTTAATATTTGCCAAAGAATGTAGCTTTTTACAGCAACCAGGTCAAAAAGGCAGTATATCAACTTTCAACTAAGTTAAAAATAATGCAAAAATGTTTAAGTTACATTGCCAAGACCTCATCAGCTTTTAATTTAAATGGCTGCTGGAAACAATATACAAAAATGATACTTTATGAAGTTTTGAAGTCTCAGGTCATCTTTCATAACAAATAATCCAATAAAACTGAAGTTAACCTCTGAGTGATTTTCACCTRCATTAAAAACCTGAAATAGTAGTTTAGAGACACAAGCCAAATATACTGAAACTTTGAATACTTTTGAAACTTAAACAGATTTACAAAAGAGCTGGGCCTCATATCTATCACTTAAACATCTACAAGAAATTATCAGGTTTGCAACAGCGTAATCTCTGGCTCATTATTGCGCCTCCATTCTAACTACAGAATAGTTGCTTCGTATTTGCACACTTACGTCTTTCATCACGGTAAGCAGCCAACTCTGATTACTTTCCTACTGACAGGACGAGGTTTTCTTTAAATACTTTCTCCTCCACAACCCCCCCACTTGTTATAGCTGTGCACATTTATTACTACACTATACAGATAAACACACACATATTTTCTGCCGTGTTTTACAAAAACATTGTAATGTTATTTAAAGTGCTTAGTATATTTTTATGAATGTTTGACAGCTTCTTGACAAGCGACGAGGAATATTTCTCAGCCCGCACAATCCCACGATCATCTTAGAAGGAAAGAACCACTAGAGAAAAGGAAAATAACATTTGTCTTAAACGAGTGTTTTCTTTAAAAGTTTTTCGTTTGGATGTGAAGGAAGAAACTAGCGACCCGCAAATGTGGTGGGCTTTACTGGCAAAGTTTGTGAACTTGTAGGGTCAAGAAAAATACAATCCTCAGTCATGACAGAAAGCGAGCAAACTGGATATAGATAACATGTAGCCTTCATGCACAGGCATCTAAATTACAGGTCTCTTATCTGTATAATATTAAACTATAATCTAACAATATGCATATATCTTCAGAGACTAACTCTCTCTATATATATACATATATAATATATATATAAATATATAAACACTAATTAAAGCTTTGAATCAGACATATTCAAAACAGTCTACGAGTCTCCAAAAGAAACCAGTTCTCTTAATATTACCTTTGCAGGTTAAATTCTTAGAGGAAGACAAAACAAGACTGCAATAAGGAACAAGCTAAATGTTCAAGGGGAAGGGAATAAGAGGAGAAAGAGAGATGGGAACTCAGGAAGGTGTGGTAGAGGGGGTCTCCCCCTTCAGAAGGGGGAACTGAACCCAAGATTTCAAAGTTGCTGATATCCTATCACCAACAAGTAGGTGGCAAAGTCAGTACTATGTTTTTCCATATTCGTGCATTAGCTGGCCATCACAGGGTCTCCCATTCTGCTACTAATGCATCTTGTCCACCACAACACAGACCACTGATGTTCCTCGAGTCTTCAAATCCTGCCTACACAAGCGATGGTGGAGATCCTGAGGCAAAAACAAATATAGCATGTATAACTAAAGACTATATCTATATATCTCCAGAAGCAGGATTCTCGCTCCCTAAAGCTTAAGGAGGCATACAAAAACATGACATTGCCTTGGGATACTCTCCTACTCTCTAACAAGTTTTAAGCTCAGGACATCCAGAGTCAGAGATGGTGCCTTTGTGCTCAACAATTTTTTTTTAAACAACTTTTCTTTAATTTGTCTAATTGCTCTTGGAGCTATATAAACTTCAGCAGCCACAAGGTCCAAAAAGTTTCAGCTTTGCTACTTCCCTGTGAAGAAGTGTTCAAATACAACTTTGAAAGACAAGATAAATTTGAACTGTTCTTATGCAAGAAAGAAAAGGCATTCCGTTCAAATAAATTCAGAATCAAAAAAAGGCAGGGGAAGACTGAAGTTTAACTAAGAAAGTAATCACATTCATTCAATTAAAATACAGAAGCCTAAGCCTTTACAGAGAATGAAGTTCCATCAGCTTCAACAGAAATTTCAGTAAAAATGCTTCATAAACCTGAGCAGGAAATTTAGGAATTAACTCATTGTTGCTACTCATTCTCAATTTTCAAACATCTCCGAAGTATTCTTATACTAACAAACAGATCCTCATCACAATTCACATTATTTGCAGATTCAGAAATAAGTACAACTGCACAGCATAGTATACTTTTTTAAGCAGAGGAACACAATAAAATCTCATGAGTGACTCTTAATTCGCCAGCAAATCAACTATATAACACAGCTTCAGTAAAAAGCATCTGAAAATCTGCTTCCAGTCAAGGCAACTTAGCCATCTGGTTCTCACAGATACCTGCCAGGAATGAGTTGCAAAACCAAATTAGCAGAGATTACACAAAAATATTTAACATGTAATTTAAGCATGCCAATCACTTTCATAGTCCTTCACGTGCATGTGGAAAGAATCCTCCCCCCACTCCTTTGAAGTTATTGACGTGTTTAAAACCTGCTGGAATATGGCTACAAATACATTTAGCAGATTTGTTTTGTTTTAGTTTAGCTTTGTCAACTTCACTGCAAAGTGTCCGGAAGCGCAYACTGCCTATGTGGTCTTCACACATTCTTCAGTTAAAGCACAAAGGATGTTTTCCTTTGGTAATCATTTTAGTAGAAATTCAACTTGCTTTAAAGCTGAGTAACAGTTCTACCTTATCCGAGTTATTAATACTGAATGAACACAATTTTGAACAACATCAAAGGTGTCAGTTTACCTACCAAAAACTATTTGTTATGGTTCTATCCACCAACTGTTCCATCACACCTGTTGCCAGTAGCCCAAGCCTCCTCTGGAAGCTACCTGTGCAACCAGACATTGCAATACTCATTCTCATTTTCCCAGTCTCCCAAGCACCTCATTTAGGAAAATTCTTACTGTTTAATGCCTACCAATACAAAGTTAATTTTGCAAGGTGTCACTCATCTAGTCCTATTTCAGTATGTACAATGAAGGATGCCAATAACCACACGCAGGAGATACTAACCTTAAAATAATGCATAAATAACCCTTTCACATGGAAGCGATGTCATAATTTTATCCATCTATGTATTTTTAAACCAGGAACAAAAGTTCAGGAAAATCCCATAAACAATTTTGTATTTCTTATTGGAAGACCCCCAATGAATTAGAACACAAGGTGTAAATACTTCTTTTTTATAATCACCAGATACAGAATCTTTTCATCCCATGGTTTAAAAAAACAACAACAACAACAACCAAACAAACAAGAAAATTAAAAAAAAAAAGGAAAAAAGTTCTAAGAAAGACTAGGGGGAGAACTACGAGAAGCACCTAGATCACTTARAAGCCAAAGTCTCATCATTCCAATAATGTCATAAATTCCTTTAATTTCTGTAGTAATCTTGAATTTCAGACTACATAGAAAATTATATACTTTTATAGCAGGAATCTAAGGCATTACTTCTCTTATCAGAACCAGATTTTAAGGTACTTTAGATCCCACATTTTTATTAAGTTTAGTGGTAAAGAAAATTCAAATAAATAAACAAGATTTTTTTTTATAGCTTTTGTTTTAAACACTGATTTTCAAAAGTATTTAAGTAAAAGACTTGAATTCCCGTTTGAAAACTAAAATGTTACCTTTAATTTTAGAGGAAAATACACATGTAAAATCTCCTAGCATACTTGCAAAATTTAAAACTGCAAAATTGTATTAATAATTTCTAATATCCCAGTTCTGATCAAAGTAAAATAAGAGYGCTCCTATAATGCAAACAGATAATTCCATCAGAATAGATAGAAAATTACTTTTGAGACACCGACTTAAAAAAACAAAAAAACACACCACACACACAATCATGTGGGATAAATCCAAGCAAAATCGAGGACTCCAGAAGTTTTGGGGGTTTGCTTTGTTTTAAAGCTTTCCCACGGGGCATCACTATTGCTCCATCAGTATGGAGCGCAAGACTGATATTGGGTAGTCGGGAACTCTTACTCTCCACGAGGAAATAAGAGGATACGTAAATATCTGAGTCAGCTTTTGTAAATAAGGTTACAGTAAAGACTTATCCCTGTCAGCTGCCATATTACAAGCCCAAATATTTGTGGACCTATGGAAGAGCTAAAACCTGTTAAAGCCCTTCTAGCTAGGAAAACTAGAATACTAACAAATCTGGAAATACTAGTGTTAATGCCAGTATATCATATTTAAGAAAGACAAGCTGAGACTAAAGACATTAAAGCATTGTCTTCCATAGCTTCCTACATTTTCACCTTTTAGGGCTATATAATTTATTTTCCAGATATTAGTGCCATCGCATAGACTTTTTTCTAACAAAAGAGTGACATCTGGTGGCAATACTCAGAAATCCTAGCTTTATGCATCAGATTTCTTTGGCATGAAGTAGGTAAAAAACTTACCACTCTTTAAAAAGTTACAATTAAAACCCTGCCAACATCTGCCGCTGCGGTAAAGTATTAGCTCTGTAAGAGATGGTGTTCAGAGACCCCACATGGATTCAAGATGTTGCAGTCATCCCGTTAGAGACAAGAGATCTCCGCATTTCCCAACCTTTAGCCAACCAACCACCCACCCACCCACCACTACTTCTACTTGGCAGTCAAGTATATAATTACAGTTGTAGGTTTGGAATTGACTTCAGAATCACACATTTCTAGCAGAAGTCCTTGTAAGAAAGAGAATCAACATGAAAAAAAGATTTTCTAAAATACAGCGGGCCAAATTTAGCTTTGGCATGCTAAAGTTGAATTCTTATTGGTACTCAACTCACTTAGCCACAACTAGATTTGAGTCAATATACATTTAATTATACTTTCACTGCTCACTTTTTTAAAGAGAGGTTTTTCAGYGCTTCCTTTCTGTTTAGCTAGTACATTGCACAAGATACCCTTTTTCAAAATTTTTCTTGGAATTTGTTTATGCTTTTTTATTGTAAATACATTTGCCTCAGTAAGGTAAAACAAGAATGTTCACATTGTTGACAGGTTTAAAAAGTCAAAGTTTTTTTTTTCAAGCATATTATAATAAAATTTTGTTATGAAAATARTAAGAATATTTTGTACAGTCCTTTTGCCTGTTAGTGCTGCTTAATAGATAGTGACATTTAATGAACAATATATTTGTAAAGTGCTGTACCAAAAACAAGGCGTCATCAGCAGAAATCACAAAAGGAAATTTCCCATTCTGCCATTACCATATATGCAATGTAACAATAATGAAGACCAGGTGCACACATGTGTGAGCTATTTTATACRAGAACAGCAAAACTGTCACTGTGGTCAGCAGTCTGTGAAGAATATAAACTAGAAAAATTACAGTGTTGCACAGGAAAACCCCCTCAAGTAATTACTGAAGTTTATTTAGCAGAATATGCACCTTTGCTACTCTTAAGGTATTAGTGTTACAGTTGCGTTGCCCAGTATTTCAAATAACCTGCCATTTTCATCCTCACAGTTTAAACCAATTATGCTAGTTTTTATTGTGCTCTAGAATGAATTTAAATCCAACAGGAAAATACCACATGTCAACAACCCACTGATCCCCAAAACACCACCTCAGTTGTTCTGTTCTACGTGTTCCAAAATAACCAAAATGACGCCTGATGGATCTGACATTCAAAGTTACAGAAATCGATTTCCACACCAGAAACGATGGAAGTAATAATGCATCTGCAATTTTATTGAGAAAACTGAATCTTGCAATACTTAATGAGTTTTCATGGTTGCAAGGCAGAGCTTAAAACTGAGATGAATAAAATCCATACGGCAAATGATTACACCTTTCTTCTAAAATGCCTCAAGATACTAAAGCGTATCTGATAATTTTTGGCACTCGTGGTTGGTACAGAGAGCTCTTTTCATTGAACACTAAGAAGTATGTAACAAGCAAGATTAGAAATGCTGAGAGGTCAACACCCAAAAAATCATCTTGTTACAGAATAATGTATTCTGAGGTTTGGCTGAGAGATCCACCAACAAGCTTTAATTCCTCATTCTTTTTCACTGGAATAGTAATCTTTCTCCAAGAGAAAGTGACCTTTACCATTTCTTTAACTCTCTGTATTTGTTATTGTCAAAGCTATTGTTATACTGTAACACTAGTAAAAATACTGTAAAACTGCTACTAGTAACAACCTGTCTGAACTCCTGGCATGCTTCAAATGACTGAAGGGATTAGCTTGTTGCCTTATGGTTTTCCACACGTTTTCATATATCTTGCTATAGTTTAATCATCACTACCTACCAAAAATTCATATTCAGTCTAATGAGTCTAAAAACAACCAGATCTGGAATTTTTAGAGAGCCTAAGGAAGTGTCAGGGCCAACTGTCCCTGAAGTGCCTGGGAAAAATCAACCCACCTCTTTGGCAATTAAGGGAAAATAAAGACACAGACATAAACTTACGATGTCAGAGCCTGAAATCAAAAGAAAACATGACAAAAACAGCTGGAAAAACAGTCAGAATAGTGGTCATGCAGGAGTTAAAAAAACCTACACAAATTATAAAGCATACGTTATTATGGCTTCTCATTTCAGGCCTGATACCACAAATCTTAATCATGCAAAGAACTGCTTTGTTTCCTCATCAAAAGATAGGGAACTAGAGGGAAGTTTTAGCTCATTTAACTCATTGTTAATGACAGTGCAAGAATTCTTTCATCAAAATAATTTAAAGTAATGTATTCATTCCTTTATATCTAATTAAAAATATACTGTAGGGCAAATCCAGACAAACCCACAGTCACCTTGGTAAAGATAGGTTAGGTTAGGCCACAAACTGCAAACCTCTGAATCAAGGAGAAGAGAGAGGACACTAAACCTGTGCAGAAGAATCTGCACCCACTTGCACAGAACACAGCTCTGCCATGGCATGTTCTGTGCAAGTGGGGGGGAATTAGCGGTAAGAGCACAGGCTGGAGTCATGACTACTCAAACTCCCCGACCACTTCTCTTCTCTACAAGTCGGCAGGAAAAGGGAACGAAATAAAACTGCGAGTAATTTCAGTGCTCACCATTGGAAAAAAAAATAGCAATAATAATTCCTTCCAGCTCCACATGAGACTTCAGGAGCCCAATCCAGTGAGTGAATAACTGAACTGAACGCATTTGGAATCAGCCTCCAAAGACKTGGCTGAGCTACCTGAGACGCAATGTCGATTCTCCAGCTTTGTATATACCAGAACAGCCCTTTCAACACACTAGCAGTAGGCAGAGAACAGCTTACTGAAATACAACATAAGTTGCAGAGATAAAGGAAGAGTCTAGTAATAAACACTAAGTTCTCAAATTTCTCAAAAAGATAAAATGCAATAGAACATTAAATATTTACTTTCCTCCAATTAAAGAGAGAGAAGTAATTCTGAAAATCATTCTCTTAACAGCAAAGATTTCACTGGATTCTTACAAACAAATTATTTTTGGATAACACATTTTTTAAGACTTATAAATACTAGGCCTGCAGATCTAAACAGCTGAAATAGCTCAACTAGTTTAAAATACAGATATGTATTCTGATATATTTACACGTATATAATTTTCAGGGGGGGKTTGTAGGTGACTGTCAGGAAGGGTCTAGAAACATGTTTATACTGGCCAATGACCTGCTCATATTGGCAAGACAACCACCTTCCTGGTGCTACTGAGCTGTTAATTACRTGTAGATGTATCATGAAAACATACTCTTACTAGTAGGTTATGCAGACTAAACTAGAGGAGGGAATAGAAAGCAGCTCCTGGACACCAGATTGAAGGGGGGCGGGGGGAAGAATCAGATTGTAATCTACATCTCAGATAGCACTAAATGCTAAGTTTTGTATTAAAGCAATGAAAGAACCAAATGAAATGCATGGCTGCTACAGCTTATGAGACGGATAATACTAGTTATCTTAAATTGCTAATACATTTTCATCTAGTTTACTTACTACTGCAGAGTTCTAAGAATTTGACATTTTAGTGTAATTGTCATTCCATTTTTCTTCTCCAGCCCCTCCAAACTTTATCATTTTTAATCAAGACAGCTGAAACGTACCTAAGGACTACAACGTTCACCTCACTGCTTCCTCCTTCAAGAGGAATTATGTAAGTGTGCCTATTAGCTGTCTGACATATTGTTCACTATTTTATGGATTAAATCCATGGTCTTCTGAATCCCTGACTGTTCTACCATGGTTTAAGTTAGACACTCAGACACACAGTCGGACAAGTAACTACAACATGCATCACTGACACAAAACACTGCTACTACATTCCACTTGTTTCTTTTAATTTCCAACTGATATCAGCRAATTACTGTACCTACCCACAGGCAGGAGGAGTGGCGGATACACCAGAGGGCTGTGCTGCCATTCAGAGAGACTTGGACAGGCTGGAGAGGTGGGCGGAGAGGAACCTCMTGAAGTTCAACAAAGGCAAGTGCAGGGTCCTGCACCTGKGGGAATAACCCCAGKCACCAGTACAGGTTGGGGGTTGACCTGCTGGAAAGCAGCTCTGCMGAGAAGGACCTGGGAGTGCTGGTGGACACCAAGTTAAGCATGAGGCAGCAATGTGCCCTTGTGGCCAAGAAGGCCAATGGTATCCTGGGSTGCATCAGGAAGAGTGTTGCCAGTAGGTCGAGGGAGGTGATTCTCCCCCTCTGCTCAGCCCTGGTGAGGCCCCATSTAGAGTACTGCGTCCAGTTCTGGGCTCCCCAGTACAAGAGGGATGTGGCACTACTGGAGCAAGTCCAGCGAAGGGCCACAAAGATGATTAGGGGACTGGAGCATCTCTCTTATGAGGAAAGGCTGAGAGAGCTKGGCCTGTTTAGCTTGGAGAAGAGAAGGCTGAGAGGGGATCTTGTCAACGTGTACAAGTATCTGAAGGGAGGGTGTCGAGAGGATGGGACCACACTCTTTTCAGTGGTGCCCAGCGACAGGACGCGAGGCAACGGGCACAAACTGAAACACAGACGCTTCCATCTGAACATGAGGAAAAACTTTTTCACTGTGAGGGTGACAGAGCACTGGAACAGGTTGCCCAGAGAGGTGGTGGAGTCTCCTTCTCTGGAGATATTCAAAAGCTGCCTGGACGCAATCCTGTGCAATGTGCTCTAGGTGACCCTGCTTGAGCAGGGGGGTTGGACTAGATGATCTCCAGAGGTCCCTTCCAACCTCAGCGATTCTGTGATTCTGTACCATTTTTTTCTTCTGAGGGTGGCAATATAGAAATTAGCAGATTTTTAGAATTTGTCCAATTACAAAACTGACCACAGGCCATTTCTTCTTACACATTCTTCTGCACATGGTTCTAAAAGGTGGCCACAGAAGCAGTTATAGCAATATTTTGTAATAAATATAAATCAATCATTTGTCAGGCTGCATACATTTTAAATGGTAAATGAAAGTGAAAATTTATGTGTACTAGAAAAATACCAAGAGAAAGCTCAAATAAAACCAAGCTAATTTGAAAAATGAATTTTCAATTTAGTTGATTTTAAAAGCTACAAGTCAATTCTTGGTTTTCCTACTATATTCTAAAGAAAGACTGCAGCAAAGTCTTTAATAATCTTCTCTGTCCTTTCCACTTACCTGTGGACACTTCCCTCCTCTTCCACCTTCCTCCGCTTTCAACATGCCCACATTCACAACCCAAGCGTGAATGCTTCATTCCCCTCCCATTTGGGGCTTCCGTTCAGCCCCAGTATTTACCCTGCAGGTACTGTATCACCCCAATAGCTCAGAGGCTGGGATCTGGAGTAAATGGGGAGAGGAGAATACAAGAAAATATCCTTGAGTAAGAGAGCTGTGCTCCCATCCCACTTGATAACTGGTTCTGTTAATTTAAAACTTACTATTACCTAAATTATAACCAGAAATCCAAATGTCAGTCAATGGCCACAGATTCACATACAATCAAGGAATAACAATCAAAAAATATTATAATTTTACCCTTCATATCTATCTGTAAAATACGTACACATACTGTTTCAATTCATTATTAAATTTGAAGTGACTTGCTTCATAATAAAGTTTTTCATGAACTCTAACAGTTTTGGGGGGGGTTTTTTTGGGGGGGGTGTTTTAATAGGCAGTGCATAACAGATATCCTATTTCAATAAAACTCAAAAAAACCTGAAACAATTTCCAAGATAGAGAGACCCTTAAGTAAATTTAAAAAGCTTTAACAATGATATTTGGGAAGGGAGAAGGTTAGCTAAGGTTTGACTACTCTTGATTCAACTCTATGTTAATTTAACAGTAAATTTACTAGATCAGTATAAACCAGCATTCAATAAAATGCCAGCCTTATCCACTAGGCAACTTTGATATCTTTCGGATGAAGAATAGATGCATATTGACCAGGATCACTGTCAGGAATATTCCTTTTTGCAGTATTACAATTCCATTGCCTTTGCATCAGTGAAACCGTCCCTCTTAAACATAAACAAACTGCTCATTCRCAAAAGTAGGATTCACCCAGTTAAAAAATTAAGTTGTACAGATCAGAAATGTAATCATGGGAGACAAGCTCTGAGAGTTTTTCAATCACTGTGGGGCTGCATCAATTTAAAGTCATGTTACATTAAAGAGAAAAATGTCTGGGAAAGTCTCCCAGTTGTCACTTTAGATTAGATTTGTTGTTGTTATCAGGCTGTGCATTTCGTAGGCTTTTCTACATTTTAAAGATATTGCCCCATGCAGCCACACTGCATAAAGAAACATCTAACATACAACTTTTTAAACAGATTGCCTAGAGATTAGGGGTCTGCACAAATTAACTCTTAGCCAAAAAAGAAAAAAAAAAAAAGAAAAAACACCTCTTGAAGCCTATTAACATTTAAACTTTAACTACCTTAGAGGCAGAGGGAAGTAATCCAACTTTTCTTTTTTCTTAAGTCCAGGGTCCAAGTGAAGTCCTGCCATTTATGTTCACAGCAAGGTCTTTTCATTAACTATTTTTTAAAACAGAAAGCTCCATAAATACAAYACTTGGCAAACTCAAGAGATTTTTTTCAAAACTAGAAGCACTTATTTCTGCTTAGCAAGATATTATATACTTAAGTACTGCTCCAAACACTAAAATATACTAGCAATTTTTTTTTTATTATTTCTGAGCTGAAAGATATCAAACAATAATAATTGTTCYASAAAGTAGCAAGTGGCACACAAAACAGAAAGCTCCAACTCTTACAATAACAAAACTGAATACAGTATCAAGACTTGATGCTGCTAGTCATCTACATTGCATTATTGGTTCCATAAGTAAATTTCCATCTACTTTACTAGAATTACTTGTATGTAACCTACATTATTTTGTTATAATTGCTCTCAGAATTAGGCTCTCACATCAGACAGCCACCTGGTATGCTACAGACAAGCAGAAAATACAAGACCTACCTTCAAATAAAACAAGAATTTTAGTTCATTTCCCCCGGTTTCAAGCTGACCTCTGTTTTATTGCATTTATCAGAGCCTCAGACAATTCTCTTAATTACACTGACTGTCAAGCTGCCATGTAAATGGATTCTTGAACATTATTGTATGTAGTCACATTGTCAAATACTACATCTCCCACAGACAAATGTAGCAAAATCAAAAATGAATATGTTGCTACACATTATTTTAAGCAAATATTCAAACTGTAAGAGATTCAAATAGCATAATGATTTTGACTTGAATTGCATTAAATTTTTTAGGAATATTAGCTTCTAATAAGAATTAGGCTCAATACAACTTTTAAGTATAATAATTCAGTAATTATAAAATCTTTCTGAAGAATAAAGTTAGTTGCACAAAAGTCTAAGTTCAAATATTTACAAATTGCTTTAAAAAAAAAAAAAAAAAATCAACAAGCACCTTTTACTTAGACCCAAACTTTTGAAATCTGGAAGAAAATAATATATTCGCAGAGGGTCCATAATACAGAATATCTCCCTTGTTGCAATTTCCTACACTGTAGGAAACTTTAAAATACTTTATTAAGGGAAATAAATAATTTGGGAAACGCACCAATAAACTGATAGTAAATAAGGAGCAACACTGACTTCAGCAGCTGCCTTTCATCAGCCTGCCAGAGTGAACAGCCAAGGGATGCTGTCCCTTTTAAAAGCTGCATCTCCCCAGTCTCCTCTGTCCATCCCAGTCCAGCCTTCCCTGGATCCGAGAGCAGGGTCAAGCACATCCCTTTGCAGCTCCTAAAGAACACTCTTAATGTGCCACAGGCGCTTTGCTGGCCACTGCGCCCCTCCGTCGGTACAGCTTACGGTTCCTGCCACAGTTCCCACAGCACCCACTCTTTTCCGTATCATATCTCACAATACTACTGGCCAAAATACCAAGCTTACATCTCCTTTTTAACTATCTGCCGTAGGAGCAAAAGCTATTACAGCTCCAGGAGCGCAGGGAAATGGATGCTCTACCTCCACGCTGCCACAACCAGTATCTAACCAGAACTCACCCAAGAGAGAGTTAGACTGTTGCGAACATACTCTGTCACCTGGGATTCACTCTTCATCACAACATAAAAGTCCCTTTCTTGTCTTCATCCAGTGCATACCTGAGGAAATCCGAGTTACTGGTGAAGCTGATTCATTTGGAACATATTAAAAAACATAACTCYGCTGCCTTTTGATGATAGCGTTTCATTGACTCTACAAACCAAATAAAAGCAATCAGTGTTTATACTATTATCTGTATATTTATTAGAGATCACATTTTCAGGGTTGAACAGTTGCTTCCTACTCTCCAGTACTGGGCTGAAAAGAGCATCCTTCCTCCTGAACTGCAGCAGTCCTGCACAGCTGCTGCTGGGCCGCAAGTTCCCTTGGTTTGAGCATTCAGTTCCAGAGTAGTTCATCAACAAAAGTCATGACAAATATTAAAGAAAGAAAAACATCTTGCTGTCTGACAACTTCRAGAAACAGTGTGCTATAAAATCAAAAGCTGAAATCCGTTCAAATAGCTTTCAAGTTCGTACGCAGTTGTCACCTCTGCGGAAAGCGGTGTGGCCATAGAACACAAGCCCGTTGCGTTGGAGGTAGCGAGTCCCTTGACACAGCTGCGCGCATACCTGCTTTTTGCAGAAAGCTAGGAATTAATACAGCAAAGTCAGGTAGTTACTCCCAGTGCTGCCTTTTTTGTTTGTTTTTGAAGTTATAGGACATTTACCATTCTGGGGAAACTATGGGGTAAGAACCATTTGAAGCCACTCAAGTTTTCACTCATACTAGTGAAGACCRTCTTCCCATTCTTAAACGTATTTTCAGGTCACTGCTGTCATCAGAACTACTATTACAACTTGTTACGTGGCCTGCATACAGCCGGGCTGGAACTCTTTTCTACCACGTAATAGTTGGGTTTTGGCATAAAACAGCCACTCCCACTTCTCTCAGTTGCAACAGAGGTGCCTGGATTGGCAAAATTAAATCCAGCCTCTAAGTAAGAGCTTCCCGCTCCCAGATAAGGCGATGCACCAGCAACATATGCCATTATTAAGTTTACCACTCACTTGAGACCTACCACACATACGGAAAAGTAGTCCAGAAATGGACAACCAAAAATAGTTAAGCTAACAAGCAAGTTTCAAACTTGCTGTGGCTATTTTTAAGGTGGACTTTAGGCAATGTAAGACCACCACAAGTAAGAAGAATCTTATCCTGAAGCGTGACAGCAGTAATAAGCTGTGTCTTAGAATAGTATATCTTTAATCTAACACTATAGCCCTAAATCTGTTCTGGCTCTACAAAATGCCTCTGGTTATTTCATTTTTATCAGCACAGAAAATGAAATAAAAAGTATTTCTTACTTAACACCAAACAGACCATGTAATCCCAAAGAGATGTGTTTAAATAATTTAGCTGTTAAAAGAATCTTTAACTATAAATGCACTAAATTCCAGTGCAAAAGATTAACTACAAAAGAAATTAACACTGCCTTAGGAAAGGGAGATAATATTTTTCTAAAGCTTTTTGATATGCTATTTTTTAGAATTAGATCTGGAGAGAACTAATATTTTTAAATGAGACTTTCACAGCTACTCAAATTGTAAAGTAACATTTATGCAAGTTCCAGAATTCCGTGGAACTTAGACTGTCCAACATTAAAAAAAGATACAATCTTTATACATTTAAAGAACGAATACCTAGCAATCGGATTTTTTTCAATTAAAAAAAGACACTCAAACAAAATTCACCTAAAAAGTATTGCTTCTGGTTCTACCAACAACTTTGTCACAACACATCAAAGCAAAATAACATTTTCTCCCCTCAACAACTTAAAAGTTTCCAGGGCTTTATCACCAGTCAAAGCAGTCTCTCTGCATTCTCCAATACAAGCTGACAATCTAGTGATACAGTACATTAAAAATTCTCTGTAGTATTGACTGCCTGAAGCTGATGCTCCCTTGCTAAATGCAGTGCAGTTCAATTAACAGCTCTTCAATATACAATTTAATTTTTCTTTCATCTTGATCCACAGCCGAGCTTGAAGTGAGCAATGCTGGAATAGATGTACTTCAAATATCGAAGCAAGTCTTTAAAAATAAATCTATCAAAGTTGCAATGATTTCTGCCATAACATGACCAAATAGATGAACTTGAGTGTCTGGGACATTCAGGTTTGTGCATTGTTTTTCTCGGCCTTACCGGTGCTGTGAATTGCTGGTGCAGGAAGGGGGGAGGCGGGGGCCCTCCACATACTCCCCCAAGAAGTTGGCGAGCTTTTCCCRTACTTCATCATTCTCAGGAAGTAGAGGGAAAACATTTTTTTCACTGACACTTCATAATACAAAGCATWTACGGTATGAAAATCCAACTTATCACTGGTTTCACACCAACAGACTCCAGAACTTGTAACTCCACATTTCTCATATTTTTTTCAAACAGAGAAGTGTGTGTCACCAATCTCCATTACAGAATCTGCACTCATCTGCGAGAACACCAATTCTGGACTGAAAAGTAAACATTTAATGCATAAATCTATCTAGGATATTTTTTCGCCTACAGTACAAACATATAAAATACAGTTCAAATCTTTTCTAGCTATTCATGCCATTGCACAAGAAAAACATAAGCTTAATTTAACCAGGACAGAATGAAATATTGCATTTCAAAGTGAGTCTAAGTGGGACACTGCTAAAGGAAGCTATTAATATCTCTTACAGTGTACACGCTCAAGGAAACATTGTGAATCAGCTCATTTCTCATAGGTATACTACACAGCTTTCAAAATGGTAGGATTTACTACTGTTCATCAGAAAGGAAAACATTCTACTTTAAGCTAGAGGCATTTTCTACTCTTTAAACATATTCACAAAAACAAACTTGACAACACGTAGTGCCTCAGGTACCAGAGCAGCGCTACTGCCACRGAGGGCTCCCCATCAGCAGAAGCTGAGTCACCAAGGAACAGCGGCTTCCTTGAGCGAACAGAAGCAGCACTGGAGGTACAGTAATCAGCTCCAGATGAATTCAGTCAAACTGCCTTTTCCCAAGCGATACATTCATGCATAGTGAAATATATAGGTTTACTTCATTTATGTCTACGTTTCTAACGGTACGAGTCAAGATCCTGAGGTTTTATTCTTGTTATACTTCATTCTCCCTCTTGTATTTTTAGTCGCCTTATCTATGTTATCACTTTGAATGCTGAAAAAGCCTTTAGAACACTAACTGGTCTCATTATTGTCACCATCTCCTTTTTCCACATTATTTCTAGCCCTACTTTTTTTTTTTTAATGTAACTCAGTACCATATTTTAAATTGTCAGAGAAATAACATTTAGCATTTACAGTAATTAACTCATCATTACTTCGAATAACTACACTAATTGGTACGCTCTGCAAACCTGCAACACTGCAGAATTAAAAATAAACATAACAAAGATATAATTTACAACTAATCTATACTTACAATTAAAGTTAGTTTCAAGATTTATTTCATTCTATTATTTTTTATTAGCTACAGCAGACAGTAAATGGGGTGTACCATGTTCTGCTTTGCAAACACCTAGATTATAAAACATAATTACACAAATTAATTAGAAATGAATACATACATTCATGTCTTTGTTTGCAACCATAACATATTAAACATGACTATACTAATGAGCAGCTCCCTAAAAATGATACAATAATGTAACCATTTTTATATAATATTTTAGTGGCACAGCACTTCATTTTACTCAATGTGCATGGGATCTTCTTAGTACATATCAGATCACTTAACCAATGCCAACACATGAACCCCTACAAAAAAAAAAATTCCAGCTGACACCGGTTCAGTCTTTCACACTATCATCTAGCACAAAAAACCTCAAGCGCCATTTAAAAGCTCCCTGACCATACGAGGTATAAATGTCACCCTGGCACAGAGAGGCTCACCACCACTTAAATTCTCCTGATACACTATTTTGAGGTTGCAAAGGAGTACACCAGCTTGTTTTCTACACAGCAAACTAGCAGTTCCGTGAGAACTATTAAAACCTGATTTGTCACAGCTGAATACAAGTCCTGAAATTTTCCCTGCAAGTGGGCCCTGTACTCTTACCCATCCCTTCACAAGGGTTCTCTAATGCCTAACAGAGCCTAAAGCCACTTCAGTTCTGCCCACTGACAGGATACTTACCCTTTCACTAACCTCAGTGCTTATAGGAACATACCTAGCCTACAGATCTTTAGTCTTCTAATAAATTTGCTTCTGAACACTCAGTGGGACCAAAAGTTATCAGCAAGGGAAGGACATGATACAATGACAGAGCATGCCTGTTTCCCTGGGAAATCAGACTGAAGATGACTCTTCAGAAAGCAAAGAAAGGAATAAAATAATTTGCCTTTTTTTAAAACCAAATAAAAAGAGTGTTTATTCAATTGGTTAGACCAGATCAGTACTCACTGCACTTTCCTAGCAATGTCTACTGTTATAATTGCACTGCTATTGCATTTCAAGTATGCATAAAGCTTGCATTAGCAAAAACATTTATTTTGTCTCTACCTTGGTAAAATAAGGAATATTGGCTATGAGCTTGTTTTATCAATTTATTTGCATCCACATAAAGAGTGTCTACCAGGACAATTAAGTTGGATCAGATATGCCTCACCAGTCCATTGATCAACATCTATCATGTCAACAGGAACTTGTAGCACAAAACCGATCTAAGGTCCCTTCTGAAGGAGCATAACATGGTGTGGTTAGGACCTTTAAGTACAATTGGTTATGTGTCATCATGGCCCACAAACATCTGAAGTCTAAGAGATCTAACAATGCTCCAGTCAAAACAAAACTGCATTCAGATCATAATACGTCCCTCATAAGAATTAGGAAAACCAAAAGACCAGATCTATGCTACAAATTTGCAGAGCTGGCATTGCCATATTAGCAAGAATTTTGAGGACCTGAAAGAGGCATCTGTAAAGTAAAAGTCTAAGGTAAAGACAGTTATCTTGATGTTTGTCTTTTTTTACCCAAAATGAAAATAAGAATCATTTTTATGAAAATAGAAAAATATTTATTTATACATTTTATGCTATTTCTTTTACTCTTTACACACTAGGACCAGCTATTCAGGATTAATTTAGGTGGTTCAAGGCTTGTATTACACGTCCCCACCAAAAAACAAAACAAAACAAAAAAAACACCAAAACCAGTATCCTCAAGCATCTCCTCTGCTCCTTAAAAACAAGAGCTTCCCCCAAATCAAACACATCTTGGTCCTTTTATAGCAATACATTCCTTTCATTCCATGAATTCAATACTTTGATTTGATGAGTAAAAGTTTATTTTTGAAGTCAATGCTGTATTATCTCAGTTATCTCAAATGAAATACTGAAAAGAACAAGTTCAGCACACTGTTACTTATTTTTACCACTGTCTTAGAAAGTTATACACTGAGTAATAAAGTTGCTTTGCAAAGTGATGCATTGAGTATCTTTGTTGAGACTAAATTAATAGAGGCTTCATGCAGAAATTGGAACAGTTTGATTGTATTTGCAATCTATTTTTTCCTTATAAATATCCCTTCATGAAAAGGATACTACTGAAGGAACAAGAGTTGCTGTTTAGAAAACACAAAGTGCTTACCTCTTAATTGTAAGGTAGCATCATAGTCAATCTATTCTGGTTCAGAGCTGTCACGTGGCAAGTCACAGGTAAACTCAAAATGAGTTTTTAACAGTATGAATTGCATTCAAATGTAATGCATGCATTCCCCTTTAGCACAATTGTGAAAACACATATGTGAAGTTCCTCCTTCCAAGACATAAAATAGAAAGGAGCAACATAAAGATTTTTAAATTACCTTGCTTCATAATGAAAGGGTAGCTTATATCTTGCATAGGCCTTCAACACAGCTCTAATAAATCTAGCTCAGTAAAAGTTCTAGATTTTAAAAAAAATGAAAAAAAATCAAAAACAAAGAACAACCACACACAAGCACAAGAAAGTGCAATCGCCTTTTCATGTTCAGCATTTAGTAATAACACAAATTATGCCAGATATCTCAACACTCGTAATTTAAGTGTGGACAAATGCATGCAGATATATACTTAAAATTTTGGCCCTTAAAAACAATCTTCATTCATATGGGATATTTAGGGTTGGATCTAAAACTCTTCAAGAAAACAGAAAATCAGTATTTCCAGTGGGCTTTRGAAAGTGACCTTCTAATGAATAAAACAAATACATGTTCTTCTGAACAGCAGCACAGCTTTGATACACCTTAGGCTTACAGACTCTCATTAAATGAAGCAACATACATATTTTCAGTACAATGACAATAATTAATCTTACTCTTACGACAACAAGGATATCTGTACTGGGTCAGACAAAAGGTTTCAGCACTTACGTTGCTACATCACCTAAAAACCCTGACTATTTTGGATCCCGCTTGGATCATTTTGTTCTTGGACATGTGATAAATGATAGTTCTCATCATGCACTGCTGAAAGAAAGCTTTTCAAAGAAAACAGTGTAATTTCTTGCAGCTAGCAGTAAGTATCACAAAATGAGATAAAAAATAAAGTAACAGGCTACTAAAAAGAAGTCCAGGCGTCCACATCCAGTACTCTTCTTTCTCCCCAAGAAAATCATCAGGAATAAAGAGAGCAAAAGGTTTAGCAGAAATGAGAGATGACGGCAAATTGAGCAAACATGTAATACTTTGACTTCATAATAAAAGGTTTAGAAATATCATTGACAAGCAAACAAATCAATAGTGCCTTTTGAGCATTCTATTTAGCAAGTCTACTTTTCCATATATTTTCTGTATTCTTCTTGAACCGTGTCTATGGTTGTTTTATGTCACTTATGCTGCTCTGTAGTCATATAACCCAGATCAATTATATTCAATCTTACAAGCTGCTGTGGACCATGAACCAAGTCAGTGCTTCTGTTCATGCCCTCACACTAGTCCCTGCTAAAGAACTATTGATGATCCAGCAATTACCATCCTTTCTTTTTCAGTGCATAACAATTATGCAGAGTCATAACACACTCTGGGGGAGTTAGTACATCCCTATTTTACTTTGTGGCATAGTCTTTATATTCAGTGCTACAGTAGAACGGATAGAGACCTTAATATTTTTGTCTTCATCAGTAAGTAGTCTTTAAACTTCAGCACAGTCTCATCAGCACTGCAGATATATGCTGTATAGTTTCAAAGATGGGAAGCGAATAACTTCTCTGCTTTTTTCTTCCCCACACTCAACTCAACCAAAAAAGTATATCTACTTGAAAAGACTAATTTAACATATTCACAATTTGGTTAAAACCCTAAGAAAAACAGATAAATCTTATGGGACCAAGTTCTTCACGTCCCAGATTGCATGACCCATCAAACTAAACTCTTTGGGATCTGAACAACATTTAAAACTCCAAACAAATGAACATTGAGACATCTGTTCTGGTTTTAATTTAATTTGGAGCAACTTTGAGTGTCCACACAAGTAAAGGCCTTTTTCACATTCATTAGTAACAAGGAAAAACAAGAAAAAAAAGCCACCACATATACTAGGTTATCAACAGGTGTTTGCATTTCAGTTTATAAATAAGACTACCTTTTGCTATGAAGCATTCAGTTTCTCCAGCAAAGCGTTCAAAGACTGATGAGCATTCAGTTACCACCAGCTAAACATACTGTTTACAACTAATACTAACAGATATCCCATCCTTTACACTTAGCATAATGAAATAAGCTAATAGAGTTCTTTTTTTTCCACTGTGAAAATCAATTACACAGAAATCTATGAGATCTTCAACATAAGCGTTAGGTTTTTGTTTACTTTTCATAAAAATAAAACCAATCTGGGGACAAAATGACCCACTAGATTTCACCACGACTTCCATAAGAATTACCACAGTACATATTAAATCATTAGCAAGAAACAATGCTGCCTGTTAGTTTAAAAATGCAGAGAATGAAATTCATTGCAGAAGCAAAAGAGGGCCAATAATATAATTACAACACTATGCCTGTGTAGTCTGAGTTAATGTTATTATTTGACATTGCAAGGCTATGCTTTTTCCCAGGAGCCTCAATGGAGACAAGGTTCACTCTAATTGGTTCCAAAGCACAACCTACCAACAACAGTCTTTCCTCAGGACCAGTAATGGTAATTTCCACACGACTGTAAATAGTGTTTGCAAACAATACAAACATGGTAATAAGAGGCTAGGTGGGTAATTAATGTGGTTACAAAGCAGCTTATTTGCATTTTTATTTAAAACTGCCTTCTTTAAAAAGCAGCTCAGATTTCTTTTTGCAAAAGGAGCCTTGGTTAAGGAATAGAGCAGTAATTACTCTCTTTAGGGGTTCTTTTATATATCCTTTAGGGAATTAGAATGAAAAGATAAGCAGAATTATAAAGGGAATCATGTAAAATATGAAATGCACTACAAACACTTAGTACTGTATTTACCATAAGCTAAGCTTGTCTTCTTCATTAACGGAATATATTACAAGCTTATGTTACAATCAGATTAATTGTGAAGATGGTTTAAAAAAAAAAAAAAATTTACAACCAGACACTTTAATACCCCCTTTCCACCCCCAGAACTTGATACTAGAAATCCAATGCCAGTAGAACTCAGTTTATGTAAGAAGAATGCATCTACCTGGACTATATTAAACAAGAGAGTTTAAAGTCAACAGTGCAAAATAGTTTTAAAAACAGATTCTGGAATGGAAAGGTTTGGAAAAGGATCAAACCAAGTCACACTAGTAGAGGTAAAGTATCAGTGAAAAAACAAGAACTTCTCTGCACTCTATAAGCTAAACACAGTCAATGTACAAAGGCTACAATGTTTTTGATACAAGCATCTACAGCCTGACTTTTAATATTGTTGAGTAACCAATATTTCCTAGTGTCATTTAACAGGTGTCTAAGTACAAAGAGCAGTTTTAAAGGGGCTATTGTGCTTTTTGCTTTTAAAAAAGCTCATGCTGCATTTAAGCAGCATTATTACAACACTTCAAGCATGGTAGGGCTTTTGTAACTCACGATTTCGAGATTAAGAACAGCAGGGCTGTGCTAAAGAAACAAATCACAAAAAAATCATCTCAACACTTCCACGTATCAAATTCTGCTGACTGGAGGAAAAAATTAAGAAATGATGAGATACTGCAACTTCCCTCAAAATTATATGTGTGTGTGTGTGTGTGTGTGTGTGTGTGTGTGTGTGTGTGTCTTGCAGATTTTGGAAGGTGAATGGAATTATAAAATCAGAAGTAATTTAATCTACTCAAAAGACAACTTTGTCTTTACTGCAGGAAATCGTGCTTCATTCACAAACTACCTTAAAATCCTTGCAACCTCACAGCTATGAGAGCACTCTCTTGGTTTCTATCAGCTGTCCACAGCACTGTGAATTTATATATTATCACAAAATTCCAATCCAGTCTAGAAATCCAAAACTAAAGGAGGAACATAGGGTAAACTGTATGCTCCAGACCATTTATTCACCACATTATTCAATTATCTTTTCAGGAACAGTAAATCTCTTGTACAATGCATGAGAACAACCTACTAAGAGGACATTCAGTGACCAGACTGTACTGGCCAATTCTTTCCAAACTGAAAAATTTCTCCACAACTAATAAACTTTCTGTCCATTTTCAAGGAAAGATTACCTTCTGCAGACTAAATAACAGCCACTATTGTAACAAAAAGTCTATGATTTATAGGTCTGCAGGGTCTTGTGGAACTGAAATCTATGTGAAATTCTATAATCTGTGGCTTTGCAGGATTTTTTGGAAACCGTCCTCATGTGCTTCTTGCACTCCTTCTGGAATCTTGGCTTGTATCAAGGGATGCATGGATGAGGCAGGCAGTAACAACTCCAAAAGCTCTTCCATGTTTTGATGGGGCTTCAGTAAACTGCACAAGGGAACGATCAGAATGGCTTACAAGCAGCAAAGGATACCCCTCTCCCTCTGCCAAAAGGATATCATATCCTTATTCCTAGCACTGCCATAAAAGCAATCTTCACTTATCCATCCACCCTACATACCATCATCTCTCCTACCCATGAAGCTAATCTGTTGCACCGTTGTTCTTCTCCAGCACCCAATTTTTCATCATTAGGAGAAGTCCTTCTGCTCATCTTATCGCTTTTTGTAAGGAAGTCCCAATTTATTTCAACATTCCACATTACAGTGGTTTTCCTCATATCTGAGGAAAAGATGAAGGAAAACAGAGACTTCTGCCTTTTACAGAATAGTTGTTCCTTCATTCGTATTACCAGATTTCTCTTTTTGAAGTGTTATTTCCTACACCTGTAAAAACTCCACTGTGCTAACCACTTCAAATTCTCCTCCCCCTTGCTAGATACCACTAAACTTTTTCTCCTGCACTTATTACCTATGTTATCACCATAAGAAATATTTTACCACTTAAATACGTACCAATAACACAAACCAGGAACTTAAGATCTTAACTAGTCAATGCTAAAAAAAAAAAAAAAAAAAAAAAAAAANACAATGACCCCCCTGCCCCCAAAAAAACACAACAATTTTTATGTCTACATTTTTAATCTTTTTTCATTAAATAAGAGGCAAATTCTGAAAACATTTAGTTCTGAAGTTACTGCTTGCTACCAGTACAATGAAAGTTGATGTGACGATACAGGGTAGTAAGCATAAAGAAGTATCATGAAAAGCAAGTATTTGCAGAATCCAGAATAGAAAGACCTTGGCAGGGACATGAGCTATTTTTCCTATATATTTTTGCCATAAATTATCACACTCACCCAAAGAATTAATACCAACCTAACCAAAAAAAGGATTTGTGTGTTTCATTTTGAGTACAGGGTAGCAAAGATCAAAAACTATCTGATTCAATATTTTCTATAGATATTTTCAAGTAGATAAGAGTATGGTTATATTTTATCTTTTAACAAACACTTTCCATTTTTATCCACTTTCAAAATAATGTGGATGCTAAATATGAATCACAGCTCTACCAACTGAGCCAGAATCAAAATATTTCCAAGCTCTTATAACCCTACTGAGAAATTAAACAGACATTATATTAACCATTTTGAATTATCCATAATGTTTAATGGAAATAGAAGCCATATGAGGTCTTAAATGCTTGGAAAATGCCTTCCAAATCCTTTAAAGCCTCCTGCATTCACTCACACTGACTAGTGGTCTGCTTTATATTTCATAAGTGTAATTACTTTAAAATATCACTGTATTTATCTGGACAATAAAACTTTATCTTTAGTACAGTAATGGTGCAGGGCTAACCATAGATGAAGATGTAGGTATGAAAGAGTTCAGCTGTAGAGAGAACAGCAACTCTTGTATCAATGACATTAGGATTCAGAAGGATGCCCAACCCTCAAAGTTAGGGGCTTAACACATCTGCTATATAATTCAGACTCTGTTTTACAGTGGTTTCATTACTAACCATAAAAACTGTAACAGTGGAACTGTATAAACAAACTGAACAGTGTTTTTACTGTAAAACATGAATGTAATATAAATATTTGTCTTTCCCTTTTCTCAGCATCTGTAATGAGAGCAAATTCATGCCATATGTTTATAGTGTACAAAAAAATAGATCTTAACAATTCATCCATGTAAATGTTGGCTAAACTGTTTAATGTTTTTAACTTTGTGGGTGTTTCCCCCATCCCCAGAAGTTTCCTTACAAATCATTAAAAAGCTTCCTGCTCTTGTCAGTGACTACCTTCACTGGCTTGTGGCTGTTTGCAGAGGAATCTCGCAGAAGAGCTTGAAGATCACAGATTTCTCACTGATAACAAGATCAATAGCTCTGACAGGTTGAGACATGTCCATGTGGATAGTTACAATCCCAATATACAAGTCTGCAAACTGAAAAAAACTGCCACCTCAGAACATGTCAGAAGACTTCAAAATACAAAAGCTACTGCTTACTGGCTCCTTATATTAGCAGACTGGATTACATTCAATTTTTCTTAGTGCTGCGTATGCATTTTAACGCTGCTTGAAATTATGTTTATCATCATGTAACAATTCATTTTCTAGCTGTACTTGGAAGACAACTTTGCAGCCCACATCACTGTCTTAGGTTGTCTCAACTGGGCAGATTACTCCTACAGGAACTTACTAAATTATATAGTATTATGGCCAAGGTCTTTCATAGTGCTCTCAGCCAGTATCAGTGCTAATAACGTCTGATTAATGCTCATATCATCAATTCTGCTAGTAACATGAGGTCTGATTCAATTCACATTAGAATCAATTGAAAGACTGCTTCACTTCAGAAAGGTTTGGATCAGATCCTTAAAAAGAAAAAAGCATTATATTCAGCAATAGCAATAATGTTTTAGTTTGAGTACCTATGGATGTAAGTGAGACAAGGTGGTCAGAGGTTGGGGGGGTTTTTTTGTTTGTTTTTATTACACTACCATTTACCTTAGTAAAAGCACTGCCTCTCCCTACAGGGCCTTTTCTCCACAGCAAGGTTTGAATAACTACTTTTATCTGGATCCTTCAGCATGGTCACCTACTCTGCTGTACACGGCAGGCTTTTACAACTTGGTACGTTACACTGATGAGGGTTTCTGCACCAACAGCATGCAGCTTCGGAATGTCACGCTTAGAAACAACACAATCCTGTGCTACAAAATGATGACACAACATTAGAAATATTTTCACAGAAATGTGCATGCTCTACAGTACAATATTCTGAAATATCTTCTGTTTGAAGAGATTACTTCTTAAAAGCTTTTATTTAGTACCACTTTGGAAACTCCATTAGTATCAAGAGACAAAGCCTAAAATTGTTTTTGTTGCGTAGAACAATGTTTTACAGAGCTATCCTGCATTCAAAGCACATACACCAAAACCAGTAAACCAAGGGCATCAGTGGAGGCTAAACAAATTAGTCCTCCTTCCTTCAAGGAGGAAACAAATATTTTAAAAATAAATAAATAAATTGTTGTCCATATTCTGCGTAAACACGCACGAATTTGCGTGTAGTCTATCCATGCTTTGCAAGATTACAACTGGAATACAAAGACTCATTTATCAGGTTTTAATTTCATTCAGTTACTTGATCAGCAAGAATATAAATCACTCCTTAGGTGGAGAATACTTTGGGGAAGGAAAACAGTAAAGAGTCAGGCTTATTTTGTTGGGGGTTTTTTCATAGGTATTCTCTCTTCTGTTGTCATATCTATACTTTATAAGCTTCCATATATAAAGGAAACCAAATTTTTTTTAAAGCAGTTTAATCTTTCTTTGATGTAGCTAAAGGCTTAATCCTGAGGAATAATTACACAAGAAACATTACACTTTTTATGAAGTATTAAACTTACAATTTATCTTTTAATATCTACTTCAAAGACTATTTGACAGGAATAAATAAATGAGAGCTCCTTGGCAATAAAAGCTGCGATTCATGAAATATTTTATTCACTCATACTCTTAAGAATTTTCTTGAGAATACCGCTAACATCTGGAGCTGTATCTGTATCTGTAGTCCTATCCAACCATTATGCTTATACTCAATTAGAAAATTATATCAATAATAACGTAAAATAAATTACCTAGTTTCTCTTCCCAGAGCATAGATTTCAATGTTCGTCAGAGCAACTATGTGTACAAACAGCACTGTAGTGTTTTTCATTAAGCCTTAAAGTCAATTAAGCTACGAATTGGAACAATCTTTCCTCCTTTGCAAAGTATTGATATTTTTTCTTGGCTGCTTTCAGGCCTTTTCACTACTCAAGGAGAGATTTATGTCTGACAATTTCTTTCTGATTAAAATGAATCATAACTCTAGAATTCTAATTTCCTCTTTTCTGAGCAAGAAATTATCAAACAGTTTTAAATTGATATTGAATGTCATCGTGCATGAACAACATCATTTTCAGGATATCAAATGTAAAGCTATACTGATCTCTCTTTTTGTCTGCTTCTTTTACATTCTCTCTCTATGTATATAAAGAATATCAGATTCTACCAATATAATCAACTACATCTCTCTATAAAAATTATATTTGACAGACTAGCTAGACCAGTCACATTAAAACCTGTCACAGTGCTTTACACGAGGCAATTCCCTCTCTATCTGCAACGTTACCAAAAATTTTGCTGTACTTTAGAAAGAAAATATCTGAAATACTGCAGGCTGCAAATAAATGTCATAGTTATCAAAAACAATTAGCAAGTTTGTAAGGGTAATCCCTACCCAACTGACTCAAACTCTCTATAAAGCAGCTCTTTAGACAAACTGCTGAAAACAAACTTTTCTGGATTTGTCTCCCACAGCCAATTAAGATCAATATGAATTTGATTTTTAAATGTCTAGAACAACAGCTGATCTGCCAAATCTTGTTTTCTCTGGTTATTCCTCCTGTTTTCTAAAAGCCTTAACAAATGGACTTTTTCATGCCATTTAGCTGTCCCAGTTTCTCTTTAGAAACTTGAATTTCAGCATTCAGTAAAAGCAGACTATTCTGAAACTTTTTTTTAACGTAAGTACAACAGGGCCAAAGAAGGAAAGCTCTACTGCTGCATACACTTTCTTTATGGCACTCCAGACTGATCTCACAAATAAACTCACTAACGGAACCAGCTGGATGGTTTTCCTAAGTACTGGTATGCATCCCATACTTTATTTTTGAATACTGCATTACAGTAGGTTTTTTTTTTTTTTTTTTAAGAATTATTTTTTTCCATATATATTTCAGGCTTCAGTTTAATACAGACCATCGATTAGATAATTGTGTCAAAACTTGAAATAATGATTGTTTCTTTAAGTACTTTTAATTGTTTATTTTGTATTCTTCCCAAATAACCACAACTCTTTTCTGCTTCCTTCATAAGTAATTGCAAATGCTCCATATCAAATAACAAAAGGATGGAAAAGTTTGAGTTTTAGAGCACACTGCCCCACATAAAAGGCAGCATAGGATATACATTGCTTCTGGTAATATACGTTTGTTATTATAAAACCACAGATTTCATTATCATGGTACACTTTTGATATTCAAACACTCTAGAATTCAAAATGGCAAACATTTGAGTTATAAAAAAAGTATAGTTCGTGTAAGTTATAAAAACACAATTTTTGGACAAACAGTTGAGCAGGCATTTATCTACCTCAGAATTCCTTCCCCCCACACACACACAAACACTGGATGCAGAAGCTATTGCTAGCACAACTCAGACTCAGTCTCAGAAACACTCACGAGAAAACAAAGCAAGCAGATAGTGCTCCCGATGCCAAAACACTACCCAGGTAGTGCGTACACGAGGCTCTGTAAGGCTGCACTTTTAAGAAACAGTTCTAAATTGAAAAGTAAAGATCAAGTGAGCCAATCTTCTTTCAATCATTTTACTTTCCCTAGGAATAAGGAAGATAAAAATCGTGGATGTTTTAAAGCTCTGTACAACAGGATACAATGGTTACAGCTACCAATCAAGAATTCAGTTAAACTACATTAAGGAGGTGTTATTTTTCTTTTTCTTAAACACTAATTTTAGCAAAGAATTTTTTAATTAAAGACTCCCTACTCTGCAGTTATATAGCTATAATTCACAAAAATTTTTTTGTATCAATATTTTAATTTTATTATCAATCAATCAAATTAATCTTTGTCTTTCTGTTTTCAGGAACTGACTTYGGGGCAGGTTTTTGTGTGTTTGTTTTCCTCAAGATTGCTTACAATTTGATGTAAATTTTAAGCATCTTGTAATTCATCAACTAATTCTCTCCTGGTTACACACTCCAAGTAATTAAAGTTCAGTAATAACTTATTCTTTCTGCTCCAGCACCTGCATTTCATTTGTTTATTTTCCCAGAGTCATAAATCTGAGGGACTGTCAAAGTGCCATAATATTAGTGCAATAATCAAAGTTAATTAGTCCCCCTCAATAAACAACAACAACAAAGCTATTACAAAGATGCATTGAAGGTTTTCCAGCTACCCGGTTTACAGATGAGATTCTTTTCTGAACAATTAGAATTTGAAAACTGTTAGTAAATAAATGTAGTGTTTCTGAAGTAATTTGAACTTCAGTGATTTTCATTCAATTACCAATTCATTAACTTTTGGTGAGATAATATATGTACTAACACAAGTAATCCTGAACTCCCATTGCCTTCAAATGCTCAAAAAGAGCTTAGAAATAAGTGGATGATGTGATATTTCTAAATAAAAGGTAGTCAGTACTGCCCTATTTTACTCATGTAAAGAAAAATGTTTATATATGTATATATATTAAAAATTAAAAAATTTACACAAGCATATATAAATATACAAATATATGTTTTAATATATATACATATATGTATATATATTACATGTTTTTTAATATATAGCTATAAATAACTAAATATATATATATAGCTATATTTAGTTGGGTTGGAACTACAAAATTCTAAAGACAGAATACCTCCAAATCCAGCTCTGTTGCAAGAGAACGGACAGGTAAATTTTAAGCAACAAGCCCTACACTTGCCACTATTGGAATTCTCTGGGAATTCCATGTTATTGAAACAGAAACAAAAGAAAACACCTTTAAAGTGAATAATCAAAGGGGAAAAGTAAGATGTGGTGAGGGGTAAGGAGGGGAAAATAAAGTCATTAAGTTCACCTGAACAAGAGAAAACAGCTTAAATCCAAAGACTTAGTTTCTTGAAGAAGCTTGTGGTTCCAAAAATTAGCAATATTACAAGCATCACTTATTTGGAAATAATTGCTTGTAAATAAGCACTATGTTTGTCTTTCACTAGTAAACAATTGTCTTCAGACTATTTATGTGGATATACTGATATTACTGAGTGCTCTCCCATATGACTTGGGAGCAGTTGAAATATTTTCAAAGCCTGGGAAATAAAGCTAAAACACTCATCACTAATTTTAACAGGACATAAAGAAAATTCCAATAATATGACCCTGTGGTTTATTATTCAAGTAAAGCATATAGGACTGTGTCAACAGATCATCTCGTGGAAGTCAGCGGTCACAGCAAGCTTAGACAGAACTTCCTGCAATCCTTACTAGTAAGTGAGTGATTGTGGGAGGAGTAAATYAAGATGCTGCATAAATTTTAATAAGGACCACAGAAGACCTAAAAAGAGGGGGGCAAGAGGAGTTAGGAGTGAAAGAGGAACAAGGGAATAGAGAATACAGAGGAGCTTGTATTTGCATGACAAAGTGGAAGGAAAAAAAAAGAAACAGAAGGAAGAAACAGGAAGGAAAAAATGTTAAGGCAGACTGCCTAGTAGCAACAGTGTCGGGGCTGCAGGATCGAGAAAGAAAGAGAAGTGTTTTTAGTTTTGAAAAGTATAAGAATTATCCCCTGAAATCTCCCATAGTACAAAAACTATAGGCAAAATAATGGCTGTTGCTAATATCTGAGAGTCTACACTCCGCTCCAGTTAGTTATGCATTTTGGTACTTGAATTGTCCTGCCCTATTAACTATGAAACATGCCTCAGTGGTTCTTTCAAACTTCTTAGCCCTTACAAAGCATTTACATATAATATGGATAACAGGATGTCAAGCCTTGCAGTCTAACACGGTTATAAAAAATGAAATATCTCTATTGTTCTGATATACCAGTGACTGGTATAGAGTATAACAGAGTATTACCAAAAAAGAGAAAAGGCTTCTTCTTCAAATTCTTGCGCAGAAACCAAGTATCTATGTAACTGCTTGTACTGCACAGAAGTTTTCATGCCTGTGCTTTATTTTGAAACTAGAAAAATATAGCTTAATGTTGGACACTATAGATATTTACTTACCCATTCCATAAGAATGCGTTGTACAGCATCATTGCCTCTTGACATATTTCTGCAGGCCAGGATAACATAAGCCCCATGCAGTGCAAAAGACTTTGCAGTTTCAAAACCTATGATAAAACATTTTGCTAGTCAGACATAGATCTTAATAACAAATCAGAGTTATAAAATTACCTGAAAAGAGGACCCAAACACTTCAGYATTCTAACCCTATCTGCAGTCTGACTACCTGTTTGCTAGTTACTTGGACCCATCTTTTAAGTGCACATATGGAAAAAGATACAGACCTCACTTCAAGCAGGTCTTTGAGACAATAATTATGTTTTGTGCAAAATAGGCACAAAATCTTTAAAAAGCAGACCTCAATTTCTCTGTCTCAGTGTCTTCAGCTGTTAGAATAGCAGAAATATACTTCCTCCTTTCCTGTTTTACTGTGAAGAATGAGCCATAAACTGAGGTCGTAGACCTGTTAYGTGTGACCGCACTGAAAGCGATAGGACTGTAAGTCTGAGCTCTGGGTAGTTAGCCTTTGCTCAATCAGTCCGAGGGCCACCTGGGGCAGGAGGGATCATCCAGTGGGAAGTGTGAGGGAATAAGAAGCAGAATCACTTGGAGATAACTGCTCCGGATCTGAACACCATCCCACCTCTAGGACACTTGCATGCAAGAAAAGGGGACCACAGACACAACCAAGCCTTAATCCACTCCCAGCAGGGGGTTATCAAACTCATTCTTAGAAAACAAAACTCTACTTGGGGAGATTATAATCTATTACAGTATATGTCATTATYCGTGCACTTGAAAATCTTTGCTAAAAATGTGCCTGAATAATCTGAGTAAATTCAACTCATGTTTTTGTCTTATCATTACTTGATACGGAGAACAACTTTTCATGACTGTTCTCATTATAAATAAGTGATCAAATACCAGAAGCCTTGCAAGTAGTTTCAATACATCAGATATAGTATCACGAGGCTAAATGGGTCACTGGATAAACCAGATGATCCAATGAAAAAACAAGTCCATAAAAAAAATTCTCTTTTTTGTAACTTACTGATCTAACAACCTGCAAACACATTCCTTCCAAGTCCAAAACAAAGGAGGACAGATAGTCCACACTCTACTGCAGTTTAAGCGTAGCATGAATCTATATCCCCAGCTTTTTCTTTCATACAAACTTTCACAGTTAATTTCTAGACCACTGTACACTCTCAGTCTTTTTTACAATACTGCTAATCAATTCTTTCCCATTCTGTATTTGGGCTCTTCAGTCCTCCTTCCTAAAAGGAGGCTTTAGACTTGTCTTTACTGAATTTCAGCTCGTTAATTTTGGACTGCACTGCAATGCAATCAGTTCAAATTATGAAGCTGTTACCAAGAGCTACAACTCTTTCCGCCTTGACATCATTTGTAAGCGTACTCTATTTCATTGTCCAACTCATTAACAAAAAGCTGAATAGAAGTTGGTCCTAGGTAAACTCATTTAATTGGAAATATCTGTGACAATTTACAGTAGGAGATGATGAGTCCTTGAGAGTGMAGAATGCCCATACCAAAGTGCAAAGGGTTAAGTCAGAAACCAGGTTCCTGTTGGGGCGAGCTACTATGCATTTGTGGTGTATTCAAGATTAGCATTGGGCTTCCCTCTCCATGGAGGACAGTAACCATGAAAGACATTTCCATCCAGCTGAAAGAGGTGTAACACGGCTTAATGAGTTCCAATTAGACAAGCTTAAACTAGAAAATGAAGAATCAAATTGAAATGCCCAACAATTTGAGTATGTGCAGAATAGGAAGATATCTGTTCTAGCTTTATGACATTTCAAGCATGTTCATGTTTTCCTTTTAGAAACTGTTTACCTAAAAAGCCTATTAAGATAGGCTGTCTCACTTTCAAAAAGCCCTGGAGCAACAAAATTCAGTTACAGCACGAGACATAACTTACATTAYAGAAACAACAGACATCAAGACAAATTTATACCATTCTCTGCAGTTACATACTTATGGTATTTAAGTCCAAGCAATTTTCTTGTATCTCTTTTAAAGTCATTCATTGTACCAAGCAATTTTAATTACCTGGGTAATTCATTGCATGCACATGAATTCAGCTACAGCATATGCAAGGATCTCCCCTGTTCCTAATTCCACTTCAAATGTATTTAACCATGATTTTTCATGTAACTAATGTAAGACATGTTGTACCAGAGCACTATTAGCTAGCTGTATGTGCCTTGTTTTGCACAGTAACACTTATTTTTTACCAGCCTACCACATTATTAAAAACTGGATAGAACCTCTGGGAATACCATTCTTTTCTACTGTTATACAGAGATATGGAGCTGACAACCAGCTTCATTAGCTAAATGTGATGATGTTTAGCTAACTCTACCCCACATCACACTTTGTACAGAATAATAAATTCCATGCCTCTCTGTTACAGTTAATAACTTGATTCTCATTATGAATGAAACTGAGGAAGATTAAAATCAAATCAAGTAAATTACATGCTGCAAATTTAGGTTATTTTAATACCACCTTGATTCTTCCCTGCAAACTTGCTGATCTATGTTAAACACCCCTCTTTAGGACTTACTCTTCTCTGGGCTACCAAAGGATTATTTTTTCACCTTTAGACAGACACTTTCTGAATCCTTCCATGCAACTGTGCTCAAAAAACCTTCTCTTCTGAGGATTTTAAAGAATCAGTCCATCCTTTCATTCAAAATATAATCACAGGTCAAGTGGTGATGCTTCTTCCCATCAAACATATTTTAAGCTGCTAGCTCATTCGTTAGCACACTTGCACTGTATTTAGGACAGCCAGACTTATGCAAAAGGAGATCCAGGTATCCACACGACAGTGCAATCTACTACTGACGAAAACTATTGTCACCTACATTCTACCTAGCTGTACAACTGGCAAAAGGTGTACGACTGAAATTGTGTGTAGCTACAACGTATTGTTGTTCTGTTCTTCAGTTTCAACTATTCATGTCCCTGGGACTTCAAAGCAGGCTGCTAGGAAAAAAAAAAAAAAATAATAAAACAAACTTGAAAAAAAAAAATAAAAAAACAAACTTGAATATTCTCATATAGAGAATATACTGCACTATCATGCATTATATATTAATTGCGAGTTTGTTGTTTGTTTAATTGGAACAACTGCATTAGAAAAAAAACAGTACAGGATAACACACTTGAGCACAAAGGATAGCCAGTTATAAAGATTAAGACAGATACCCCCCAAAATGTGATAGGAGAACATCATGCTCAAATAATATATACTTTGGAAAAGCCACCATACTACATGCCTCTATAAAACAGTTACATGGAATTCATTGAGTGGAAAAGTAATTCARCAATTTCTTGTTTCTTTGAAGTAGACAGTATAGAATCCATTTACAAAGTCTCCCACAAGCCTGTAGTAAGGAATGTGTATCAGGCATTTACATGCTTTAAAACTTCTCTTTATTCCAAATGCAGGTAAGAAAGTTTGAACACACAAGTAGAAACTCAAAAAACATTTCAGACAGTTCCRAATTTTTTTCAGCTTCTTTTGAATAGCAGTGATGCCATCTTTCTTTCCAACAGCTTAGGGCTCAATTTAAAAGCTTCTAGTTTCTTCAAAATCATTTCTTCCTTTCTCTCCATTGATAGAAGAGCTTTAGAGGCCCTGAGTTTCTAAAGTTTCTTCACATATGCTTCAGTAATGATATAAAGCCATCATGAGTCCAGCCTTCCTTGAGCTCTACATCACAGGCAGTGTAAACCTAAACTAAAGGGCATCCAGAAGAAAAACTTCTTTCATTTCACTTCAGTAAATGCAGCAAGATCAAATAAGTTAACAAAAGTGGTCTGTGAAAAAGCGAAAAGCATTAGCCTGTTTGTGTTGTGTTGTTCTGGCCTTTCGTACACTGACAGATTACTTAAGGACTCTAGAAAAGCAGAAACAAACCCCGATTTTGTAAGCATACAAAACGTACAAGTCAAGAGAGAACTATTTCTYCTCTGCAGAGGTGATACAGAAGAGAGCGTAACAAGGATGCTGTTCCCTTAGGGTTTTCTGGTCTCCTTGCTCCGAGTTCTTTTCGGAAAAAGGCCCGTGCCTCTGACACTCCCTCTCGAACTCAGCATAGATCAGCATGCAGCACTTAATTTTACTTCAGTTTTAAGATCTTTGGGAGAAGGAAAGTATTCTTATTGTGTTTGGCCAGTGTGTTTCTACAACACAAGTTCAACACCTTACCTCAGAAATCTCCTTATGGTATGCACAGAACCAACAAAACCTTGGCAGTTTTAAGCCATCAAATAGCATTCAGTATGCATGCAAAAACTTTTAAAACCTTTTTCTTTTTAAACCCTTAACATTTTGGTAAGGCACAACAATTATTAACCATCAAACAGTACATCTGCAATATGTAATAATTACCTACCCAAATCTCTTTTTTTTTTTTAATGTAGAAGTAATCAAAACTCCACAAAAGTATTTTTCCAGATAGAGAATRTTACTCCCTTCCACTAGCCTTTGTTTTGAAAGCAAAACTTTACAGAACAGAATTTTTCCTGTATCAAGAGCAGACTGAGTTTTAGTTTGGGGATGTAAGGGGGGAAGCTTGAAGAGCAGAACCCTTCCATAATATATACTACCCAATACTTTCAAAAAACATAACATGCAATATAAACGAAAGGTAATTTAAATCCAGTTTTACTGCAGATGAGAGTGAATTGTGAAAGGTTAAACACTTACTTAAGAACTTGCAACAAATCATCTTTATAATCCAAACCAGACTCTCATCCCCACTATAGATATCTAAGCAAACAGACTAGATGATTAGGTCCCGAAAGTCAAAAACTAAGAGCACTACATAGAAATGGTAGAGACACTCACATGCATCACTAGATTTATTTCAACATGGAAGAACTAAGCACCAGTGACAATGAATCAGACCTTCTCATTCAACTGTTCTTCAAAAAAAGGAAGAAAGATTCAAATGGTGTAAGAAAAAGCTATAAAGAATTTTGAGTTACATAAACTTATTTTCAGATTGAATATTTTAACAATGATGTGTTATTTAGGGGAAGATAATCTTTCGTAACTAAGATTTTCTTTGCTTGCACTGGTGATTCAAGGATACAACATTCAACAGATCTTTCATTTGGAGTGATTGTAGCCATAAGCGAATGAAAGTGGCTATGTTCTGAGTGAGAATTTATTTTATATAATTAAAATAAGCACCCTAAAGAGATAGGGGTCTACAAGGACGACCAATTTTCCACTGCTTCTTTGCAATCCCAAGATTCCCTGCATAATCAGAATGAATTTCTACTTTCCATGGATGTCTAAGTCTTTCCTGTGATGATGCTGATATAACCCAAAAAATATTTTCCATATAAATTCTTGAACTACAATCCACACATCATTGATATATAGAAACTCACTTTTCAGACCCCAGAAGCACCAAGCATATCATACCAGGACAAAGAACAAAATTCTTGGCTACRATCATTGTTTCAACATGAGTGTTTAAGATAAAATCTTCCAGAGGCATCATTCAAGTTGCTCCAAATGCAAGTTTTCAAACAAACGTAACACGTAATTGCTCTTTAAAAAGAGCAATTCACATAAAATATACTAAGGCTACCTTTGTTTCTGTGTGTTTATAGGTACATGGTAAAACATACTGATTGTCACTGAAAAGTTTGATGTTAAATGAAAGATACATCCTGTCTCTCCCTTTGTGTGCAGATTGGACAGATGTGTTTTTCTTGGATTCATGAGGTGCAGAAAAAGCCAACCAAAATGAATTAGGATGACTAATGCATTGGTTCTGTTTTCAGTCCAACCAACTTTAAAATATGCACTCACTTCATATGTTACACTTCTTTATAAGACACTGTTCTGGGCAAGGCAAAGTTATTCTTAATAATAAAAGTACACTGCCATCGACACTGACAAAACTCAGTATTTGTTTGATTTTAAGGGACCAGAACATCAGACAAATATTTAAAAATTCCCTTAAATTAAATTGACTGGATTATAAAGATCTACATGACCCATCATTCCTGTAAGAAAATTTTAAAAAAAAATGCATCATTCAAGGCAAAGAAAGCTAAATGCATAACTGAAGATACTGGAAGCAAATGAGAACATAAAAGGTTGGCTACATCAGATGCATACAATACCAAGATGCTGCGACTCACAGCCACAAAGTCGCAGCGAGATTTGGTATATACTCTAGTTGTACTTCCAAAAACCCCTACCAACTCACTTTAGATGATGCCTCTTGTTACTTGCGATTAACTTTATGCAATTACAAGATACACAACACAGCTCAGGCCTCAATCACTTCAGCTCTCTTAAAATCTAACACAGACAACTATTTCAGATATCCAAAGGCACAGTCTAGCAGCAGATTCAAAACTGCATTTCCTATCCACTATGCTGTAAGCTGCTATTACCCACTATAAATATTGCAATAGCAGTCAGAGGTTCCAGTCTGGAATGAACCCTATTGTGAAATGCAGTATATTAAAAACAGAACCGAACTACTTAACATTTCCTGTGATAAGACCCRGTTTTAGTTGTCTAAAGCAATTCCACCAACCACGAAGCTTGTCTGCCTCAAAATACAAGATGTCCACCTATAAAAACCTGCTGTTTAAGAACATTCAAAAAAGTTATTTCAAAAGAAGCCTAATTAAAACATAGCAGGAGAAAAAGCTAAAACTGGAGTCAAATACTAAACTGCACAGATATCCCAGTCAGGATTTTTTCAATTGCTAACAAATAGGTCCTATTAGGTGTCTGAAGATACCAACAGTGGCCAGGGATTGGAGAGAGGGGAAGAAAAGTAGAGTCTGCTTGAGATAAGAACAGAATTTTCAGTGCAATCCCCAGAGGTATTTTTGGTATCTACTCCTTGCACTAAATATATATCACTATGAAAAAAATCCCACTCAAAAAGGATTCAGACATGCCTCTTCCATTTCAGCTAACCCCAAAGCTCCGTTTAAATAATTTACATTGCTCTAAGAAGGGGAAAAAAGTCTCTGCCTTCATGTCTCATCTTGCCCTTCTTCATCTGTTGAATGACAGATGCATGCACCTACCAAACCCCCCAAATTTTTTTCCCTGAACATTTCTTAAAGTGCATTGCATCAGTCCCACAGAAGCTACCAGAGTAGCATTTTACCAATCCTAAAATCATTTGCAGACATTTATACAAGCTGTCACATCTGATCTGCAAGTAAAGAATGGTCTATTTGAACTTTTTTATTCTCAGTGTTTCTTCAAGCATTGAAGAAGTTTGTGCTTTCTTTTGATTATCCTCAAATATGACAGTGTGGCTTCCTGCAAGCAAATCAGTCAGTTTTTTATAACACAAATCATTTGTTGCATTTAAAAGAAAGATATCAGAATTTAGCATTTGGCTTTATAATTTAATGTATAATGAGAATTTATTAGAGCTAGTCTCTTTTTCTGCCTTTATACAATTTTTTCCTCTGTAACAGACACCATAGCATGRCAGAAGACAGGCAACTGAATATGAGCAACTCAGCACACACTTCACATTGTCTAGACATAAATGATAACCTTTATCTAAAAGTGCATCTACATGTACGATTACCAAGATAAGTCAAACAATCATGAAAAGGTTACATACATTTAAAAAGAGACCTGAGCTAGCAACTGTTTCAAAACAAGTGAGACTCACTTTAGTGCGACTTGTATTACTTATTTGGGGGTGGGAAGCATAGCTAAAATTATTTATTCAGATTGACATAAGCTTACATTCATAAAGGACAAAGGAAATATTTTGTTAGACTACAGTTATGTTAATACACTCTTTTTAATTATATTTCAAAATAAACTCTTCCCAACCTTAACCAAGATCTAGAGTAGAGGAATATGATAAACCTGCTCACAGTGCAAGTCAAGGTCAAAACTACCATCTCAATGAAATCTAGATTAGATCTCAATAGCCAAACTTGACATGTCACTTAGGGCATGCAATTTCCCATTAGCTAACCATTCTAAATGTTTAGTCACTAAGGGATAGTGATCAGGGCTTTTTGCTTATTTAACTAAAACCAGTATTTGTAAGTACCATTGCTTGAATATATCATTAATGAAACAAAAAACAACTTTTCTGTGCATGCTATTGTAGCTTCATAGACATTCTATAGCAAAGCTGAATCAAGCTAAAGAGCAGCAGTGACAACAAAACTCACAATGGCCATATGTAAAAAAAAAAAAAAAAGAAAAAGAAAAATTAAGGATTTACCTAATGTTAGTAGTAAGTATCAAAGGCCAACCATAAAGAGACTCCAGTTTCCAGGGAATCCACATATCCTGAGGGGCTTTTGTTCCAGACAAGTGCCAGACTAACTGCATTCATAACTAGGTTTATAAAAATATTTGATCAGATATCCAGGAGTAGCTTCAAAAAGGCTTCAAAAGCTGTTTTGAGGGGCATGTATTTTTTTAAATCCGTTCCCAACAAGGGTCTTTGGATTTTCTTCCTGTTGTTGCTGTTTTTAAAACACCTTCCTACACAAGCTTTTTCAGATGACCTAAGCAAAGCCCAGAGAATTTTGAATTTTAAATTTATCTTTGACAATGTCTCTCGGGGTGTTTTTTTTTTTTTTTAATGAGATTTTAAAAAAATGTTCCAAGTTAAGAGAAATGGGATTGGCGCTCTCCTTCTCTAAAGCTGCTTTTTGCATCTGCAGTAGCTTTAGGCAACACAACTTTCCCCACCAAAGCAAACAGAAAAAAGCCAGAAGTTGTCTAGTTTGAGTACACTTTTGTTCTTCCATAAACCAGCAATATTATACTGCAGAGTCAAATCCTAATTAAACATACCAAAAAAAGTCACATGTTTTAAGTCTCCTTTTGGCAAGTACAACAGTGCAAAGTTAATATAAGAAGTAAATTTAATAAAGTTAAAGAGGAATATTTCATCCAAGGCAAAATAATTAAGACATACTGAGCTGTCAGCTAGAGTGTTAGATCGTCCAAACATTAATCTGCAAGTTATTTCATGAGAAATACTCAATTTTATGTAAAGAAACCGAAAAAGTACTACAGCATAAATTGAACCAAACTATTTTTCTTTAAAAAAATTTGATTATTTATTTATAATCAGTCAGTTACATAAGTAATGAAATAGACCAAAATGTATACTAGGCATTTTTTAGATAAATGATAAAACAGGATTCTGTCCCGAACAGCACGCAATTTACTTTACAAAAAAGCTATCACTGAGAGAATCAAACATACACAGCTAGGTCCCATTCTAAAGAGCTCACAATCCATGTTGTGGAAAAAAGGAACAGACTGAACATTACAACAACACTACTTGATTTCTGGCAGCCACTGCCCACCTCTGTTTCAGGAACGTGAGGCGAGAACTTGTTTAGTTAAGCAGCAAAAGATATTAAAATACAAAAGTCATTTCAGGATCCTGTGAAAAGAATTTAATACAGGATGCAGTTCATCGTTCCAGAATTCGTTCTGGTGCAAGCAAATAGAGATGACAGATAGGAGGTAGCTAGCAATGGGCAAGACAACTGATGTGGAGATTTGGGAATTGGGTTACCTTCTTAAATTCCAGTTTTTCTGGATTAGATGGAATCCATTTAAACAGAATGGGTACCAACCTCCCCAGTTCAAAACTGGCAAACCTTTTAGGCGTGCTTTAAACTACGAAGGAAAGAGGGAGATGGGAAGTTGTTATGTAACTCAAATGATCCATCATGTGGTTCCGACATACAAAGTAAGGCAGGAGATGGAGTTGTTCTGAAACAAAAGATGAAGAATAAGAAGAGTATTAACAAAACGTGTCTATACACAAAAGCAAGGAGAACGGAAAACAAGTAAGAATTAGAAGTCATTAAATTATTATACAAGGCCACAGGCAAAAATTAAAGCCTTCTTTGCCCCAGTTTCAATTAGGGCATTCAAACATACAATACATCTTCTAACTCTAAAACTAGTGCATAACATTTGTTTATATGACCACATCTAAGGCCTACCTGCTAACAGCCGGAATGTGGGCAACCCACCAGAGAGCTGAACAGCAATAATCTTCCAAAGGGAATGGCTGATTACAGCTGTGTGTGTTTGATGTCAGCTTTTTCATCTTCCAAAAAAGTTAGGCCTTGCCAATTTGGGGGGGGGGGGAGGAGCGGTGTATTCAAGCCAAAAATAGTTATGCCTACAAAAAATTTACATCTGCAAAACAAGAAAAACTGCCAGGGGAACACACATACTAGACATTTTCTAAAAACTATGGTTTCTTGTGACAACAGTACTGTACTCAAGGTTTGAGTCATACTTTGCAATACTACTGTAAAGTAGGCAAAAAGCATTACTCCCACTGATAACCAGGAAAACAAGACTAAGTGTTGAACAGTTCTCTCAAGATCACACAGAGTTCAAGCTGTTCAACTCCTGCTCTCATAGTCAGTCTGCCTAGTCCATGACAAGTTCCCCAGGGAAGTGACTAAATTTCAACTTAGGTGTGTAAAGCCTAGTAAGTGATATTATTCATCAAATTACACCACATACCATTATGAAGCATCCATCTGCTTTGCATTCTAGATACAAAACCATCATTTTGTTTCCCCAGAGATAAATGTTTAAAATGTCATATATAAAGAACAGAATCAGGAAGCTTAGGTCTCTGTTCCTTTCACCACAGATTAGATTCAGAAAGGGATACAATAAAAGAGATCTTCTCCCAAAGTTATGTCACAACTTTCATTCACTCAGGACACCAAAAACGTGCTGCCAAATAGGTCACGCACATTTTCAGGTAGTCTTCATCGCATATTTCYGTAAAGCACAAAATAGTCCAAATTTAGCTTCAGAGTTAAAATCCTGCAATAGTAACACTCACACCTCTCAGCAAMTGCTTATGGCTGGATACAGACCCAAGCAAGTAAAAGTCTTTCTTGAAAAAGCTTTCTTTACTCATTTCTAGTTGCCTTAATTTCTACTCTAATATATCTTAATTATTCCTTCTGTTAAACAATTTTACTGGTTCTCAATTGAGTATTCTTTTTATCCCATAAAAGAACAATCGAATTCCCATTTTAAATGAGAATATGGACATGGATATAATCCGTAAACTTAGGTCAATACCTGTAGCCATATGCTGCTCCATCTGTAAAGCAAGGGTAATCATACATTTCCCAAAATCCTAAGTAGCATAGCTAATGTCTGGAAAATACAAATGTACAGAAGCAACAAATACTGCTCACGATAGCCAACGGCAGGAGAATAGAAACAGAACCTTTCATGGCTCCTGGATCTCTGAATACACAATATACTAATGTTTTCATGAATTTGGTTGTCTTGGATTAGAGATCCTCTTAGCAAACTTTTAAACACTCAGGGATTTCTTACACAAAGACAGCTTTTTGACCAATCACAAGAAGAAGATGCCCCACAAGTTTTATGAACTTGAGTTTTTAGACATCAAAAATAGGGGAATCCCAATTAAAGAATATGCTATAAAGCTGTTTGGATAAAGAACAAATAATGAGGAGGCAAACATCATACTTTCTACAAAGATAACATATGGGGGGGGGAAGGGGGGGGGATTTCTAAGCAACACTCATTTCTGTGAACCTCAGACCAAAGTACATGTGGAAGATTTTAAATAAACATACCCAAAACTGATCTGTGACAGTCCTTGTTCACACAGATACTACTATGCAGAAAGTAGAATAACAGCCAGATAATTTAACTTTACTTTTTAACTAGTATGAAGGGGACACTAAGAAAGAATAGGACCCTAAAGAACAGAGGAAATGTAAAATATTGAAATCTGAATGTGTTTAAAATAAAGTCAGTTCAGAGGGAGTTATCTGAAGAAACAAAAAGTTCTAAAAGCCAATGAGAAGTCCAGCAAGAAATCAAAGCCAGCCAAAAGTTATATGAACACAAAAACTAAGACTGAGGCTATGCAGCTGAACAGAGGGCTCCAAAGATCTCACATTTTAAAAAGAAAAGTTTATAGAAGAAGTGGAAAAGGAGGGAAAAATTTTCTATTTTTCTTCTGTAAGTGAAAGATAAAGAATGCGAAGGAGTTATTTAAACAGTAAGACTTAGGGTGTGGTCAACAACAGAACCACAAACTGCAAATATCATTAATTTATAAAACATGTTGCAGAAGATGAAACTACTTTTGTTTTTAGGGATCCTCCYAGCTAGGTTAGGAGGTAAAAACTAGGAATTAAGAGATATGAAAATGAATGCAGCAAATGTCTCAAGTCACACACTGCCTTTTAGAAATGTTTCCCTATCTTAGACTTTAAGATGGATATAACATCAGGATCTTCCTCACAGTACAATTCTCTTCATATTCTGTAATTTGGGTAAAATTCTGGTCTCACTAATTTTAATAGGAGCTTTGCTACTGACTTCAATGAGGTCAGGATTTCAGTCTTTAGCATCCCAAGTTCTTATCTGCTTCCTTTCACTTCCTTTTCAGTGGGGATTTACTGCTTCAGATTTGACTTTCTAAAGCTTATAAATCCTTGTCACAATCAATTTTGAAGAGCTCAAAAGGGACACAAGATGCTGAAAGCCTTTCTTCTTGTGACCTTACAGCTCGGCATAGATATTGATATTAAGAATTTTTCAGGTGATAAGCCAAAAACAACATATCTATTAGTGTACACATAAATGCTATAACTAGAGTTGACAGTATCTAGAAAACAGTCACTAGATGTCTCACAAGATACTGTCATTAGAAAACAGTATTCACTTATTAACCACTTCTGTCCCCACCATCTACAAGCATTCTAAAAAAATACAAATGTACACCTAAGATTATTCAAACAATACTTGCAGTGCAATCGGCTTTCAAAACATGAAGGCACAAGATCATGTAGTTTTGTGTTGTCAAAGAGATAGACTGAATCATGCAAAAGTTCTTTTCATCTCTGGGCTATGAAGCGTGCAATATTATAACTTTGTTTATAATGAGAAAAGCCTTCCCGAAATTAAATATTTCTGAAGACATTTAGAAAAGCGATCAAGTTATTTTAAGTCCCATGGAGAAGTCTTAACGGTTACATAATAGATAAGAAAACATGCATCACACATGAAGGCTCCTGTTCTACAGATATATTATTCCAGTGTTAAATAAATACCAGAAGGTACAGCACAGGCAAATAGCTAAATCCCATCCTTTTTGAAAAGATTCCATTACAAGGAGTAATCACTATTGAACCTCTTAGCCCAGATGTAATTTCTTACATGTTACAACAAGTTYCACATGCATTGTGAATTTCAGCCAAGGTTGATGAAGTTCAATAACTCGGCTAACCAACCATGTGTACTCCTCATTACAGAAGTAATAAATAGATTCATCAAAATGGACATGAAAAAGCAATATGAAGATCTGACACCATTTCCAGCTTACTCAATAAGAAAAATAAATTACATAAGTCCAAGAGGACCTTTTAATATTTACARTATGTAACCAGTAGACAGTAGGTGCCTTATGTAAAAATTGAGCAATACTCATATTTAATAACATTAAGCCAGAATAAACTGAGTGATGGCACTCATGAAACACACTGTATCACTATATTCTATTGTAAAAATTCCAAGAAACAGCAATGTAAATTAAAGCCACAAAGAGAGCTCYCCCTATCTGTTAAGATTATTCAAAGTTTGAAAAATTACAGCTTTTTGCAGTTGTTCAGTTTTTCAAAATACATCAGTACAAGTCCATGACCGAGAGCTACTAACATCCAGCAAAAGAATAAGTTATAAGTTCCATCAAAACAGGCACTTTCCCCTCAAAGCCCTCCCTAAACAGTGCTTTTGTATCCTGACTACCCACACAATGTACTCTGGCCAAAAATACACTGCTTTGCAAGATCCAGCCTCTTCTGTAGAAGAACTGTACTCCCGCTCCCCCAAGATTTCGGTACAACAACATTCTTGCCTGCTACAAAGCCTTGAACTTCTGTGAGGAAAATGTCTGAAAAAGTTAGGAAAGTAAGTTTGTATTTTTAAAATGTGTTTAAGTAACAAACAACCAGCAACAGAACTCCTATACAGACACTGACACTTTATCGTAGGGGTATTTATGTGGTTTAGAATAATTTACATCGAGTTCGGCCCATGCATGAGAATCACTACTTTAAAAATACACCCTTTAATTATTCTGTGTTATTTTTCCCATGAATTCTTCATTAAACAAAGTAGTTTTCATCGACAGAATTAATCAGATCTGTTGAAATCAGAGTAACAATATGAAACTAAAAAACACAGCTGCGTGTCCAACAGCGAACTGTATTAAGCTAAAGGATGCTTCCTCCCCACCATCCTCCCCACCCAAACCCCATTTAAAAGGGCTTATAACCAGGAAACACTACTAACTTTCATTGCCACTGTTTTGTTGGTCAAGGATGGCAAAAGTACAGTCCCTAAACACAGCTGTGCTGGCAGAAGACCCTACTGTAAAAGTTACATCTGCAAAACTATTCTTTTATTGGGTAACTTCTTTTTCTCATGAGAGGCGATTTTATCCTACTAGGGCAAAGCATTCACATGCTAGCTGCACACATGCCAGCAGTCCTTTTTTCAGTTAATATACTGTGCTGCTTACAGTAGTGAAACACTTGGTAGATGGAGCCTAGAATTCACAAAAAACTAAAGTACGTTCATTAAGGAACAACCCATGCTTTTGAAAGCCCAATACATACAAAATTATCCAATGAAAGAAATCTCTGGGACAGCTAGGACTTGGTCAAGAAAATAATCAATCTAAGGTTTATATCTGCTAGTCTTTCTGTCTGCCTCACAATAAGCTTAGAACCCAAACTTCGACAAATAAYATCCACTTCAATCCTCCACATGTGAAACACTCCCCGCATGAAAACATACGACCATGCAAAGGCTACAATAGTTCTCTTACCACAAGAAGTTACACTGGTTAAGCAAGGAGTTTCCCAACGAAGACACAAGATGCATCTCCTTACTAAAACCCTACTGCTTCCCTTCTCTCCAGCTTCCTTCCAGCTACAACAGAAATAACTACAGAAATTCTTCTTAATAAAAATGGGCAGAGGTTTCAACTTACTAATCCAATGGAATTCAGGCATTTATAAAAGCCAACTTTGCTTCAAAGGATGAGCTCTTTGCATTGAATTGGGAAAAAGATCTAGTTATCAGGACAGGACTTTTCAGGAAGTATTGCCACAAGTTTGGTCCCACCTGTCCCACCCCTTTTTTCTGCTCTCCATGAGAGAAAGGGATGAAAATAAGAGGCAGCCACTGGAAAGCAAACTTCCTGGCCATTTACACACTACATAATATACAAAAAAGGTTTACATTTAGAGATCTTTGTACAAAGTTTGCATGTGAATAGAACTCAGAAAAATAACAAAAACAAAACCAGAGAGATGTATTTTCTCTTAAAGATTAGTTTTTTTAACACAAACTATCTAAACAAAAACAGACTGAATTTTTAAAGATTGGTAAAATTCAGATACTACAGCATAAGAAAAATTCCAAAACCATACAAGAAATCATGAAGTGAATCTGAAACAAGCAGTATCTTGAGCAATTCATTTGTACAAGTTCTGCCAGTTGTATAGCTTTAAATACTATTTCATCTGGAAACAGAGCAGAGAAATCAGAAAGTAAGCCTTGTACTTTCAAAGAAAAATATTCATGTATTTTAAAGGAGAGTTGGTGATCCAGCTCTAAAATAGAGCTGAAAATTCCTTATTGACAGATTCAGACAAACATCTGTGGGCTTAGTCCTCTAAACTCCATGCAGTACAGTGAAAGACAATGAACATATTTAGGACTGTCAGACTAATACTATTAAAATGAGAGTCCTCAATGGTATTTGCAAGGGTCTGTTTTATTCCTCCCATATGATCCGTATTTGACTCAAATGAGACCATTCACTGGTCTAATTAGGATTCAGCAAATGTTACCTTCTTTGTGTGAAGACTGATAAAGCCAGCCTCAGTAAAAATGTTCTGTCATCCACAAATAATCTCGGGAACTTGTGCGACTAGGATGGTTCCCATATTCAGAAAATTTTATTCTCTGCAGGTACAGAACAGTCAATTTTTGATTTCTTAAAAAATAAAGGCGTTCCTTTCCATCTTTTTTTGTCTCTTTATGTTGCCAGTAAATTTAAGGCATATTAGTAAAAGCTAACCAGCATGTATTGGAGACCTCACAGGGTCTTCACAGTAAATTTAAAGAAAAATCTTTAAAAGCTTAATTTTCCTCCTCTTAGGGGCAGCATATAGCTCTTCCTCATTTGGCATAAGAAATGCAACAACAGTTCACCACATCTGCCTTTAACAAGGCTTCTTAAATCTAGATTCAGAACAATACTAATACAGGAAGTGCTCAAACAGTACTATGCTACATAGAAAAATAGATAGATTTGTGGAATTCAGAAAATTTGAAATTATACAATATCACATCAATAAAACAAACTTTCATTGGCTTCTACCTGTATGAAGCATGAAAGCAAACAAACAAACGCACTTTGTCCATGTGCATTGCGTCATTTAATTACAGCCTTAACTACCACATATAGTTTGATACAGTTATAGTTTGATAAACAAAATAAGGGTAAAAAGCTACTGAAAACAACATTTTTTGTACAACAGAATTATGACAGAAAAACCAAATATCTTAGGACTTTCCTGAATTAACATAACCACCATGTGCTTTCTCAAGAGAGATTCCTGGCTTTCCAGTAGTTTAAGAGTTCTATTCCCACTCTGATGGTATCAGATCTTAGATGTCGTTGGTCCAGGAATTAACACTCCTACATCCCAGATTGCCGAAACCTTACTCTTATTTTTCCAGAAAAAGAGAGACAAAGATTTCTAGTATTTTCAAAGCAGAATGATTTAAGAGAGGCAGCCATTCTACATTATTTGAACACTATGCATCTGTGAGCAACGTCCCATATGAGGTAAATTTCTGAATTAGGTACAGGTGATGCAGTGAAAGGCACATGATAAATTGCAGAGCTACATAGTTTGTATTTATCACAAAAGCACCACCATGTGTGAACAAAATCTAATCATCTATATGTTACTATGATGAATAATACTGAGCAAATTATCAAGTTACCCACTGTCAAAATGYTACCTTCTACGGTTTCACAATGTTCAGTTACGTTTGCGTATATATACAAGCCCTTACTGCAATCAACTATGATATCCRATAGTGGGAATACAGACTACTACAGCTCAGTTCTGATAAAGCTAAACCTCTGTTCTGAACATAACTGAATCTGCTTCCCTGATTTCATATAACTGATCCTCAAGTATTGGTTACATTTGTTTAAGGCAACTTAAGTCAGCAGTAAGTATAGCATAAGTCAATTTAAAAGGAAGGACAAAAGAACATAGCTGCTAACTGTATTTTAGTGGTGAAGAAAGATCAGGTTGCTTTGTGTTTCCTTTGTTTGTAAAAGCAAGTTTTAGTAAAGGATGGCATCTTCTCCTGAAAGTTACTAACCATTTTTAACTGTAACGTAATCAGACTTTTCGATTTTAAAAAACTAAGTGCTATGCTACAATCTGACTTGCAGAAGTTTTGCAGTAACTACTTTTTATTATTAACTATGTCAAGCCAGCTTTCCACACCTAAACATAATGCACCAATAGATTCATCAGGAGAAAAAAGCTATGGGAGAGGAATAAAGCAGAAAAACTCATGTGTTTATCATTTATGAATTAGAGGGCCAGTTATCCAAAACAGCTTGTTAAGTCATAAAACAGATGTTTAATTCTGACAAATTATAAGCACATTTTCCAACCTTTGGCATCAGTATGACAGCACTTGCTAATACTTAAGCTCTGTACAAGAAATAAAAGACATATAATAATTTCTCATGCCAGAAGTATATGTAGAGTTAGAGATCACTGGAACAGTGACTCTTGTCTTTTAAGTACTGATTAATAGTATCTACTATACAAATTTTCTCCTCAGATCCTTCTACATTACACAGCAACAAAAAATACCAGATAAAATAGAACTACATTTAACCAAAACATAACAGACAATAATTTTGAAGAACAACCTAAAAATATCTCCATGATTATAAAGTTGCAATATCTCTTGTAAAGCATAATCAAGAAAAGTAGTACAGTAACTCACATCATGGTTAAAGTTTCTGGATTTTCTTCAGTATTTGAACAAATTAAGCTGCTCAAAGCCAAATGTTTTTCATTTTCTTCAGATAATTTGTGTTTGATCCAAGCATCCCTTACAAAAGCAATTAACAGATTTCTTCTGACCTTCATATAGCAAAAAATGAGACTTGCAGTTTGAGCAATAGGTTGATTGTGATTAAYACAGCATTGTGATAAAATCTTGGAAATGCATTAAAAAAAATACTTTGTAGAATCTGCCCGACTGCACAGAACATGCATACTTTGTCCCTTCATAATATACTGCAATACTAGTTACATTTTACTACTCATGCATACTCTAGCAGTCACAATAGGTTAGATGCAACTGCAGCCAGCACAGAACATAAAGCTCATGGACATATAGTTTCAAGGTCATGTAGCTATGTGAACCTTAAAGAACAGACAGCAATATTTATATAACTCATACAAAATCACATTAGCTACACTACTGTCTCCCTGATATTAAAAAAATAATATTCAAAAAATGTCAGATTTGAGAAGATTGCTTACAAGTGCAGTTGAAAATACATCATCTTTTACAAAACAGAACCTAGAGAAACAGATAACATGCTTTTTAAAATTTTGACTCCTAGCACTAATAATTAAGAATACATAAACAACAAAAATTTCAGGAGCTATTACCAAAAACAGGAAAAAAAACCCACCAAGCCTCTTTTGTTTAAGATTTTCAAAGAGCAACACAGCCCTCTAGTGGAAAATTATAAAGTATGATTTGTCCATACAAAAACACAGCACAGACTTGCATAGAGAAGCATCTTATTTGTAGCTGAACTGATGTTCAGAAAACTTTTCACTTTTTAAGCAGTATCACTTTATACGTTAAGAACTGAGCAATTCATTAACCTTTTCCAAGTTGCTAATGAAAACTAATGAAGTGTTCAAAAAAGTACTAAAAAATTAAATATATTAACACTTTTTGCAGCAATTTTAAGGACTAAGTGAAGAAAGTGGATATGTGATCTAGGAAATTCTTACTGTCCAATTCCTTAATGGATAGGAATAAATGGAAGCAAAGGGAGAAACATGGCTAGCTGTGCATCAGAAGCTAAACATTAAAAAGGACCTAACTGGGAGGAAAATATCAGACAGAGAATTACAGAAAGCACCACTTTGTTTCCACATCCAGTTCTCTGAAATAGACTGCCTGAATTCTTCATCATTTTCTAATAGCATTAAGTAATAAAACTAAGAACTGAACAGATTTTCTGATCTATCCAGAACCATCACAGAGTAGAGAGCATCACCCTATTTTACAGAAATGATAGAGAAGTTAATGGCAATAAAGTAACATTTGAGAAGTCAGTATGTGTGATGCCATTAAAATCCTACCTCTGTTGAAATCATCCAATGTTTTTCCTCAATAATAAAGCAAGCGTCTCTATTTTCAGAACATGGGGAGATTTTTCAACTCCTAAGAGAAAAAAATTTCTGGCAAGCTACACTGGATTCCTTTTATTAAGTTCACAAATTAAGTCAGTTGAAATATCATTTTAGAATCTGTTGATCTATTTCAAATTTTTCAAAGCAGTGCATTTGGATTAATTAAAAAAATAAAATATTTTCTATGTTCATCTATCTTTAAAAGGATCCTCATTGTCCAAACTTTGTTTTGGGCATCCAGCAATGTGGTAATTCAAAATGCACTTTTCTGCATTTTGATAGACTACTGCCTAACCACTTATATCTTGATATTTTTCTACCCGTCTCRAAACTAAAAATTTCTCAGCAACATATGTAAAAGACCCATTTACAGAGACTATAAAATCAGTTTCAAATACACCTTTGAAATGAGTTTTGACCATAATGAAACAGCTTACTGATTTTTTTTTTTTTACATTATTAGGTGCAAATGTTCAACAAGTAAGCCATTTTGTTTTAATCACTTTTTGCTTAATGAATAGCATTTTTTCCTCAGCAATATTTCCTTGAAAACATTCACACTTCCCACTTAGAGCATGTTAGCGTTCTGAAAACACAGTAATTGCTTACTCCTCAAAATATTCAGGGAGGGGAATAGTCTCTCTCCAACATACACAAAGAGTTTAAAAGGAAGATCTACAATACAAAACGGAGCACAACATAGGATTTCCAAGCTAACTGGGAATAAGCTCCAAAACTGGAAGTGCTCTGCTTGAGTTAATCAGTATTTCCACATGGAGAACCAAAGAATTGTGTAGACATACTAAAACTCATAGGGATCACTACACTGTGATCCATTACATGACACAGACATGTTCACAGCATTTTGCCAAAAGTTACAAAGCATGGTTCAGAGTTAAGCTAAGACTCTTATTTTAATGACTCTGACAAACCAGTTTCAACAAAACTTCAAATTCTGCCAAGTATGTCAAAATTAATTGCACGAGAACACCATTAGCCAAACCCAAAAGGAGAGTGCTCTCTTCACACAACACCAAGGCATCTGAACCTTGTTCTTCCTCTAAACAGGTCTACCAGAAGTCACATTTAGCACAAGTCTTTCTCAAACTGTCTCCTTTCTCTGAAGTTTAAGAGCTAGTTTAGACTTAGGAAAAAAAGAATGTAGAATACATAAGAAGCCTAAATCCTAGAACTGCTTTCTCCTTAATCCTTGCTCCATGGCAATTGGTAAATAATATCAGGCACAGAGCCTGGAATGACAGCAATATTAAATGCAACATGGTATGCACAAGAGTTTTGAGTTACACAGGTCATAACACTATCTTAACCACATGTCCTTCCTACCTCAACATGGTAGCTCGGGACTCCTTATGTCCTAATCTCAGGTTGCTGCAGAGGCCCAAGGCTTACCTCACTAATGCTTCAGCTGTCGTTGGTACGCTTCTGACCAGAGGCAACATCCTGCCCTCACCTACTTATAGGGACCAAAAAATTTTTACGTACAGTTGAATTGTACATAAACTTCACACACACTCTAAAGTGTATGTTTTGTAACATGAGATAGAAGAAAAGACCAGGCCAACACTGCAGCATATATGCTACCCAGACAGCTGATTAGTTTGCTCAAACAGGTACCAATAAATGGCAGTCCTCTGTCATTTCAGATGCTCTTGACATGCAATAGCTTGTTCTTATAGTCAATAGTCACAGGCAACAAAGATCTGGCGCAAAGACATGTTTACTTCCTTCTGACTAACACGGATTATAAACTAAGGGGGAAAACAGGAAAAAAGAAGTTTTGACAAAAGCATCATACATCTTGGATTAATCTTTCACTGTATATGAAACACTTTCATTCAGCAAGTCTGAATGGTAGCTCTTGCTGAAGGCAAATCATATTTGAGCCCAGGTAATTCTTAAATGTTCTGAGACTGAACAGTCGCATACAGAGCAAGTTCTACTGCTGGATGCAATTTAAAGACATGCTGTACTAAAAATCTGGAATGTAAAGTTTACCGGAAAAAAAAAACGAATTCCTCATTGAGGCAGGTAAGTACACTTGCTACACTAAGTGCAATACCAATCTATAGTAGCATATCAAGCAACGGTTGCAGGACATGTGCTGATAAGGCATAAAATTGTAAGCTACAATAAAACTCTAAATTTTTTTATCTGACTCCTGTTAGATAACACTTCCCTTCAAATAATTAAAGGGTAAAAAACAAGATGATTCAATGATAAGTCCTGCTATTAACCCATTGCACAGGCAATCTTCAGGCTCTTCCAGCATCCTCACAGACACATTTAAGTCAAGATCCTGCTCTTAAAAGACACCAAATTATAATCTGCATAAGGACTATTTCAGTATTAATGAAGTCCCTCCACAAAATAAAACTATGAACAGTAAACGGAATGAAGATTAACAATTATTTATTATTTAGGTAGATCGCGGGGTTTGCCAGAAAAGTTCATATCTGACATCAAATCACACTTGTATTTTAATATTTGTGGCTCCTTCCTGGACTTAGGCCACAGAAATAGAAAACAGCTATCCTGTGCAATTTGCAGAGAGAAAATTCAAACAGCCTAGCAAATTCAATTGGAGAAGAAATCCGGTCTTCTGAGAAGAAAAACAGCAAAGCCCCTAAGCACCAAAGCTTCATTATAAAAATGAAACAAAAGCAGCTAATAAGAATCACTCAACTACTTACCAGCTATGGAAAAAAATATTATGAACAGATACCTTGACTAGATAAGTGTCTAAAAGGATTTTTATGAACAAGCTTGAAACTGTCATAGAAAATGGAATTAAAAGGGATTTTAAAAGGACATCAACACTATTTTTTGCCCCAAAGCAGCAATCATRCCATTCTGACACAAGTTCATCATCAATTCGACTTGTAAATACTTTCAGAGATGAGGATTCCATAGCCTGCTTGTGAAATCTTTTCCCACATTTACCTGTTGCCATCAGAAAGCTTTTCTGAACACTATCTGAACACTCTTGTAGCAGTRCAAGGCTTCCGCCCTGTCCTAACCACCAAGGTCATAAAATGACACTATTCTATTTCCCTCCACAGCAGGCTTTTACATATTTATATAGCATAAAATGCCTCTAAATGTATTTTCTAGACAAAATTTGTTGTTTCAAAACCTGATGTTATTTCTATGGCTCTCCTCTGGACTCCACTTTCTCCACATTTTTAAAATAGTAGTACACAAACCTGAAAAAAGTTTTCTAGCTCGAGGTTCTATAAGAACCTCTATATAGAACAAGTTTGAATTCTACAAGTACAGATCCAGAAACAATTCATTATGTCAGAGTTGCCTGTAAGATAAAAATCGCCATATTTTACCTTATGTGTAATGTTAACCTACCTATTCCTGAATTTGCTCCAGTGATTATAACCACTTTTCCACTCAAGTCACGACCCTGAAGTATTTCCATTGCAGTACTGTTTCCATCATATTTTTGTCTAGTAGTAGGTTTTACTGGATTATCTTCAACTGTAAATGCCAGTCTTGGGTCAAGGTAAGTAGTCCTTTTGTTTATGTGGCTGTAAAAGAACAGAAAATTCAACTGTTTTGACCCTCTGTACTCTTCATTTAGACTTTAAATGTTCTATTTCAACCACTGTTGCATACAATTCCAGTGAATTATTTACATTCCCAAAAATCAGAATTTTTTTCCTCAGTTTTGCTAAAATGATCTGGATTACTTATCAATCATTCTTCTGATTGTAATAGTGTTCATTAAGATTTGTATTCAAGTGCTTCACAGCCCCATTCTGAAATTCATATAAGCCCCTGATTTATAAAGCAGAATTCTGTCACAGGAAAATTTGCATTGCATTAGGGAAGATCATGTTCTCTAAGGAGCTCTATGAAAGGGGCCTGTACCACTCTCTTGAAGCAAGATACTGATAAGAAATGTAGTTCAGTACCCTTTTGAAACAACTGAAAACAAATAGCTTCAAATCAGCTCAGCAAGTGGCATAATTGGGGTCAGGATGATGCTCCCGTAATGGAATTTTAGTTTTCTTCAGAAAATTTCTAGGAAGAGACACTTTGCAGCAACTTTCAGTCTTCAACCCTTACTTATAGGACAGAGAGGCTACACTTAAAAATTTTGGACTGTGAATATTCTTCATTTTTACARTTCAGTTTGAGATAATCATCCCATTTTGACCTTTTAATTGAAAAGGTACAGAAAGGAAGTGCTCCCACACAGAAAAGAAATGTTTCCAGAAACATCCTTCTGCTTCTGTGAAGTCCCTCCTCCTTAGTTTTCTAAAAATCTCTAGTTCAATCTTTGCTCTCTCTTTTCCTTCTGTGCTTTAGATTGCAAGCCAGTCAGTGCTATAGCAATTTTTTTTTCAATCTTGTATCTTTTAAGCTCTATTGCAATGTCAACAATCATCCATAGAGTTCTGGGTAACTTTTAAAGTTATATGTACAGTGTTTACATGTGAAGTCATATAAACAAAATGAACCTACATAAACATTGCCTGAAGATAGTCAACATTTTGAAGATGTTGACATGTAAGTCACTAATCTGTCACCCAACTAATATTTCTGTGCCTGTCAAAGAATTCAATAAACTACAAGTGGGTGTTTAGACATTACTGCATCTGTAAAATTTACATTTGAATTCTAATGTTTTGATTATGAGTTTCTTTGTAATACTAGCTGATATTATCACAGTATCGTAACTCAAAAAGGCTACCAAATGTGAAATATAGTTGGCCCACCTACTTGTCTATATCCTACATTTTCACATACTTACTCCACAAAATAGACTTGTCCACTTTCATCAGTCTCCTGCTCCCATCCGTATGGCAGATCTAGAAAACACAGAAAAAATGTCTTTTTGCAGGAATTAAAGCACAGTCAGATTTGAGGTTTAAGCAATTTCTCAGACAAAAGTTGGCAAAAGTCTGCACTATTTCTATGTGTAATGTACCTACCTGCTGCATTTGAATATTGGAACTTGAAAGGAGGACTGCTTCCCTAATCACCATGCAATTGCTCTCTACTAAAACTACCATATACAAGACATCTGGAACAACTGTAAAGACCAGTCTATTAATTATAAAGGTACCCTAAAAATTATTTTGAAGATTAGTTCATGTTATAGCACAAAGCAGCAAAATGTGACCCTGCTTCCTAGTATGTCACATATACAAATCTCTATATTCCATGAAGTTCAGTATCTATCCTGATAAAGTAAACAGACAAAATACTGAACTAAACAGCATAGGAAGAGTTATAGATATCACATACCAAAAGTTGGAAGACCAAAACACTGAAATGAGGATGGGATACATTAATTCGAGGTTGGAAGGACAGGTAAGAGAACAAAAATAACAAATTTTCAGAAAATAAGTCTTTTTGTAAAACATCCCAAGGAAGTATGTAACAGATAGTATCCCCAGTATTTTTAAGTCTGCCTGAAAAGTATTGTRTTTTAGATGACTCAAGATCTACTGAGAACATTCCAGTTAGTTATACTCACATTACCAATGCCAATAGTAGTATGTCTCATCAACAAAACAGTTTTTCCTTAAGGGCTTTAATTCTTTGCCAGAGTAAGACAAATAAAGAAGGAGATCAAAAAAGTCAACTGTGTATTAATACCTGGCATACCCTCCTATAATATCCACTTCTGTTTTCATGATCCAAACYGAACATAACAGTCACTTCTGTATTATTAATATCCATGTAGTATCATCTTATTTAAAATGTTAAAATTTTTTCACCATTTATCCTTTTACACAAAGCCCTTCAGATGTAACAACTTCCTTTGCTATCCATGTTTTTCTTCACATTCAGTTAAGCTTTCTCCTCAAATATCCTGTTGGTTAAGCTATTTAAAATCATATTAACGAACACTTATTTTCTCCAAAAATCACTCTCCAGCTCAGATTAGGTAGAGTAACGTAAGTTATTCAGCTTCATTTTTCTACTTTTCAGAAATAACCCCAAGTACACCATAGAAAAACTTCTGGGAAGATCTAATTTAAGGCAAGATCCTTAACAAGTCATATGCCTTTGGAAGAATCCTGCAACCCCATGCTCTCTCCTGTCCTGACACAGAGGTTCAATAGGATTAGGAAAAATGAGTAAGATGGCAACTAATGGAAGTTCTCTTTGTGTTATTCTTTGATGGGCAGTTACAAGGAATATAATCCAACTATAAACACTGTCTGATGGGCATTGAGAGATCATAACCCAGTCGAAGAATTCCACCCTGCAAGTATGCTTTACAAGCCACAGTAAAAGAAACTCTTTATCCCAGAATTGGTACTTTGGCTTTATGCAGCACTACCAGAAAGTCAGAAATCCACAAACTGATCACTGTACACAGACATGGGTAAAGCCCCACTGAAATCAGCTATGCTTTGCAAGCTGGGTTTAACTATGTGCCTAGGGCCAATTAAGGAGATCAAGGTGAAATCTAGTTCCTGCAAAGACTCTGACTGTTGCTTGTAACATAATTTCACTACATTACAAAAGCTTAACACAAACCTCCTGCAACACGTTTCCTCCTTCCAGATTTAGGATGCTCCCACTGTGTTTTTTCTTCAAGATGACTGGAAAAAAAAAAAAAAAGTTTAAGAAAGATTAAAAGCAGCCTAACAATGCTCATTCTGATGCACTTCAATCAGGCTTTTTTTTTTTTTTTTTTTTAAATACAGTACAGAACATGGCTTGTCTCCCACAAAGAAAAGAAACATGTCAATCCCTTATTTAAGGGACTTCAAAGGTGCTGCTAGAAGTTAACAGATCTTCATTTTGCCACATTTCTGAGGGAAAAATAACTAGCCAGACAGTAAAGGTTTGACTTCCAACCTAAGTCTTGCTGCTTACAATGAGAATAAAGAAACCCCTCCGAGTAATTAAAGACAGACTCAGACAACTTCTCTTAAAGACGCTGGCCCTTGGAAGAAAAGAGGAAGAAAGAAGAAGCAACAAAATACTTTATCAAAACCTAATCAAAATAATATTAGAAGTTTTTAAACAAGAAAAGCCCCTTCCTAAAACTCGTTTCTAATCATGTTGGCTTGCAAGCTGTTAGGTAAACAAGTTTAGATCTTTACATGAGCAGCTTTTAATACACTTTCCTGTCTAAAGCTGAARGCCCATTTATTTAATATGGATGATAATGATATCACATCTTATCTTCTAATTCAGAGACCATTTTTTCCACTGAAATCACTGTAACTGAATGACCTATTTATTAACTGTACCGTAAGATTTTCTGCACTGCACACTAGTAAGCAAAGTGATGCGCATACAAACAAGGTTAAGGTCTTAACAGATCCAAAGTGCTGAAATCAGTCTGGATATTAAAATTTTATCTTCCATCAGTTATTTTAAACAATAACCAAGTGTTTAAGAGTCAGGCAGGGATTATTTGAAAGAGCATCACAACTGATAGCTGCCTGAGTATGAAATAAAGATAGCCAGAGCTACTGAACGCATACACAGGCAAGCACTAAACTCCAGATTTGGTACCAAAAGCAAAGTATATACAACAAAAGCGATTTTTTTCAGCCTGAGAAAATAACAGGCAGTTGGGCCACAGTAAGCAGCACACAAACTCTATTATAGAAATCAGCACTAGATGGTCTAAGATTAAAGGGGTGCATATGTATGACCTGCAGTAGCACTTCAATTTCAGGACACTCACATTCTAAAGATAAATAAGATCCTGAGTTCCTCCTGTAAAATAAAAATCGTCATATTTTACCTTATGCGTAGTGTTCCTGACTCCTGTCTGATGTGAGCTACATAACCAGATTCTCATATCTTCACAAACAAATGCACGCCCACTGAGGTTTGGTAACTAACCACGTGCACACCCGGCTCATCACAAAGACCTTTAAAAGTCTTAAATGAAAGTAACTCCATTATAGCTCAGTCTAAAGTTCATATTGCTGATGAGGTTTAAAAACACATTTTCAGAATCTGCAAAGGTAACATACAGGTGCAGAGCTTATATTAAAGGCAGCAATAGCATAACACCGTTTCATCTGAACTGTATTTACACACACTGGCAAGACTCTTAGTTGCTAAAGACTGACCTTGTTATTAATTTAAATGGAGTTAATTCAGATTCACAACAGCTAACAATCAGGCCTATTGAATTAATTGTTTGTATAAAAACAATCCCAAGAAGTGATACCTCACTATTTTGCAAGCTTTCTAAGATCACCCAGTGATTCCCTTTTGAAAGGGCTTCCAAAGGGAAAGGGCATATAAGGAAACTTGACCTAAGATCAATAATTGACTAGACAGAATTAGCAGTGCTTATAAACCAAATATCAGATAAAATAAAAAGCATTTTGTCTACTGTTTGCGGAACAGAGCTTGGGAGAAAGATGCCAACTCACTACAGATAAGGCGGGCTGTCTGCACTATACCTTTCCCCCTTTTTATGGAAGGGAGTAAACCTTATAGCTTTAAACAAACTGAAACACAGACTCCAGGATCAGCATGGTTATAGGAAACCATATGAGAGRAGAAAATACACAAACGTATATTCCACTGAGTTAATCCTGTAGCACTCTTTCGCAATGGGTGGGGACATGACAGCTTTCGAAGTGGCACAGTAGATGATGCCAAAGGCAAATTTGTATCTCTTGTCAAAACTGTGGTATACTGCGGAGCTGGGGGCGAGTACTTACTGCTTTTAACCTCTACTGCGCGTATCTCTTCTCTATTCCTGCAAGGAGGAAAACTGAGAAAACCGCAGCACCGTGTAAGGCTCAACTACCTGTACTGCGTCCCACAGCACATAAAAGCCACGCTCTGAGCCACCAAATGCCTCGCAACACCGCCACAGCCGCGCTCCAGCTCGCTCCGGCAGCCGGGCGCCTCTCGGTGCGCTCCGCACAAAGCGCAGGCTGCGGTGGGCGCCGCGCTCGCCCGTCCCCCGCGCACCGGGCAGGACCGACCTCCCGGCCCGCCTCCTTCGGCCCGCAGCGCGCTGAGGGCTCGGCGCGGCGCAGACCCCGCCGCGGGGGACCGAGCCCACCTCGGCCACGCTTTCATCGCCCGCCCCCAGGCGCCAGGGGCGGCACCAAACGCGGCAACGGAGCCGCAGAGGGACGGTCCCGCCGCAGCGACCCCCGGCGCGGGCCCCGCCGCCGCCGCCGGCAGCTCCGCCCTGCGCAGGGCGGGCGGCAAATGGCGGCTCCCGCCTCCCCCGCGCCGCGGCGAAGAGCGGGGCAGCCCCCGCTCCCCGCTCCCCGCCCCCAGGGGAGCCGGCTCGCCCCCCCGCTCCCTTACTTGGCGTAGTAAACCCAGCCGTCCTTGGTGGTCCGCTCCTCCCAGCCGGGCGGCAGCTCCTCCTCGCTGTCCGTGTCCTCCAGCCCCGCGTACTTCAGCGCCGCCATTAGGACGGGGGCACCACGCAGCCCCGCCGCCGCCTCGCCGCCAGCCAGCGGGCGCGCGCGACACCGCCCCTTCCGGCCGGGGCGGCCAATCGCGCGGCGCGGCGGACCGCGGGCACGCTGGGAAGTGTAGTCCGGTGGGCGGTGCCGCGGGGCGGCTGCCGGGGTGCGGGGGCGGCTCCCCGCGGCGCCACCGCGCGGCGGCGGCCGGAGCTGCGTCACGCGGGGGTCGCGGCCCAGCGGCGGCTTCGCTCGGAATCGTGCGGTTTTTACGTGTGTTACCGAGGTTTCCCCCCTAGGGAGCCCCGGAGCGAGTCGAAACCTTCGCGGGTGGCTCGAGAATCTGAGGTTTCGGGGGGGTTAAGCACTCCCTTTTCCAGAGACAAGTGTGGAAACAAGGTGGCGGGCCAAGCCCCAGAAAGCAACGGAAAATGAACCGTTGCTAACGCTTTTTGACACTAGCCATAGGGGGGAAAGGTCGACGGGCGCGGCCTAGGGAAGGAGGACACTAGCCTCGGGCTCCGGCCCGGCGGCAGGGCGGCCTGCACCCTGCTCCGGGAGCACCCGGGGCCAGTCGCCTCCTGTCCTCCCCGCACCAGGCCTCCTGTCGGAGCGGCATCGGAGCGGCTCGACATCCTTTGCCTGGCGAGGAAGTCCTGGCCGGTGTGTAAGTATCAGAGCGCCATCATGGAGCGCGGGGCGGGGAGAGACTCGTGCCCCTGGGGGCTGCAGGCCAGGCCGCCCCGCCAGCTCCGAAGGCTGCTCTTCCAAACCCAGGTCATCCAGTGACACGAATCGGAGGGTCATTTCCAAGGACTGAGGCGCTACAGGTTAACAAGTTAACAGCAAAGTAGAGAAACTTCGGTCACGGTAGTTAAAGCAAAGGCATCCTACTTTGCGGCTGGGACGGAAGTACATCGTGCGCTAACGTTACAGGGCTGACATGATTTACTTGGCTTGACCACTGATAACGCTTTTATCACACACCCATGGGCCAACACCCCCATATATATTTGCGTAACTAAACCCGATTGTTAGCATTTGTAACAGCATCTTCCTATTGTAGCCCTTTGGCAGGTTTTTTAAGCAAAAAAAGAAAAAGCAAACCCCACTGTTGGACAGTGACTGTAATCACTGGAGACTGCACCAGATGGCAGTGCAGCCACACAAATGCAGTAAAGTGCCCTAACTCCTTTGGGTAACATTTTTATGCACTGTTTGAAGCACTGACCTATATGGCTCATTCACTCCCCGATAATGGCATGCATGTCTGTCTAGAAAAATAACCCGAACTTTTTTCTGCCCTGCTGCTCCCATCACTTTGCCTGTTCCTCTGAGAAATTTCACTTACTGAACTATCTCCTGTTGGAGATAAATACTCGTGCTTCCTCAGGCACCAGTTTTCATGGGGCTATTTCTGGGAGTATTGAAAAACACTGTAACCATACTCTCTTGGGAAGGGAAACTTCAGTGACATGTTCACTTCTAATGCAGGAAGCAGCTGAAATACTTTGTAGGTGACTGAATGGAGGGATGTGCCAGGTCTCAAGAAACTTGAAAAATAATTCCACTCAAGAAACATGGAAATAATTGGTCTAACAGTCATCCTATCCTAACCATCTGTATTACATAAAGTATACATTTTGTCCTAGATGTAAACAGCAGTATTACAGTATCTGAATGCAAAGAAGGTATAGCACACTTCAGATTAGATAGAAAAAGAGCATCTTAGTAGCAGGCGTGTGTATGTATATATGTACATTACACACTAAATAGAAACACTACCTTTCATGTAAAAATACATATGCTGTAAATGAAAAAGCAAAGACATTGTTTGACGAGCAACATGGAGAGTAAGAAATTCTCTTGAAGCTCTACCCTAGTACATGAGTAATATGCCATAGAAGTCCTATGGCTTATAGTGTTTTCAGTGAAATTTCAGTTTCTATGAAAAGAAAAAGAAATCCCACACTTCCCTCTTTGAAACTTAAGAATCAACAGACTCCAGCAGTTATGATACTTTTCACAAATGTTTCTTCCCCTGTACTTTTAACCACCTCCTACTTTTCAGAATATTTTCATTGGAAAAAAGTCACAAGTTTTGATAATTTGGCCACTCGTGTTATTTACTGAATTATTTCAAAGCATGCTGAAATTCAACCATGTTTTTCAAATGGAAATTGTGGCAAATGGAAGATACATTCCCTTTCAAAGGGTCAAAGATGTCCTTTGCCATTTTCTCCAGAGTGTGTGCGTGTGTGTGTGTGTGTAAAATTACTACCCATTTTTTTGCACTGCAGAAAAAGAATGGGTCTGTGTGTTAGTTACTACAGTGATCTCACTCATAATGTTCATTCAGGCAGGGTAGTAAATAATCCATTCTTCTTAAAATCTTCTGTTGCTTGCTTTGGGTGTTATATTTTAGCAGAAAGTGCTTCAAAGATATTCTGATCCATTGCTGTAGCAATCCTCTAAATTAATTCTTCTGATGATTCTAAGGCTCTCAGACCAAGATTAATTCCACAGCCTGCCAGAAAGTGGATAAATTAAAACAAGACGACATTTAGAAGTGATTGTTGTTTTCACAATAACATAAATGTCAATTAGAATCTTAATCTCATTTTCTGTTAGCTGTACTTTAAACCATCAAAATTAAATATATTTGGCTGGTTTCTCCCTTAGAAACATAGACGTAAATTTGGTCATATAATTCCGCTGGCAAGCCTGAGGCAGCAAAAATTTTAACGTTTCCTTAATGGCAGTCTCAGGCTTATCTGCTTTGCTGAGTCATGGCCATTGCTTGTCAAAGATTTGGGTACTGGTTTATCTGACAAAGATTTTGGTGCTGGTTATCTGGACAAGAGAGAAATAATCATGACATATTGTAAAAGCATCCAGATGTACAGCAAAATGTTGATTCACCCCTTTGATAGAGTATGTGTCTATTTGTCAGAAATCACAATTTAGGAGTATGACAAAATTCTGAACAGCTATCAGGTCATAATTTTTCAGCAGCTGTCAGAACATGTTTGCATAAGCTACAGCTGTTTCTTTTCAGGTGAAAATCCTGCCTGCATGATTCATGCCCTTCTTACCTCAGCATTAGATTAAATCAGTGTACTCTGCTTGAGGCTATGGTTTTAATCCACTAGGATATGATAAATGAGTATTTGAGCTACTGCCGACTGTGAATGGACCAGATCCTTCAAGTGAACAAATGAATATTTATTTTTCTGGTGTCATTAAGCACAGATCTCCATAAAAATGTTCTGTAGATCWCTTTCATACAAGTTATGAGAATGGTTTAAAATTCTGAAATCCCTAAGTTTTTAACCAAGATTATTTTTAGAAAATTCAAGGATTTCATCTGCCTTCCTTACACACAATAATACCATTTTCAACAACATTTCAAAGTTCAATAGGATTTAAATAGATAATGTTTTTGAGGATCTTCCAATTTCCTTYGAAAACAATCTAAAGGACATTTTACCTGTAAAACCTCCATGAAAACTGAACAGTTGGAACACAGTCATAAGGTAAACCTAAAATAGTTGTTCTTATTTATTTTTGTGGTTCTGTGATTGTATTCCCAGAGGAAGCTGTATTTCCAGAGAAAATGATATACTAGTGAGATGAAAAAAACTGTGGGATACAAGTGTGCCTTGACGTGCTTGTGACATCAGTAACCTGAGAYAGGCCACATCTGAATATTGTAAAGTCTACATTTTATTAGTGTAATAGTTTAATATATATTTGTTCTCGAATGTGCACAATGTGGAAATGAAAGTGCAGGATCATATTAGATGTCCTTACATGCAAACTGTGTTATGTGACTAATCAATTCAAAATGACAAGAAAATTCATGGTAGGAAGTAGTGTCTAATAAATAGTTTTTGGACAGACATCAAAAAGGACATAACTTTATCTTCTTTTCATTCATATTTCAGTAAGAACTTTCTGTTGCCCTCCACTATCTTTAGGCTGCAGCAAACATTACCCACTGCAGAAAACTGAAAGTCAAATAATCCAAAAGATGAGGCAGTGTTCAGCTATATTTTCAGCCTATATATGTGTTATTTCCAAGAGCTTTAGACTGTTTTGCCTCATATACTAGTAATTCTTTGTGGTATTTGTTTATTTTAAGCTTAAGTTAAAATATATTTGGCCTTGAGTGCCCCAACGCACTGACAGTAATGCATTTCCTTTCTTTTTGTGTTGCATGACCAAAAGATTTCTTTATGTACCAGATCTTAAGATGTATCAGTATGCACAAAAGCCTGTAAGACAAATTCCAAACTTACCAGTGTCAAAATTCAGCGTTCTGGCAACAACTTCTTCCATAATGACAACGTAGTCCCCCTCGATGACGGCTGCTGTGATCTTAAAGAGTCTCCTGCTACACTGGATGTGATGCAGTCAGTTCATTCACTCTGGATTCTATATCCATCTTGTAGACGCTGAAAGACTGATGGAATATATTCTTCATGATCTGTTTTAAAAAAAAAAAAAAAGGCAAGCCTCTCTACCTACAGAACTATACTTGGACATATAGAGAAGTACTTGCTCRCACCTATCAAGTAATTATTCATCTACAAAGATGCAAAATTGGAAACTGAGAAGCGAGGGAAAAAAAGAATTGAAAGTTGGATATCTAAATGCCTTTAAATGTTTGGCTATAATTGCTTTACACAGACAAGAAAGGGAGAGGTGAATAAAATTAATCAGTGAAAAAACAGATTAGTGGTATACCTCAGTGCAACAAACACTTTTGTTCTTTCATAGTTTTACAAACAATTTCTCTCCTTGAGTTCAGTGAGACCACTCACACACTGAAAGTGAAATGTGGAAATATTTGCAGCATCAAACCTCAGGGGTGGAGGAGAATGTCCGGTTCATTTTTCCTTATTAGTCCAGCTCCTGAGGCTACAGTGAGGATGCTAGACTATATATGTGCAACATTGCTGACAGTGGGAGAAGGCAAATGATTTTGACCACAGACATGAAGAAGATTAAGTTTTCATTGCAAGGTATTTAAAAGCATTCAAATGATTTGTGTGTAACTACTCAGGAGAAATCAAAAAGATGGAGCAAAACTAAAAGAAAGTAGAACAGTCATTATAACTGTTTATATCTTAATCACCAGAACCCTTTCTTAATCAAATGAGCTATCACTCCTGATTAATCTCATCTTTAATGAGCTTCCTCATATTAATAACAATGGATGCAGTCCATGGACAATGGATACAGTCCAAAGCACAGATGTTTGTTGTTTAGATTAAACTCTAGCATTTTTCTTTGAAAAAAATCTTCTGTCCTAAAAAATATTCTCTCCTAAAATTCATTCAATGCAACAGCTCCTTATCATCTTTTAAGAGGTAACGAAGTAACCACATGCTCCTTTCCTTGAACTGGCAGGTTAGTGACCAGGACAACCTGATGATATGCCATCAATTTACTACACCACAGAGCAAAAGGTATTATTTAGATACAGGAGTGAGAAGATCAAAGGAAAAGACCTTAACTCTCAAAAGAAAGCCTAATGCTAATCTGTATCAAACTGCTCAGAAAAAATAGAACTGCTACCCCCCAAAAAAAAGATGTTTCTGATAAATATCACAGAGCATTGTAGTGGACATGGTTGAGTCTTTTCATAGGCTGACTGCTGGAATATGTCAAGGAAAAATAGGGCTAATACACCAGAGATGTTAATGAAAAGGGGTTAGAGAATTAACTGGATTTTGAAATTTCAAGAAGGAAGACCTTGACTAGAGTAGTTTCTTTTCAGTACTCAGTCTATCCCTCCCTTTTTATTCAGGGGGCAGGAGGGTAGTAGAAATAAGAAGTGTAGCAATTAGTATTATCTGATCCAGAGACCCAGTAGGGTTAAGTCTGAAAGAAATCCGTGCGGTTTTAAATGTGTAGACACCCATTTAGCGTATTGGCTAGATATTATTTAATACTAAGTATTATGAACGTGGATAGGCAGACAGACAGCTATCTACATTTTGTGTATTTTCAGAATGATTGCATTCTGTATGGTCTGGACTGCAGTAAATTTATTTTGGAAATACTTGGAAAATCTTGAGCTGATTCTGATCTTGCTTAAGCTATTGATAATTGACATCAGTGAAATTTTACTTGCAAGAGATTTGGATCAAGCCTATATTTTAAAGGTTCGTGAGCATGTAATACATTTGCAGAGAAAAGCATCATTAATCCTTCTACATCCTCCTCTCAGTTACCTTTGGATACCAGTACACTGTTTATCTGTTTAAAAATCCTGTTTCYGTTTCCTTCTCCCTCTGAATCTGTAATAGTCATCTCAGTGAAGCATATCACATCTGGTCTGTGGTAATAGCTTTATTTCACTAGTAAGACTGTCTGAATGCTTCCTCAATGCATGTTACACACAACCATGTAACAGCATTTAAGCTGTCCAATAGAACTTTGTTTGAAAGCGCCTTCATCAACCAGTTCAGGATATCCATATGCTTGCAGTGAGCGATTCGGTGCCTTTTAGAGAATATCCACAAATGCGGGGGAAAGGGACCAACTATCTGAAATCAACTGGCTTTCATTCATAGTGCACTTGGCCTTCTGTGACAAGACATGTCATGCAAATCTTTATTTAAGGCAAATCTTTATGTAAGGCTATAACAAAGTAAAGGCTGAACAGTCTTTAGGGCATTACCACAAGCTAGGCAGTAGGTTTAGACAGAATAGCCCAGACTCCTCTATAAGGCTCCCTGGAGGTGAGAAGGGGTAGGGAGAAGCATGGCAGCTCAGACTAATGACAAATACCTTATTTTTGTAAAATAGCCATGTAAGTCATTAGTCATGTTTCTTCRTTTGAAGTTAAATGGTCTACAGTCTTGCAGAGCTGAAAATGTGTCTTGTAGAGCCAGCCTTGTCATCTAAATAAAATAAATTGAATAACATGAGGCCTAACGTATGTCCCTGAGGCATTTCACTTGGTAATTCTCCTCAGTGGTCTATTATCTTCTGTTTATGGTCCTTCAGCCAATTTTCATTCTGCCTGAAAATCAATTTGAATTCAGTAAGAGGCTAGCAGTACATTCATTTACATTCCTGACATCCACTGATTCTGTAATTCAATAACAAAAAAGCAGTCACAGTTGCTTAGTCTACTAACTTAGTGTTAAGATGATCTAATGAGAATGAAAGCATTTATGGAAGTGCAAATTAGGAATACATTGGATTTAATTTCAAATGTTACATAATGACCTGGAAAACACAGTGCATTTCACTGAATGGTTCATCCATATAGGGAAAAAAAAAAAATCAAATGGCTAAATTCTCATGTTGGCACCATGTAACAAGATTTTCAGAAGGGCTTAAGGTATTGAGTGCTAAATCTTGTTGAACCTTGGGTCCTGATTCTGAACATTGTACTCTTAAAAAGCTGCTCATGAGTTCCCTTGAAAGTCTAGCTTTTATTGTACAAGATGTTTGAATTAAGGTATTCACCTTTCCTTACTGAATAAGAATGTGTGTTCTGTGATTTTRAAGAGGGACCAAGGGAGAAGTTACTTCCAAAAATAACCTGTGCTTGTGCAACCTTTAAAAATGAAAAATAGATCTTTAAAGAGTAATGGCTAACAATGGGCCCTCATTACTCATGTTTCAGTTGCTTTTCTTGGCACGAAAGAATTCTGTACTGGAGCCTCTATTCCATAGTTGAACAGAATCCAGCATTTTAAACCTCCAATCAAACTCACAAAACTCTTCACATTTACTCTGTTTTTGGTGGTAAAATGAAACCCTCAAAATGTGTTAACAAAAAAATCTTCAAATACACACTTTCATATCCCTAAGCCAGATACGACTCTAATGGACATTTTCTGCTATAAACATTTGACTAATGTTCTGAATATTCAAATACTACATATGACAGTGATAAAAAGCAGATCTCAGTCCTCTCATCTAAAGGTCATATTGCTGAACATTTTTCACATTATTCATTACCTTCTAATAAGTGTGATTTCTTTGGGAGCACAGCTTAATAACAGACTATTTCTCTTTTTACTCAAAGAAAGTCAATTGTTTCTTGATCTTACAGAAGAATGTGAAGAACCTTCCTAGTTTCTGACACAAAAGAAGGAGCAGAGATGCTTACCTCATGCCACTGTTGAGCAAGAAGGTAGATAGAAGTAAGCGTAGGAGAAGTAAAGGTTCTTACAACTCCAAGGCATTTCCAGCAAAGCTTACTGATCTATGTAGAATACTGTATCAAGGCAAAAAGATACAGTAAACATCACCTCCTAATACTGCCTGATTAGTATGGCAGCTAATGAAGACCTGTGACATAGTCACAAGTTGTGACAGCTGTATGCTGTTGCTTTCTCAGTGTTGAGTTGAAAGAAAAAAAGGCACATCCGTAGCACCTGAGGCAGACACCTGTTCTCAGGAGAGCTTCATAGCTCAGACTCGGGTCCATGCTGAGTGATTACATAGCTTCCAAAAAGGATACTTATGTCTGGCTATCTCAGGACATGACTAGAATGAACACGCAACTTCATGCGTCTGACTCCATAGACATACCCTATTCATTTTAGCCTGAAGAATATCTTTTCTCATCAGTTGTTTCGAAGAGGATAACTTGTCCAATTGCTACCAGGCAGAGCTGATTAGAGCTCAGCTTTTCATTTTTAGTTCCGTTCCCCCTACCCCTCTTCCCCCCACCCAATCTCTCTCTTTTTCCTCCAGGGGAAAAAAAAACCCTCAAAATCTTCTGCTTAATTTGATCATTTTTCCCCTCCTGTTTTTTTTTTTTTTTTGGTTTGACCACAGAACAAGACAAGCCATTATTCACCCAGTTCTACTAATGAGCTCCTTTCTCAGAGTCTTTGTACCCTGCATAATGAAGAACATCTGCATCTTGCATAAAGCCTGACATTTCCCTGCCTATTCACCAACAGCTTTTTTCTCTTTTCTTTCAATGACTGAATGTGATTAACAGTGCAATACTAATAATGTAGTGCATGGAAAAGGAAACTGGCAGAGTCTCCGGAACATTCTATTCTTATCACCTTCCCTTAATATTTTAGTAGAATTACTCAATTCATGTGGTAATCATTTCCTTCTAATCAATATTTCATATATAACCTTGTTTATTCACTCCCACTTATTCTACTTGCCAAGAAAGCTGAATGAGACCATTGGGGGTATCCGTCTTCCATGATACTGAGAATAGATTAATAACACTGGCAGCATGCTTACAAAAAGATGCAATTCATTAATTAACACATAAATAATTTGCTAAAGGTTAAGAAGTCATTAATATATGCCTTAATAAACAGCTATTACAAGGACTAGCCAACCAGTAAATTGCTTATAACTATAAAACCTGTTTTGATGTGCTTAGAGTAGTTCTCAAAATTTCTAAAGACAAATGGGCCACCTAGCACCCACCACCTAGCTCTTTGGAAATACTTCCATGGACTATTTTGTGCATCGTTGCCAGAATGGGTTTCATATGAATTTATTGTATTATTAATGTTAACACTTTTTATTTTTCCATAGTGGTTTGGTCGTATGGGTAGGATTGTTTGGGAGACTTTTCTGGAGGGAGGAGAGAGACCATTTTGCAAGCTACCTTGTGATGTCTGACAAACTACCAGTGATCCAGGTTGAGACATAGTGATGTATGGTACACACTACTCTTGTAAGGTGTTATTAACAATTTATTTATTAACTCTTATTAGAAGTGTGCTTATGCAATTATAGTTCAAGATTCCAGTCATTGACATTATCGAGCATCTGCACACACACATGCACACCTGCACGCAAGCACAGATACAGTTTTTATACCCTACAAACCCATCTGGTTTTACTTTAACACTAGAAGAATATCTAGTTTCAGTGGAACATCTCACAAAGAATGAAAAATTTGGATTTGAAGATCTAAAAATAACAGCAAACCCTGTCTTCTGGTGGATGACTTCATTAAGTCTCCTAATGTCCCTGTTATGTCAGTAAGATCCGGTGGATGTTAGTTAATTGCTACATATTGGCAAAAATATTGTAGGAAAAAACAGTGCTGTGCAAACAAGGTTTAGGAAGATTCACATAGTTATATAAACCCTAAGATCCCATCGTCTTCCATTTAGCACGGTGTCCTCATAGTAGAAGAGAGTGCATAACAGCAGAAGCTGTTTACTTCATTACCTGTCTCTGATCTCAATAGCTGCATTTGCTCCATATGCATTACAGGATTCCATAATGTAATCTGGGCTGATCCCAAGAACTGAACTGGGCTCTCTACAGGATCCATCCGCTACCACAGTTACTTTTGGCCAATCCGAAGGTAAGTGCTTCCATATAAAGTAATCTGAAAACTAATTAAAGGATATTTGTATGTCACTATTGTGAATTTGCTAGGGAAAACGCATCAAGTAGTTCACATTCTTTCAATTATGGGTATACCAGCAAAACACCTATGAAAATGAAGTCCTATCTCAGTTAAATTTATAGGAATATGTTACAACAAAACATAAAATGTCACACCTAGTTTGAAAGGTTCCTTATCCAGAGTAAACACACTTGCCAATTCTTTAGAAAAATCTCAAAGTACTTCAGCAGTATTAATACAATTTAGCACCTTGTAACATCACTTTGAAATAGCTGTATATATTCCCATTTTACAGACATGGGACAGACTCTAGGAGATTAAGCAGTTAGAATTTAATCTTATTTAAAGCAGTGGAGAAATTCCACTGAGATCTTGGCATGGAATTAGTACCAAAGTTTGCATAAACTTAACTTTACATAACAGATTTAATGAAATGTAGGATTTACTGTGGCCAAAGTGCTTTTTAGCAACTGCCTTTCAACTAGCTTTTGTAATGATCCAAAATGGTTACAGTGATTTTTAGTAAGCAATATTCTCAGCAAACACTATGTTTTAATCAGCAAAGACCATATTACATTGTTGCAGGTAATATCTATGATGATACCACATACATTTCTCAATGCTTACTCCTCTAGTTCACCTGTATACATGTATATTGTTGTACTAATAAAAGAGTTTAAATAGAAGAGTTGTATTAGAAAGCACATGTGGAAACCTCAGATATAATACTATGAGAAAAAATTGCAAGGATATGTTAAAAATATTCCATTTCACACCACTGTAAAATGTTGAACAACTAAGAATAACAGTTAAGCGATTTTGAAAGCTGTATGTATACACTAGTGTGAAAGAAACAGAAGTAAAAACAGTTTATGTCATTCAGCAAATTAAATTAGATTATCATGATGATCCCTCCGGATCTTCAGGCTCATTCCTCAGCTGGTATAAATCAGTGTAGTTCCAGTGAGGTTTGTCACATCATAACCTAATAAAGTGCAAACCACACTTAGCTTTACAGATTCAACAGAGAGATAAAAATGAAACAAAGGACAAGATAATGTGATAATGTCTATCCTTAATATATATCCAGAACCTCTCAAATTACAGTAGGACAAGTTGCCGTCCAAAAGGGTATGTTCAACTCCTTTCCTCTGATTTCTGTTTTTAGTCTACTGGTATTTCATAGATTTACTTCTGTACCATATTTTTTTCTTCACTGAAAGCTAGTAATTCCTTTTGCAATTACTCCTTACTCCTTTTGGTGAGCACTTGCCTGCCTTAATAATGCTATTAGATATGACCAGAGTGTATTCAACTGCAGGGCCAAGCCTATTCTTTGCTGAATTTGCAATGTTACGTGATAGACCTGGAATAAACCAGTGACAGGCTGCTTCCTAGAATTCCCAGACTTTATTTCAGCAACAGACTATGGGGTAGGCAGGGTGCATAGACTTAAGCTTTCCTAGAATCATCTCATTTGTATCACAAATGTCCTAGAGCAGCACTGTGGCTGCATGGAGGGTAAATGATGGAGAATGCCAACCTTTCATTTCTCTTGGATTGCTGTCCACCGAGTGATCTAGACTCTGCCGTTGAGGCCAGTGGGACAACTTATGCTCATGTCCATCAAAATGATTTATCAGCTCAGAGACTTTCTAGCAAAAACTATATTATATTTCAGGAACAAATAACTTGATACCTCCATTGCTGAAACACCTTTATAGTTCTATTTAATTTTTTTATAGCTGAAGGTTCAAAAAAATTACTGGTGATACATTTTATTTTCAACTTTGTACTGTAGAGCTGTGGCATATGTTTTACCTGTTAGGTCTGATGTGACTTTAACTCAGCTATAACTCTTAATCAGATAGGGTGAAAGTAGCAAAGAAATCTATTTGCTTAACTCATGTCATTTATTAACTGAAAATCTTACTCTATGGTACCTGACACTGCTAAAGGTCAGAAACAATCTATTTACATTTTTAACTATAACAATAAAAATGGGCTGATAATGTCAATGATATCAGAGCTGAGATAAAGTTAGGCATGAGTAAACATCTCAGAAGATAATGTTCAAACCTCTGACCTTGGTGCTTGGAACAGAGGAAGCTGTTCCTCATCCACTGCATCCACATAGTTATGCCAAAAGACTACACAGTCTTAAATCTTTGCATTAGCCATATATTTTGTATGAAGCAGTAGTTTACCTTTGTGTGGTATGTGTGAAATATATATACATTTGCATTAGAAACAGAAAGTTTGTTCTCTTCTTTCCATTTCTCTAGCCAGTTAAAATTCTACCCAGTTAAAATTCTAACATTGTGAATATACAATACCTATTTGAACCAAGACAGATATCTCAGTCTTCAATGGAGTACAATGAAATTCACTGAAATAGGACCTTGTCAAATTTGGACAGGCTTCCTAGAATAACTTCATATGAACTGTCCACATTTGCATTTCACCATATTGTTCTCTGCTTAATTAGATACTAGCCACAGTTTGTTTTATGCTTTTAATCTCAGTATTTTTCACTTCGCTTTAGCTAGCTCAGACTGATTGCTTTACAAAATATGTAAGATAGTAATTAGTTTAGCAGCATGTTAGATTTATAGGGCAGTGCAACAATAACTCATTACTGGCTAAGCTAATCATGTAGTGCACACAACCATAATTACTCCAGACATACTGGAGTAAACATGAAATAGAACATTTGACAGTTGAATGCTTGGTTGCAGCATCATCTGACCCAAGAATCAAGAAAATGTTTCTTGGGCCAAATCTAAAAACAAGGTTTAGAATTCAAAACAGTAAAGTTAATTTAATATGTGCTTTTTCATAGGAGGGAAATTCAGGGTCTCTGTCAGAGAATAGCGTGGTATTGGCAAGAACAGTCCTTGCCCTCCTCACTCTCCCAGCTGCCACCTTTGTAGTCTGGCACCCGGGTCCTTCAGCCTGGTCACTCCTAGCACCAGTCCCTCAGGATGGAAGGATCTGTTATAATTCTTCTTAGGTACTGGATCTGACTCTTGGGAAAGAAAAAAAACTAGAAGATTTCCTTCTCCTTAATTTTTTGATGCTTCAGCTTCTGATTGGTAAAATCGGGTAACGATCTTCCTTTTGTTTATCTAGACTGTAAGCTTTTTGGAGCAAGCACTTTGTTTTACCATGTTTTACTTTTGTTTTACACAAAAWAGTCCTGAACTCAGGACATGATAATATTTTAAGTCAGAATAAACTCTGATTACTTAAAGGGAAAAGTTAAACAAATTGGTCATCTTTCAAAAGGTCTAATCCTGCAGCACTCAGGCACTTCTAGTTAAAGCTCTTTCAATTCTGCCCTCAGAAAATAGCTTTATAGTTCTTCCTCTCTGCTTTCTTAAGACTCCCACAACTCCTCTTTTTCTTCTTCTTACTCTTTTTCATCCCACTCCTCCAAAAGCAAGCAGAGGGATTAACAGGAATACCAACATGCTTCATAGATGGTAAATATCTTTTTGTCTAAGCAAAAGCTGTGATCAAAAACACCAGTTTCAATTGATTTTCTAGATGTCTTGAACAACATATCCCAGAATAGCAACACCACTGATATACACACTAACCCCAGCTCAACAAAATATCAGCAAAAATCACCACAAAAACTTAGAAAAATTCCTAAAATCCTACATATTTCTAAAAGTCAGAAGTAGCTTTTGCAAAACACATGAGAAAAAACGCATCTGTGATCAGCTTCAATGATCAGCCCTTCCCTTAGCCCCCTCCCTGGAACATCTTTGTTCCACAGACACCTTTTCCAGACACAGGAAGAGGGACTAAGTGTCTGATGCCCCATAATGCACGATACCTGTCGTAGGAGGGGTTCTGACCCCCAGGAGAAATAACTCTGGTCCCCAAGACCAGAAGCACAGCTCTTCAAAGGTTGTTCAGGGAGCGCAGCAGGTGCGGCGCCAGAGCTCCAGCCCTCCCTCAGGAGCAGAGGCTGGAGGGCAGAGAGTCTCGGGGGAAAGTTTAACAGCCCTGCTCCCAGCTGGGATTGAGGAGCGCCCCTTGGGCCGGGCACAGGGACAGGGACAGGGGCGCTCAGCCGGGTCCCCAGCAGGGTCCGGCTCTCCCTCCGCGGGGCCCCTGAAGGCTGCGGGCGCCTTCAGCACCGCGCCGGGCGGACAGCGCCCGCCGCGCCCGGGGGACCGCCGCCGCCCGGCCCCGCCGCTGCCGCCCGGGGGCCGCCGCTGCCGCCCGGCGCGCTCTGCTCGCCGCTGCCCGGGGACCCCACCAGCGCTCCCCGGGGAAAACAAACAGACAAACCCAGCTGGTACTCGGCTGGCCAAACCTCCGCGTCTCCCGGACCAGCAGGTCCCGGTGTCCCTGGATGCGGCTCTGGGACCCGGGAGCCGCCGGCAGGTGCCGCGCCGACCTCGGGCGGGCGCTGAGTGCTGGCTGCTGGCACAGAGGGAGCACGGAAGCGGCGCCGACACAGCTCCTTCAGCGCGCAGCAGCTTCCTCCAAAAATCCCCTTCCTCCGGCCCACCCACTGCTCCCTCTGGGTCCTAATATAACGGGCGGGGAGACTGCTCTCACATGGGGGTTTCTGGGCAGGGACCGTCGAGGGCAGTGATGATGTAGGGGATGGCCTCGGTATTTAGGGCAGTCAGCACTCATGGTCACTGCTATGCAGGAGGACAAAAACCTTCCAACCTGGAAGTTTGGAAATTTCTTGACAGTGAGATACTTCCTCCGTCTATTCAGGTTTCACCCCCCTTCAGGGCTGGGAAAGCAGAGGAGAAAATCAGCCTTCCCTTCTTAAGCTGATGTCTGCTTTTGCTGCTTTCAACACCTCCAGAAATGAAACCAGGGCAGTAGCTAGTAAAAATAGAAGAGGAATGACCACAATTTCCTGTTTTGACCCAAAGTCTGTTGATGTGAATTAAAATTCCTTTCCCTGCAATAATTTGCAGATCAGGCCTTTGCATCCTGAATGGACTGTAGAATTTCACTAGGGAGTGTATCTCCAAAGCAAACAACTCTGAAGACCGATTTCTGTTTCTCTCTTTCCTTTACTGAGACAGGATCAGGATATAAGAAAAATAAGCTGCTGTTGAGGGAGCAGTAAGTCTTTTCACTTGCAGCTGGATTTCCCGGAAAAGCAAAAGAAACTTGCAACTCCACATTTTTAACAGCTGTCTGCTGCTAGAGTACTTGAGAATGCTTGTCTTGAATAGTACTGCATTGTAACATTTCTGTAGTAAGAGTTTGGAAGAATCTGGTTGAAAACCCATTGTTTTCAATAGAAGTCTTACCATTCACTTTACAGAACTTTAGATCATGTCCTAATAATGCAATGTTAAGAAGACCTCTGCTCCATTTTTCCTAATGATGTACATTTTATTTTCACAAAATGATTACCTTTAGCTGGGCAAATAACACAGTACTTTAGTAGAATGATAAGAGATGCCACCATGCTTCATTCCCTTCACTGTGAAGGCTGAGTATCCCTGAAAAAGCTATTTTTCGTGATGTTGGTTTAAATTAAAGAGACAGATTATTTCAAATTCAAAGAGTTTATTAATTATTTGCAGCTTGGTAGCTTTGATACAGAGAAAAGGTGGCTCATTTAAGAGTATGTTATTTACTTAAACAACTGAAACATCTTTAGAGTCTTGTCAATACTGTGTTGCTGCTTTTCTTTTTAACTCTGCCTATATTCTTCTTTGGCTGCCCTGACAGACATGATCTATGTTTGTGGAATTTCCCACACTGCTTCTCCATGAGCATATAAGAATAAATCATGGTAAATGTAGCATGTTCTCATGTTTTAGGTCTGAATATATCTGTCTTCTAGGTAGCCTATCAACTGTGATCATATATGTAACTGTATTGACTAAGTTTTGGTGATTAAGAACGGACTTCAGCACATGATTGTATTTATTATGAGAACAGGGTGTTTGTTGTGAACACTGAAAATAGATGGTCCTTCATGGTCTTGGGCAGTTTAGTCTCTCTGGGATTTGCCCTCTGTATGTGGAAGGTCGCTTAATCTGCCATTAGTTACAGCAGCACACTTATGCTATTTCCTCTGGTCCTGCTACATGATCTTTACCTTCCCTCTCTCTTTTTCCCTCTTTTTGACACCTTTTAAAGGGTAAAGTTCACTGCATTTTTTCATCCCAGAGTAAGGATGGCTGCTGTGGGGGATCCACAGGCAATCACACAAGGAGGCTACATGGTATCTCACTTGCATCTTGCCCAGGTCTGGCAGTAAAAGGACAAGCTCTGCATGTGTGCGCGTACACCTGAACTTTCTGTACAGCAGCTTTGGCAGTGTTATTTTTTGCTGTGCAATGGTAACATGAAACCTCATAGTACAACACCATATTTCGTTTCTCCTTTAAATGTTTCTCTTTTTCACTCAAAGTGAAGCACCTCAAACTCGAACAAAACTCATCCAAAGCCTCCAGCTTTTTCCTCACTCAGTTTGAGCACTGAATTTGGCTGTGGCCCTGTCATTAATTTTCTAATGATCAGTTTAACAAAGAATAAGTAGTTTTGCATAAAGTCCTGACTGGGACATCACCCTCTCCCTGGCCCAGGGAGTGAGGGAGTCTCTAGGAATGTCCTGGCAAGAGGTCAGAGAATATGTCTTGGGAGTATGGAAATACGGAGGCAATATGTGGGAATGTGTCTTGCGCTGAAACAAAGGGGTAAGCAACTGTGGCTGCAGTACATCCTGCTCTCCTCTTTCTAGGTGAAAGCAGGTTAGCCTCCAAGCTCAGAGGGCACAGGGAAACCAGACAGGCCAACTAAGAGGGGGAGGAAAGGTCCAGACCTGCCTGGGAAGGGAAAGTTTGGAGACAAYGTCTGGAAATAGGCAACAAGGAGAGACAGAGAAAGGCCAGAAGTTTCAAGTAATCCTTCTCAGTCTGGTCTTTTAAGCAACAAAAGATAAGCTAGCAAGTTCATCTTCATGCCCCTGGCCCCACTGCGTCAGTAACAGGCTTTATTCATTATTAAAAAAGGTTTTAAACTTTTTTCTATTTAGTTGACTGCAAGTACAAGCCAAAGTAATACTCTGAATGTCATAGGTGTCTCAGGAGAAACCACAAAGTTTGCTCAGACTAGATTATTTGCATTTGAACCTCTGTACCTGAGATTCCCTCTCTTTACCACGTAGGCAGTGTGGAGAGGTGGAAGTAATGCTCTGAGTGCACGCCAGCCTCTGGTGTTCTTCCTCCCTTGCGTATGAGAGTTTTGTCACCTGTACCCTCATCTCAGGTGCTGCTGACTGAAGAGAAGAGGCTGCCTGGTGTTCAGAGCAATACAGTTTCTCTCTATTTCTCTGGGCTTATGACAGCTGCAACTAACACTAGGCAGAGCTAATCCCCACCGCAGCCACTTGAAAGCATGGAGAAAGCAAAGATACCTTTAAAATACTCTCAACCCACTGTTTCCTGCCTAAAACATTGCAGGGGGGAGGGAAAGAAATGCTGTATCAAGACCATCACTCCAGTGAAAGCTGCTTCTGCTGAAATCCACAACACACAATTAATCCCTCAGGCAGCTTGTGTCTCAAGCATAGCTGAGAAGTACTTTCCAGGGAAACATAAGTGCTCAGATGGGAATGGGTGCTTGACGCGTGATAACAAGCTTGGGCAGAGTTAAAATATGAGCACAGGTTCTAGCTGAGATGCTCTATTCCTGTACAGGAATCCCCTGTGCTGGTCACCCTTGCACTTTCCCAACATTATTTATCCTGATTGCTATTCAAAGGTCAGGCTCCCTGATGCTCTGTTTCATGGCGTTCATACATAGCATTGATGTCCTTCAGTAATCACTCAAATTTAAGGAATTTAGTTCAGCGGGTGGTTCTGACAAATCATAAGCCTCTGTGACACAGTAGCAGGTGACATAACAACGAGTGACGTAATAACTGTCCTACCTGACTGGGACAAGATCAGTGCCTCAGAAACACACAGTGCCCTGCAAGGGATTAGGATGTTGCCGGGGTGCTCCCAGACAGCAGGGGTTTAACAGGGTTGAATTTTGCACTAGCACTGTGTTAGGGTGAGCACTCAAGAATAGATCTTTAAAGTATTTTAAATTATGGATCTGGCTACAGCAGCAAGCTTTTATGTTCCTAGACAGCTTTCCTTCCCAGAGGGTTGATACACATGCATGAAGTTTATGAAAAAAAATAACATATGGAGAAAAATAAATGGAAGGAAGAAAAGCCAAGAGAGAAAAGTGAAAAAAGGTGAAAATAAAAGCACTATGTTTACCTTTTTGTTTGTAAGGCCAGGACTGGGCTTGGCTTTGAATTGTAACTTGCCTCCCCTTCATACTGTTCTGCTTTTAGTGTTGTACTCCTCACTAACTCTCTAATGAAGGTCAGAGGCAAATCAGCAAGCCCTGGGCTCTGCTGTGTGGTTTGAAAAGGCTCCTGAGCATCTCTCAACTAATATCAGAACTTCCCTTTGAGGAGCAGGCCAAGGAGGGGAACTTTGCAGCCAGGACCAGCTCTCAGCTGGACATTGGTGCTGGCAGTCTTTCCTCCACCTGAGACTCTCCCCTTGCTGGGGAGGCGGTAGCTGCAGGCCGGCAGGCTTGCTCCAATGAAGGGCAGCACTCACACAGGCAGGGGTGAAGGAGTCAGAAGCAGAGAGGGAGGAGTGAAGCCAAGTGAGTTGTTTAAAATCCTGTGAGTCGCCTGTGGGATGTCACCCAGCTGGATCCAGACCAAGGGATACTGGGTATATTTCACCTGTGTAATGAAAGGATTCAAGTGTTTTCCCTTCTGAAAACCTGTTGTAACTACTAGCTTTTGTGCTGGAAACATAATACTGCTAAAATACATAACAAGGCAGAAACCAAGTGAGTACTGCAAGCCTTGTTCAGTCTCRTGTGGCTGCAAGGGGCAATCTCTTGCTCTTATATGAGATGAGTTGTCCCTGTCACAGGGGATTGTGACCTGGTCCTGTGCCACCCTAATATGGCAACCTGACTGCAACATTTTCCGCTATTGAGTCATAAAGGCTGGGGAGGCAAAGGCACATATATAAGTGTCCATCCCCAGCTGTTGGCTTCTGCTGTGGGTAGGAAGGTGGATCGAGTGAGACCTCCCTTGGGGTGGAACAAAGGAGCAGCAAAATCCTTGGACAGATCAGATGTGAGGTAGGGAGGAAGTGGTTTCAGGGTTTTTTAATTGTTGTATAACCAGGGCACCGTTCCTGACGTGTCTATCGCAATGCCTGCTTGGAACTTTGTAACTGTCAAGAGAGAATCCAGGAAACATTTTGAGTTTAAAAAAATCTTATTTTTTCTGTCTATAATCAAAATTTGCTAACATTTGTCATCAAAAATATAAAGAATCTAACTTTAACTGATGAGTGTTAGGCACTTTTGAAAGTTAGGTATTTATATAAACTTTCAAAAAGTTTTATTTTGTATTTTTTTCCAAACAGTGTACGTCTGAAAGTGTTATACTGGTCTTTTCCTTTAGCAAACAATTAGAAGGAACTAAAAGCAATATTTGTTATGATAAAATGACACTTAAAATTTAGTATATTCTGCATTCTTCTGTCACACCACTAGGTGTGAGTGTTGGAGCTTTTTCTGTTGTTGGTTTTACAGTAATGTATCTAAAAGTTGCTAATCATGTCCCGCTGAATTCCTTGTCACCCAGGCATTAATAACTATCCATCATGGAAATGCGAAATGACTAAGTGACCAACCACCCATCAGCAGAGCTGAATACCTAAGCTGTACTTAGTGGAGACCATCCTTTAATCAAGCCTGTTAAGTCTCAGGAATAACATGCAAGCCTCCCAGCTCTTATTTCCTTTTTATTCCATGTGCATCCATGTACTTGGGAGTAGGGATCCCTGGTGCACAGCTGTGTACAACCATTGCAGAGATGAGGAATACTCAGAACCCAGAGCTGGAATTTGAAGGGAAAACATTGCTAGGAGACCTCAGGGATTTTAGAAACTAATCACTGGAGATGGAGGTACAGAAAGGAGCCTAATCTGTTTAAATCGAAAAGATAGGAGGAAAGAAAGATAGGGAGCATAAGATCTTGGGATAAGTAGCACAGAAAAAGGTCCGAGCAGGCTTTCCTTCAATCTGTGTCAGACTGGCCGTCCAACAGGCAGCAAATATTCATCCCCTCTCTGAGCTCACTTTCCACAGTTGCAGTCATTGAGAGGAAAGACAGAGTGACAGTTAACTTGACAGGATAAAGTTTAGCTCCCTGCCCTCTTGATTTTCTGTCTGTCCTCTTGCCATTGCAGGCCTTTCTGTTGTTTTCTCTCCCACTACCATCTTTTTCACCTCCATCCATCCCATTTTTTCAATCATTTTTTGTCTTTTCTTCAGGTCTCTCTTTGTTATTACTTAACTAAGCATTCTGCTGGGAATCTTAAATTTTTATTACTGATTTCTTTATGGTGGGTTTTGTCTTTGTGAAGTAATTACTACTAAACAAATAGTTATTTATGTCTATGGTATCTGTACTCACTGGATGATGAACGTCCACCAGTAATATCTATAACCTTTTTCAATTCCTGCCTATAACTTTAGAAATTTGGCTAAAGTAGATTGAAGAAAATAATAAACTACTCATTTTGATAATTGTTTGTGTAAATAGGTTCTTGAATTTGTGGTGAATTTGCAGTTTGACTGTAGCTTTAGGGATGTGCTCAAATACCAAACTATTTCAGGCAAGCCAGAGGTAAAAAAGCCACACCAAATTCCTGCAGACTTTTAATCATGTTAAAATGTAGATAAAAGGAGTGTCACTTCCCAACCTTAGTAACGGTTGGTAGATTTTGAAAGAAAGTTGGAGATATTTGGGGACTTTTTTTGCTCCTTTATTTTAACTCAGGAGATAGGTAAGAGAATTCAGAATCAGGCCTATTTGAGAAATTCGTAAAGTGCTGGGAAGTGGAATGACTTACAACATGTACTACAATGCATAGAATGGTTGCATCTCATACACCACTTACACAAGTTGGGATCCAAATTTTGTCCTGTGGCATGTAAGTACACTAGTCTTAAGAAAATAACCCTTAAGAAAAGCACTAGGAAAGATTGGTCTTCACATGCATGCTCGAACTCTCAAAAATGCTGCTACACTTAAATACCAGCAATTGCAAATTTATTGCACAGTTTAAGGATATCCTGCACAATTAAAAGAGAAGGATTAAGAGCTAGCTTCCAAGCAAAAATATATTTAAATAGTTAACTGAAATTCCATTACACAAGAAAGAAAATGCAGTTTATAACATGAAGGTAAAGCAGTATTGTGAGGCTAAGAACAACAAAAAATAACCAGCACATTTTACTTCACTTTCAAATGTCAGGTGTTAAATTGGAAATTTGCATGTGGGCAAACAAGCGATGGTGCGGCCCACTCCTTTGTGCCACTTGGGAGTGCTGCCTGCCATGTGGGAAGATGTGAATGGGGGGTGATACCATGCCCAAAAAGGGGATCRTGCCTCTCTGTTCATGCATGCTGTGGCTCAGCAGGACAGTGTTGATAAGCCTCTTTCTGCTCCTGCTGGAGAAAGGGCTTTTGCACATCTTGCTGAGCATAGTAAGTGCCATACAGTAGAGGTATGATTTAGTCCCGCATTGATTTCTTCTATGGGAACATTCCAGATGGCTTTTAATATTCAATAGTTAATATTGAGACAATCTTGTTAGAAACAATCACATTTAGACTAACTGATGTTTTAGAGCCACTACTTCCCCCATTTTCTACCAGTGTATCATTTTTAACTCCCAAGTATTTTAAAAAATTTACATCTTGGTCACAGATCCATCCTGTTAAACTCTATAGGATGATGGCCATTTTTTTGCAGGAGCTTACACAACCCAAAAGTCCTTTTTAAGCACTGAACTAAAACGCTAGGATGCCTAGGAATCCTAGGATCCCGAGGCTTTGTGTTAGCACATGCCACCATACAGCAATATGTTTGTAAACTTTATAATATAAAATTTATAAATAAATTCACTAGAGGTCTGAGATCAAGCAAACACTATCCTACCAAGGAGATGTGAAGTACAGAATTAGAAGGTGAATTCCAGCAACCCGAACATCAGGCTGAGAGAATATGGCAAGATACGATGCAGTTTAGATCAAAACATAATGTATATTCCTGTATGTGGTGAGAGCACTCGCTAAATATAACATTTTTAGCATCTGAATAGAAAATAAATTAATAAAGAAAATGTCTGTCTCAAGGAAGACTGAGTACAATGCAGGAGATGGATATTTTTAACTCACCACTGTCTAAGTGGGAGGGGCAACTAACATGCAAAACTGCATGTTTGTAACCCATAACATGGTCATAATAATTTGTATATGGAATTACGGGATCAGAAATTCACAAATATATCTTTTGGCAGTACGGCAGACTTCATCCACCCACTTGCCTTGTGATGGCTGAGAAAAAAAGACACAGTTTTCACGCTTCCCCCCATTTGGTTGGGAGCGATCCCAGTTGAAGTACTGTAGAACCATGCCATTGACATCAACAAATTTCCCTTCATTTATCATGTCATTGACACCCAACCAAAACTCAGACACTCTAGGCATGCTTTTCTTGCCATAGTCTCGAAGAATATTTGTTTCGTCACTATTCCTTGGGATAGCCAGCGTCCCTCCCTTGGCTATGCAGTCTTCATTGGCATCATGAAAATGTTTGGTGCCTTCAGACACAAGGTAGCACTTCTTATGGGCCTTTGTCCCACGGAGACAGACTGTGAACAGATATGCATGTTTAGTAAAAGCTTTGGCTATATCTTTAATAATATTTCCTAAAAAGATAATTTTCTAATGGTATGCTGAGGATTAAGCAGACAAATCTTTCAGCGAATGAATGGCTCTGTTTATACTGTCTCTAGAGGGTGGTGCTGAAAGTAGTAGTGGGACCAGTCAGGGACTGCCATTCCTCCTGTTCACGTAGGACCTTGTACACAGCCAGTGCGTTGCATGTCCTGGGTGAGCCTGGACAGGGTGTCCAAAGGCACTCTGCAAAGCACCCTTGGGTGCAAGGGCGGTCGAAGCACAGCGTGCTGTTCTTATGGCTGCTCCAGAGAAGAGTCACTTAAGAAGGATAGACGTAGCTGTGGTCTTAACATCATAAAGTGCTTTGGAAAATCTTTCCCGTGTTTATGCTAATGAACCTGAGACATGATTTCAAGCCCCAGATTCCTTCCAGCAATTTAATTATCTGAAGAATTTTTGTGTTCTGCTGTTCCAGAACAGTAAAATATAACTCAGGTCTGCTGTCAGTATATCTTATGACTTTTGTAAATGGTTCTGCTTTCACACATTTTACCTTACTTCATCAGTCTCTTAAAACTGATGGAGTAGATGAGGAATGGATGTTCGTACTGTTGGCAGATGTTTGTTAGTCATCAGGAAATCTGTACTTGGCTTTATACTAAAGAGATAGATCTAAAGGTCTTTCCATACTTATGATATTTAAGTGCCAAAGTAAAGTGTTATGCATTAGCTACGCCTAGCTCCTTGCAGACAAATGAAGGACAGAAAATATGAAAATGATATTTTAAATGTATCCTGCTCACCAGAAAAATACTGATTTGAAATTCATAATACAATTCTCTGTCTGGACAATTGATAAAAGTATATTGCCACCTGCAGAAGAGTATGCATTTACGTCTTTATTTCTTAATTTCTAGACTTTCCAGCAAAGTCTTTCCCTTCAAAATCTAAATTCAAATGAGGTAAAGTGACTTAAGTCTATAAACCTTTTTTAAAAAGCAAGAGTACACTCATTACTGAGCTTGCGTGACAGTCTGAAGCAAATAATGTAAACATTTTCATTTATAAATCTGTTTGCTTTTAGTTTTACAACCACATGTGGTAACCACAGGTATGCCAGTGTGTCCCTTCCCAAGTCCTTTCCCTGCGCTTATGATCCACTGGAACATGTCAGAGAAGTTTTCATGTAAAGTACAAATGTATTAGAACATGACTTTGGCATTTGCTCTGTATTTGGAATTGCCTCTGACAGTCTGTGTGGGTAAGCTTGCAGGAATGAATCTTTAAACTTTGCTTTCCAGCTCTTCTAATGCAGATACGTGAAAAACTGGTTCTCCTAAGAAAAATACATACAAGAAGAGAATTCTCCTTGAAGGAGTGTTCCTTCTGAGTTCACGAAGGTAGAAAAGGGCTCAAATAAACTCCTGTAGCCATTATTTTTAGAATCCTGCATCTGACTACTTCCAGCCCATTTCATTTATTGCTTAAATTCATCTTGTATTTATATTACAAATACGTTGTGAAACAATATGAACATCTTCTGTCCTGATGTTTTCTATAATCTGTTTCTAATTCCTGTCATCTGTTCTGGTAAAAAATAATCATTTCATCAATAGGATATGGAAATCCACTTTGGATCACATTTTATATGTCTCAGTTCTTTAGTATTTCCAGTTGTAGTATTCATTGTATTCTTTAGCTGCATTGTCAAGATCATCATTTTACTACAGGGCTTACCCTTCAAACTTTTCATCCTTTGCAGCTGCTAAAGTTGACAATGGCCAAAGAAAAGTAATGAAGGTATTTGCCATATTTCAAACCCTTTAACAAATTTTATGTTTGTAGGAAAGATCAGAAAGGCTTTGCCTACTTTACTTCAGTAATGCCGCAATAAAGATGAGATTTGTTCTCTTTTGGGAAAAAGTACATACTGCTAAATGGCAGGATACATACATTTCACAATATAGAGAAAGAAGACATGGGAATTCAGACAAAAGAAGTCAGATTGTAACATATGTGTTTTGGAAATGCCTTTAAACCAAAAAATCAGCTACTTCTTGAAGTTTCATGAGGCCATGAATAAATGCAAGTAGTCAGAGCTAGAGGGTGATAGATCTCTTTTACCAAGTTTGGAATCCAGTTGAACAGTATAGGTTCTGGATTTAGAATATAGCTCAAAATAAGTTTTGAGGACAGAAGTTCTCCTGGCTCTGGTTTCATTTCTAAGCAACTGCATGATTACTCTCAAGCTTCTTCTGGAGGCAGTACAAGAACTACTTTTAAACAAAAGTTACTTGTCTAGCACAGGCTTCCTCTTATAAGAAATTTCTTAAGTCTGACTTTTTAATTTAAAAGAAAAATATTTTCTATAGCTCAAAAAGCTCTGTGTAACTGAACACATAAAACAGGATAACCCAGATACTACCATCCATAAGCAAAATATGTTCTGTTTCATGTGAATGATGTCATTTCCTCTGTAATGTCCTCTTGTACGTGTTTAATTGCCAAGTTTTGTGTCAACAGCTGCGCAAAAACAGAACTGTCTAGTAGGTGTATGTATATTTAACCTTCTTATTTTGTCTGGAAATTTCCAACTCTGCATATTGATTCAGGATACTTCTCAACTCACAGTGGCATTTTTGAATGTAGCAAATTACACACAATTATTTTAGCTTCTCTTTTCCAGGTATTCTCAGCCTTCTCCCCAAATGTTTTGCCTTCATGGTTAGCCCATGTTTATATCCGAGCTGGGAACCTAACTTGTTGACTGTCTGCTCTCAGAAACCCAGCATTCCTCATGTTGCCTTTTGTCTGATTATACCTAAAATGCATGAGAATCACAGTGTAGGGCTGTGCATAGCAAAGGCAAAAATAATTCTTGCTCCAGAGGGCTTTGCTGGAGAACCATCACTTTTATACCAATAGATCATTCAAATGCATCATACTTGATTTTGCTTGCATGCTTCCTTCAGCACTTTTCTCCTCATTACAGCTGCAGCGTACCATGTTCTTGAGGACATGTATTTCTCAGAGTCACAAGTCCCCATCAGAGATACAGGTGAGAGTGAGGAGTGGGAGAAAGGGAAAGCAGTGATTCAGTGTGAGCTGATTTACCTGTCTGAAGTGCTTGCATTTCTTTCAGAGCATTTACCTCTTGCCACAGCTTGTCAATCTGGGTCTTTAGGTCATCCTTTTCTTAAATAAAATAAACACACAGAGAGATGAGCAGATACATATGCAAAAAATTGATACTTTTTATGTCAAAAGCTGTTTCAAAATATCATGGGTTTCTGCATTGCTGAGATACCTTCTGAAATAAGGGGTTTTCCTTAATGAAAGGATTAATTTCAGAACCAACAGTGTACAGGTGCAAAAGTAAATAGGCAAATTTTGCTGTAAATTAGATCCTGGCCTACTAAATAGCAATTAGCAGCATCAAGAATCCATGTTTTTCAAACAATTACTGGGATATGGTCCAACTGAAAATGAGATTTAAACAACAAAGGTGAAAGGTAAAGATGCTTTCCTCCTATTTTTACAGGAAGCCTAATAAGAGCAGGACACAAGTTTTGTCTATTCAAAGAAATGTTAATTTGGGGAGCATAAAAGTTCCTCACAACTCTTGCTTTGAGGCAGTGAGGGACAGACAAGCTTGCTGAGCTGCACGGTCTCCCTCCCCTCCCAACGGAGGTGCTGGAGGAGCCTGCCCCTCTCTGCCAGCACAGAGTGGGCCTGGGAAGCTCGGACAGGGCCTCCACTTGAGTCACCCAGATTCGCCCTGAGTCACCATTTTCTGGCACAAAAGCACCAACAAAATGGTGGGACAAGAAAAGGTGCTGATTTACACATATGAGCTCCATTTTCATGTCCTCCTACATTTCTTTTTTCTTAATAATTGTAATAATCCACTACCATCAAACAACTAGCAGGCACGTTTCCATTGCACAAGAATACAAGTTGATTGCAGCAGTAATGAGACCTTCCAGGAGCCATAGTAACAAGCACAAGGAATAAATAAGCTCTTTCACAAGTAGCTGAACTAACAAAACCACAGTTCCTGTAGATCTGTGTTACATCACCTAATCATCCAGTTGCACTGGATTTGGATAGCTAATCTGGAGCTATAACCCTCGGTCTGGCCAGATAGGAGGTCAAAACAAGAAAAAAGCATCTGAGCTCATGGTATAACATTTTTCATAGTGGGACACTAATGCAGATCTCATTTCTCCACCCACATTCTGAATTTCACAAAATCTCGGAGAACTTGAATGTCATTAGTGAAAGGTTGACAGACAAATATGTGAGCAGCACAAATATATAAGGACATCCTTAGGACACCAAGCTAAAAAGTAGATAGAGAGAGTCAAAAGAAGAAATAAATATATACAACTGTATAGCTCCAGAGCAGTATAATCATCTTGTAAAATGGCTTTTTCAAGGCTGCATTTTTTACATTGACTAGGAGTTTAAATATTTGCCAGCAGTATAGCCTCCATCATACTCTCTTTTATTAGAAATAAGCTTTTAAATTAAATACACAGACATTTCCAAACAACATTCAAGGGGTTTTTTTGTTTTTTGGGGTTTTTTTTTTGCCCTGTAAGCTTTGCTTGGGGAATTTATCTTTTTCTACTAATTCTTTTTTTATTAGTTTGACTTGGCATTTCACAGTGCTTCTCACCCAGGTAAAATTATATTCCACAAATATTGGACAGACATTCTATTAAAATTAGGAAATAGTACAAAAATCTGAACAATAATCTATGGAGATTTACTATTTTATTCTGCTCTTTTCCACCATGTGTACATGAATTTCCATTTGTCTGATCTTAGTCAATATATACTAAGTAACTAAGAATCATTGGCCAGAATCCTCTCTCAGCTATACCTGTGAGTCCTAAATTATGTCAACAGAGTTGAGTAAGCATAGCAGAGCAATATATTTACAACTGTTATACAGCTCTATTTATGTAACTCATTTTGGCACATTATTCTTGGCTTAACTAACCCTCATAAAAATATTTTAAAGACAGACATAATATAGACTTATTAACTTTCCTATGTTAATAAGCATTTGTATCATATTAGTTTCTGATTCATGGGGTATTATTTAAGTACATAGTAAGCTCTGTAAAGTCCATAAGACTCTCTCCCTCCTCCCAGTTAAAGCCCAATACCTTTCACTCTACGTTTGCTGTGCTTCCTGGCTTTGAATTTTGAAGCCTGGCTGATAGTCTGATCCAGCAGTAGTATGCATATAAGTAGAAAAATCGTAAGTCCAGTTTGTGCCATGTCTCTTTCAAAGAATAAGAAACTTCAAGAGCTTCTCTTCAGCGGCTATGTGAGCAAGTCACATAGACACATCTCGGTAGGAACTGACTGAGGTCAGTTTTAAAAAGTGTAGTGATAGGGTTGGCTGTACTCCTTGCTTACGAAATGTGTTTAATACTTAAGCTGGCTCCGCATAAGGTACCCCCTTGTTCTCATGTCTCATCTGAAATTCTTATTTCCTTGTTGAGTTCAGCTGAGACAGGTTGCTTTATGGAGGAAATACCAGCACTGAACAGAGCCCTGATTGCCATTAATGAATGCCATTTCTTCAAAGATAATGTTTTATCTTTGAAGCTGAAAGGAGTGGACAAGCAGATGGATGCTCAAGAATGCCCTGAGCAATGGCAACTTCAAAGGAGGTAGACACAGGACTTTTACAAGGGGTAGTTTCCCCCAGCATGGATCTCTCCCAAGCTGATTAAGCATAAGCAATGGCCATGATTTTATTCACATTGAAACAAAGAAAATATCATCCCTGAGTTCGATGGCAGCAGGCCATTAAGTACATGCATGGAGTTTGTATAAATATACACGCACACACACGCACACACACACGCACACACACGCATAGAGTATATGTATGCTTCGATCACATGTTACGTTAGGAGTGCGTTTATTAATTTATGAGGAGTTAATAATACTTAGTAGATACTACTGCATTTTTGATTAAGTACGGTACGTGCTATCAGCAGGGTCTAGTTAGGGAGACAAAAGATTGCTTCCTCCACAAAGTCCTGACTGCATGAGTCAGAGGAAGGATGCTGCTCTCAGTAAAGCACAAGATACTCAAAGCAGGACTGTGTCTCTGGACTCTGGAGAGCTCTTTGCATTTGGATCCCAGATTGCCAGGTTTTTAACTGTAAGAGCAAGGACTTACTACTTTATTAAATGAAAGCTGAGATTTAGGAGCATGCTGTTATACTATATGAATGCATACTTGCTGTTTCCAACCCCCACATACAGTCCAAAATCACTTCAGTACTTAGAATGTAAAAGCACAACTACAGCGTCTGTTTCCGATACCTTCAGACAACTAGCTGGATTCTAGTTACTTCTAGTTCCAGTAAACTTCTACTAATCATTAGTTAATACATGCATCCTTATGTGATGAAACGTGGTTTCAGTGGTTCCTCATCAAAATATTGAAGTATGTTACATTATATAGGGAAACTTCTGGATCAGTAATTCTAAGTTCTCAGTGCTATTACAGAGCATGGGACATCAGGGAGAGTTATCATGGGTCCTATCAACCCAAGATCTTCTAACAACCACTCACCAATTACAAGCAGCACATTTCAGTACACATTTACACATGGAAAAAGCTGCCATTCTAACTAGCACACCAAAAACTGAAATGTGAGCTTTCAGAGAGGAAAACAAGGATCTTTGCAAGGAGCTAGTTCAAGATTTAATCTGTCATTTAGAACTAACCAGAAGTTCAGAGTCGATCTATATTTTATCCCAGTGATATTGGGACATCAATGTAAGTTAATTAATGAGAGACAGCGGAATTAATAAATGCCTCCAGTTAAGTTTTTCACTCGGTCCTTCCTGAGAGGCTGTTGAATTGCATGTGAGGCTGATCCTGAACCACTGCAATTTATAGCCTGACATATTAAACTAGTACTGATTTTGGGTTACCTCAGTAAGACAGGCAAACCATGGTACCTCTGGAGCTGTTTCACATGGGGCTTAGCTGTCCTGGCTGCAGGGACAGTAGTCTTTGAGAGAGGCAGGACATGCAGCAGGGGTCAGTGAGCATTTTAGTGTGCCTGTTTAAGGACTCAGCACTCTAATTTACTTGTTCCTGCTCTTAGGAACATAATTTTTCTAACACAGGCTTTCTTTTCTTTACATGAAGTGAGTCTGACGGAAAAAGATTTGTACTCTACCTAGGCAAGCACACAACTCACTAGAAACGGAGGTATAAAGAAAACACAGATTTGGTGTTCTGAGAGTTCTGGGCCAAGAGCCCAAGTAAAAACCTGTACTTTTTGGAGTATGCCATGTAACATCCTTTTAAGAACAGACTGATACCTTGTTTTGAAAGCTTCACCCAAAGCAGCACCTCATTCAGTAGTCTCAGAGAATTTTGGCAGTATGYGACTGGCTCAGCTGGATTTCAGTCCTGAAACCTGAATCACAAAGTTGTCCTTGTAGCTGCTGTAAGAAACTGCAAGGGTATAYGGGATTGTTTGTCTAGAATTTGTCCAGAGTGCCTGAGAAATATGTTTCGCTTTTACTTATGGTACTCTAGAGCAAGTGAGGAAGCAAGTTTAACTTCTTGTATACAGTGTATGGGCAGGAGAAGCAGAGAAAAGTCAAAATATGTTGCTGAGAACATGTAATTTCCCAGTGCTACTGTGAGGTAGCAGGAAATGGGACCTAGCAGGAGGCCAGGAGCCTTGCTGAAGTAAACACCTGGTCTATATGTGGTTTGAAACCAGCATTACAATGTCGTTTAGAGTTGTGATTTTTCTTTTACTACTGTAGGTACAGTGATATAATACAGCCCAAAGACTGAACAGTTATATACGTATAGAAGTAACTTTTCTTCTGACACATTATTCCTCTTCCTATATCAGATCATACTATACAGATATAAATAGCTTCATGCTGTTATAGCTGCATCTGGACTAGGATGGGATTGCACTTTTTGTTTTTTATAGCAATACAGTAGAACTTCTCCATATAGACAAAATCTTCATTTCTCTAGAGGTGCTTAGTTTGATAAGAAACATCTTGCAAAAGCCATAGTTGCTGTATTGCTCAGGCACCTATGTGGTTTTACAGCTCTCGTCTCCCCATCTCATTGCTTTTGCTTTCGGACAACTGACCCATTCAGAGCATAAGCAGCCTTTGTTAAAGGGTTATTTCAGTTTCTCCACAAGAGGCTCTTCAAGGTAAAAAGTCTATTCCCTTTAGAGACAGTTCCACCTTTATATGCTCCTGTAAACTGTCKCAGAAAAACTCTTTATAAAACTGTTTTTTCCTCTCCATTCTCAGCCATCACTGGGTTTGTGGAAACAACATGCAACTGGGCACAGAGTGTGAGAAGTCAGTGTGAGACGAGGACTCGATGCCAGGCTGAGATCCTGAAATAGGTCTGGCTGCAGAAGTCATTTTCTGCTGGGTGGAATAAGAAGGTCCTGTGTAGGGGGACTGTGTCATTTACTTATCTCCTGAGCTAGTAAAGCTAAAAATAAAACACTTATAAAAAAAAATCTTTYAAGAAAGTTAATGCTTCACTCTGTAGAAAAGCAAACTACTCAAATATTGCTATTAYGCTAGCTCTGTTTTTCTGAGGTCTACAGTCCTCTCCAGACTTTAGAGCTAATTGTGTTGTGGCATGTTTGACCAAATGTGCCACTGAYGGGCTGTTGCTGTATCTTTTACGGAAACCATAGCAAGCTTTTTGCTGCATTTCAGTTGTGGAAAATTCAGCTCAACATAGGACTTGAAAGAAAAGCTTGGTTTTTGGTAACTCTTTCCCTTTTGTACTCAGAACGTAAAGGGAAATTGTAAACCAGTCAGGGCTATTGCAAGGCTAAGGAATTTCAAGTGGTACAAACCAAAGTGCCTATATAGCCAATAGAAGCAGGTAATACAAAGCTTAGTAAAAGGGTTCTCATCATCACTTTCCAAGCATGAGTTTATGACTATCTGAAGTGGTAAATGTGGGATCCACTGCTTGCTTTTTATTTATTTCAATTAAATGTAACAAATTTTGCAATTCTTATGGTCACTCATTATGTTGTGCTTGGAAAATTACTGTATGTTTGGTTTCTTCGGCTTTGGAAAGCCTTGCAAAGCCTTTTTTAAGGATTTGATCTCAGACCAACCAGGTATGAGGCAGGATTATGGCTGAAATCCCAAAACCAAAGTTATTTGGGGAGAATGTGTACAAATGAAGTTGTGTGTTAGGAAAAGGGAAGGGCTAGTCTCATGGTATGTGAGGTTCTGTGAGTATTCTTAATGATATTTTGGGTTTGTGCAACCAGTTAGTTTTAGAACTGTTTTCCTGTTGTGCTAATTTGCTCTTTTCAAAGGAAATTTTCTAGTTACAAGTGATCATGCTCTGTCTGTTAGAGCGAGAGGASATTCTAGTTTTTCTGCAAACAGGCTGCCCACCAGCAATCAGTTCAGTCTTGCACTGAAGGACATTGAGTGTTGAAATGAGAGCAGTCATGTCTTTAGGTATTTGAAGCTCCTGTCCCAAATGTATGCCTCRTCTTGGCACTATGGCACTGATAACGGGACTGATCATTAAATAGGCTTCTCTAATATCACTCACTTCCTGAGATGCCTCATTTCAGTTCCAAAGTGAGTTGTATTGCAGCCAGGTTTGGTGCGTTTCGCTTCCGTGCTGTAATCCAAGCTTCTTTACTTCCAAAAATGAAGAAATTGAAGGTACAAATAAGCTATGTGTACTGAAAAGATGAATCAGGACAGTCTTTTGAGCATCCTGAATAAATGCTTTTTGTATCTCTTCCGTGGGGTCTTTGTCACAATAGCATGTCACAGCTGGGCTTTAGCAAGCAGAGAGGAGGGTAAGTAGTAGGTAAGAGGCAACACAATGACCTGTCTTATACCTATCCCACACATGTAAGGCAAATATCATTATCTTGTCTTTGTTACCAAGCAATCCTATCCATACTCCTTTCATTCTCCTGCAATGGCAGTGAGTATAGATTATAGGTTGTGGGGGGACTGGGTACGTAACCAATGCCGTGCTACAAAGCTGCTTTCTTACAATGTGCGGATATCTCAAAGGAATGGCACAGCCTGCCAACCCCTTTCTGCTTCCGGGCTTTAGCTGCAACAGTAAGTGGTGCTGAGCATTTTGCTGGCTGCCCTTGCCTATTTCTTTGGACAGGAAGGACCCCCCAAAATAGGCTATTTATCAATAGCTGTGTGAAATGAGCAAAGAGAGCTGAATATCAACATAATCCCCCTCAAAATAGACTTCTGCACAGATTAGGTGACTCTGTCATCTCTAAAAATAAGGGAATTTGGGAGAAAAATTAAAGCTTTAGTTTCTTTGCAGTCCAGGTGCAAAGAAAAGAGCTGAATGGGGTCTTTTAAAATGCTACTCCTGCCGACATGGCAGAGTTTCCATGTTGGGAATTGCTGGCAGCAGCTCAATTCGTTTAGCCCTCGGGGTGTGTGTGAGAATGTGTCTCTCTCTTCCTCTTTTGTAAATATAAATTACCTGTTGTGTTAACTTTCCTCCTGTAATGTGTGCTGCCTTTTTTCCTTCCAGGAAATGGTCTGAGAACATCATAAGCGTTTAATTCTCCCTTTAAATATTTTATTTTTGATCTCCACTATGAGGTTTTTCCAGCCTCACATTAACATGATCCGAACAGGTTCCACAGTCCGGACAAAGCCTTGCGGAGGTGCTCTGAAGCTCAGCAGAGCCTCTGGCTCACACAGTCGCCGGTTCGCAGCAGGTCACTAACAGCGAGTGCAGCTTTGCTTACCACCAGCAGGGCCAGCTGGCGTTAGGGTACCGTTGTGGCTTGTGCAGATGTTTGTATGCTTTTCCTATACCGGATGGAAAATCAGACCTCCTCAAGAATGCAGGCATTTCTCCCTTTGGTGCTTGCACTTTCCAGAGGACACAAGCGCTCTGCTCAGGGGCTGTAGCCCTGTGTTTTAGGAACATGGGAACTCGAGTGCCCACCTTGTGTATGGTTGTGCCACCTCCCCAACCACTGATGCCCTAACTCCCGGCCACGGCCCTGTTGCAGAGGTCCCTCCAGAGTCCCCACCACCTCTGGGCCTGCGCAAGCAACTGCTGATGAAGAGATGCTTTGGGGGGAGCGCCTGAACTGCCTGTGCAGGAGCCAAACCCCAGCACTGCAGTCCAGGTCCCTCACAGCGTCTGCACACAGCCGACCTTGCTTTACCATGTCTTAGAAGCAGCACTTTCTTTTAAAATGTAAAGGAAGTTTTTAGCTGCCTGGTCAGGAAGGAGAAACAGCACCTAAACTTAACTGCTGTGGGGATGGTTGCTCCTCTTTGCAGGCAGACTCAAGCTGTCAGTGTGAGAAGTGGGAACTGGCCCCTGCCTTGCTAGGTGAAGGGGTAGCTGGAGGCAATGACAAATAACAAAGCAAGCCCCACCGCTGCACACTGTGCACACACGTGCCCCGCTCCCCGGGATGGGGTGGAAGAGTCAAATCACACACCATTTGCTGGGAGATGCTCGCACAAGGACGGAGGGTGAAAGGGTGGAAAAGAAAACAACCTGTATGCAGTTCTCACCAACAACCCAATACGTCTATTCAGAAACAACTTCTGTTTTTAGGAATGCTGCCATCTTGTGAAAGGTCAACAGTATAACATTCCCTCTAATTTCCAGCTCTGTTACACTTTAGGCTTTGTTGAGACTTTGATGATATACAAAGGATTTACGTCCTGTTACTGTATTAGATGCCATTTCAAAGGCTGTCCCTGAAAACTTCCTCATTATGACACAGAAAACTTTGAGGGCTTTTCCAAAGTCTTTTTGGCTTTCCCCTGCTCAATTCTAGCTCGAGCCAAAAAAGCAAGATTAGGTAGAATGGCACCCACCTAATGGTAAGAGAGACCTTTCCCGTTAACTACTAGCTTTCAGGATTGGAAACCGTAGTATTGAGCCAAGCTAGCATGACACTCAGTGCACGTTACCAAACCACGTATTTACCCGCCTTTTCTGATCTGCTCAGTAGCTTCATTGCTAATAGCACTCGAGCTATCTGGTGTAAAGCCAGCTTGGTAATGTCTATGTGAGATGCACTCACTGCACTGTCTGTGGCGTAGACAGACCCTGGTTGAGATACAGGCAATATAATAATGAGCAAGATTGGTCCGTTTCAGAAACTGCAGGATGTTCCAGCTCCTCACTACATATTTAGGACAACCTCAGAGTTTTTAAATGAAAAGCTGGAGGAATCAGCAGGAAAGTGGCTGCAATTACACCTGAGAGGATGTGTTCATCTCAGTTTAGGGACACTTCAGAAGTGGGAAGCATGGGTCTGGACACAGCATCTTTTGGGATTCATAACTGAGGGAATCCACGTGATGATAACTAGGTAAAAGAGGCTGCTGGTCATGAAAAGGGGGACATAAACCCCCACTTTTCCTCATCTTCCTGAAAAATGAGAATCCTCTAGTAGAATTGGGTGAAAGCCACAGGACTTGTACCTCTCTAAGCCCTGCTTGAGCGCTGTATGAACCGTACTGACCTGGTCCCCACGGCACACTCCCGAGCCACTGCCCTGTCTCCCGTGCATTTTGAGTCCTGTGCCAGGCGCCACTGGGCAGCCTGAGCTGTGGGTTCATGGCGCGGGATCCAGGCTGCTGCAGCTGTGCGAGGTGGTGGGGCCACGCGCCCTGGCAGAAAATACAGTGTTCTGGGAAGCTGTTTAAAGAGGACCTGCAGTCAAAATGTGATTCATAACCAAGGCTGTAAGGGAGGGAGAGAGGTTTGTGTGACTCCTTTTGTCCAAAGCAGCTGACACTTGCATCAATCTGCTTCAGTCCAGAGAGCCTGAAACCTGACCTCTTTCTAATTGTACTTTAATGTCACACCGTCTCCCCTAGCCCTTGATGCTACATGTCATGCATGCATGCCTGTCTCATGACCTTACACATTGGGGAAGAAGAGAGTTCAAGGACTGCTCTCAGATTTGCAGATTTTGAAAACTGAAATTTGATTCCTCAGGGGCTACTAGAAGAGTAGCAATAAACAGGCTGTTTATTCAAATATTTTCAAATAATGCTTTCAAATGGAATGTATTCTGGTCAAGTAAGTTAGACACTGTGTAAATGTAAACCTCACAGAATTGTTCATTATTACATTTCTCGTTCTGTCATGTGCTTTTTCACTGCAGTTTGTTATCATTTCCAGCAGATGTCTTAAGTGCCCTAGGAATGACTATGAAACTCTGATTTTGTATTGCTTATCCATCAAACTAAAGAGAAAAAAGACCAAGCTCTCTTCTCTCTGCTTAATTCTCAGCGTAAATCCCTTGTGTTTTATGGCTTCACACCTGCGCCTCTGAGCAGAGGATCAGGCTCGGTCTGATTATGCATTTTCTAGATGCTTCATTACTGTAGGATGAGTGGTTGCAGAGACAGACACCCACAGGGTCAGGTGTGTTCTTACAACTGGCATTTCAGAAGGAATGGGAGATTGTTTATACTTGTTTTGCCAATATTGTTTGTTAAAATAATGCTCTAGGTTCAGTGCTGAGTAAATCACCTTCATCTAACAAGGTGATATGATTGCACAAGTTACATGAACATCTGGCTGATTAAATTCACTAACTCTTTGGCTCTCAGGATCACGTTTGGTAGCATTTGATTGCAGCGGGAGAATGAACAAGTTACACTTGCCTGATTTGCACTCACTACCCATGTTTATACTTGGTGCCTCCCTGTCCAAGGGTCAAGTCTTCTTTGCAGTACTCAGACCCCTCTCTGCAGGGCCAGGTTCCCCACTGACATGGAGGCCTGCAGCTAAGGTGGACCCACCTTGCTCCATGCCCTGTGCTTCTCCTCTTGCAGTGTTGGCAACTGTGCGCTGCTGCAGTGTGGTGCTGGCAAGCCCAGGCTCAGGTTGCAGCACGGTTCCTCCCCTCCCACACGCACTGGGCAATCACATAGTTGAGAGAGTTGCTATTTTATGGCTTTCTCAAGCCCTGGGCTCTCCCTTGCTCAACAGAATTACACGTTATTAGAGGGCTCTCAGCCCGCAGAAATGGGGAAGGGGAAGTTCCTGTGAGCTAAACCCTCACTAGAGTCAACGGAGTTTTGCCTGGGTGAGACCAACAGTCTTTCTTCTTCTGTGATGATTAATGGCGTAACAGTTGGGGCCCATCTCCCCAGGCAGTGGAAAAGGGATGCCAGGTTGCCAGAGCTGGACATGTGTAAGCAAGCCTGGGGGCAGAAATGAGCCAGCAGTATTTGTGCAGCGCTAGGTCTGAGCTAGTCCAGCCTGCTGAGATGGCAAGGTGGCTTCCAGATTTGAGCTGGCAGATTTGCACAGCACTGCATGCTGCTATGGAGACTTAACAGCTTGGGTCTCCGTTAGTTTGAGGAACTTGGCAGCTGTGCATTGCTGCATGGTGTAGATGCTCCCCAGGTTTTAAGCAATGAATGGTCTCTATCAAGGCAGTCTCTTTGCAGGCATCTAACGTGGCCAGGAAATAAAACAGCTGCTCTAAAGAAAGGCTAGCAAATTCATCCTCTCAATGCTGGACCTATCAGACAAGTGCTTGCTTTACGTATCCAAGCTCTTTACACAGTCTGGCGCTGGGTGCAGGGGCTTGGCTGGCCTTTGCGCAGTGCTTCTGGTAGAGCAGTGCCGTGGGTCCCCCTAGAACATAAGAGCTGACACAGCTGTGGATGCAGAGTAACAGCTGTATTCTCTGTGCAGGAATTTTCCATTTCATACTTCATTTACTTGCTCCAGTGGTTCCATAAAGCCGGTATAAGCCAAGATTGTGTCTTCAAAAAAGATAATTGGGTTTGACAATGCACATATTTTATTAATATGGAGAATTGAGTGAGGATTAAAAAAATGAATGTTGCACTTTTTCCCCCCACCAAGGAAATTATAACATGAACATAAATATTACTCCCTGAATTATTATTACTGGAGCTATGATTAGGTTTATTTAGAAGACCAACCAACGTGGTGCTGTCCCTATCAAAGCCAGTGATAAAACTCCTATGAGATTCAAGTTTGAGTACAATTTAACATCTTAATGGGATTAAGGAAGGAAGATTATAATAATTATCCTTTTATTAACCTTGTTTTGCTTGATGCTTAGCAAACAGAACACTATGTAATAACTTTATACATTGCTGACATGTTGAACAAAGATGCAGATCAAAAACCTCATATGAATCACTGTATGCAAACTTTATTAAATTAACCTGCAATGCTAGCGAATGTGCTGCAAGACAATGTTGAAATGAAACTAATATTTAATATGTGAACTGTGAGAATTTGTAAGAGCAGTATCACACAGTATCACCAATGGCATCTAACACACATCGGTGACTGGTTGCAGATTGATCTTTCAAGTGAGACTTTAAAGACTCTTTCTCTGCTTAACATTTGCTTGTAAATCTCCCATGCCCATGGGGCAGGTGGAGTCTGAGAGTCTCAGACAGAGTACTGCTTCTCTCTAGTGATACGCTGCGTAAACACAGCATTGATGCAAGTCTCCAGCATCACTTGGCAGTCAGACTTTTTAATGACATTAATTCTTGCAGCCCAGAATGCAAAATCATTTTCCATCTGATCCTCAGATGGAATAGTCACATCACAACCCATGACATGAGGATGAGCCAGGATGGCTGGATCTGCTTTCTGATCTGAATCCAAACACTGCTCGTCTGAAAAGGCTGGGATCGGGGATCCAGATTTGTCCTTCGTCTGTAATTCCCCACCAGAGGAGAGTACTCAGATGTACGAGGACAGAGTGATCAGGAAGACAGAAGAAAATGATTATAAAGGCCAATCTCCGCTGTTTGTAAAGGCGCAACTCAAACTCACAGGCTCTGGAGCTGTCTCGTTTGATGAGAGAAAGGAAGGAAAATTTAGATTACTGGCTCTTAAGTACATGCAACCGTTACCTCTGTAGGGCCTTGGTGAGAGGGTCTCAGCTGAGGGTGTTCAGCACAATGTCCTGTGCCCCTCCTGTGCTTCAGAGCAGGTATGATTTGAGACACAGCTTTCAGCCAGGGAGGCAGAACTCCCTGCTCAGCTGCTGACCTTATGAAAATTCCTTCAGTGAGTGGAGAACTAAATCCCAGGGAACCTTAAGCCCTGAAACCAAATGGCAATAAGATGGCATTGGATGAGTCACCTGATTTCATTTACCCTGTCTGCAGTAGAAATGGCCCTCGAACTCCAAGGCACTCTTGATGGGATGCTTTTATAAAGCCAATAAGACACTTGGTGAGTCACAGAAGACCTGGGGGGGGGGTTGTGGTTTTTTTTTTTTTTTTTACAGTTGGAAAATATAATATAAAATGCAGACACTACAGGGAAAAAGCAGCAGGAAAAAAAAAAACAGAAAAATAATCCGCCAAAGCAAACTGACATAGAAAAGAAAAACCACTTCATTTGTCATCAGCTCTCTTCTGTGTTAGCAACAAAAGGAAAGTCTCTTCCTAGTGGCCTCTGGAAAACATCAGAGATCTCACATGTCCCCAGGGCCACACGGTGCCCGTGTCACCAAAAGACACTCCGGCCACTATTCAGCCAGCTGCACTCAGGCCTTGGCAAATACTGATTAGTTACTAGCTCATCTCCTGCCCAGCCCAAGGATAACCATTTCAGGGAAAGTCCAGAAATCCTTATATGAAATAATGCATCCAGCCTATCTGCGGTCTCACTCTGCTCTTCTAGTACAGTTAAGAAGCTGCATCGTTTGCTGCTGCGCTATATAGTGACACATAGCTCTCTCCAGGGGGGAAATGTATTTATAAAAATCACCCAGTGGAGGAGCACAAAATGATTTGTACTGCAACCTGCAGCTTATCAGGAAAATGATGTTTGGCAGGGACACAGCCAACGTCTGGCAGAAAGTAGCACGTTTCCAGCTCTGGCCTTTGCAGAGGCAAAGTTGCTCCCAGCAGGACTGCAGGTGGCAGGAGGCTGATTGATTGCGGCCAGGCCCCGGTCCTGGAAACAGGGGCGCGCAGGAGTGCATCTGAAGGGCAAGGCAGCTTGCAGGCACCGAGGACACGGGCAGTGTAAGCACTTTGCAGCTGCTGCTTTCAGAGCAGATCTGCCCCTGAGAGCAGCAATTGCCTCTTTTCCCCCAACCTCAGTCCTTGAAGCAGAACAGTTTCTTCTGCTGCAATTTTTCCCAGCCCAGCTGCTTTTTCAGGCTAGTTGTAACACCTCAGCATGGGCACTAAGCAAGAAGAGCAAGCTCCTCCAGGCAGGCCTGAGCCCACCTAATCTCACCATGAAAACCAACCCCTCCCCAGCAGCCCTCTAGCAGCACTAACCCTCTTCCCCTTTTAATAGCTGACAGCTGGTAGCAGTAACCTACTGAGGGCCAGTGGCACCAGTTGGCCCACTTGGCTCATCCTGCCTGGCTCCCTCACTTGCAACTCTGGGGGGCTGCTGGAAGGCTCAGTGGTGCCAGTGCCAAGCATTAAAATGCCATGGAGGTTCAGAAGTCACAAGCCTGAAGAGTCTTCTGTTGTTTTTTTAGGTTAGGGGGGGAGTCCAGTCAATTTTGAAGATTCTACCAACAGCTGTGAAGACTGTTTCTTTCTAAATGAAAGCTGATCTCATATGACAGCAGGTATTTAAGTTTTTAAGAGAAACACCAATCACTGTGAAGGCTGGCAATGCTTTTTTCTGGCCTTTTTATCTTATCTTGTCCAAAATGCCTGGGGAAGAGAAGAAAGAAAGGTCCTTATGTGTAAAAGGTTAGTCTAACCTTGTTAAGTTTGCTGGGAGTTTGTGTGCCACTCTGTGGGGGATAAAGGTGGACATGACCTGGCATTTTTCAGGGAGTAGGAAATTCTCTGGTAGCTCCTAGGAAAAAAATGATCATCCAGTACTGCAAGGTTTCTAGAAACCATGCAGAGAAAGGCTGTGACTGCTGCATAAGCCCCCGTAACACACTGGAGAGAAGGGTACGTGGAGATGGGGGTGGTGTTAGAGTAGCCCCAGGGAGAAGAGTAACTTCAGCAGCAGCCTTAGTGTCAGGCACCTTTTCATACTGTAAAGAGCAGCATTTTTGAGTGTTCTCTGTGTGGCCCATTTATTCAGCTTTTTACAGGACTGGCTCTCTGGACTGGGTAGCAATGGTCCAACCACCCGTTTGCCTCCTTTGGCTGTTCTGCGGTCTGGTAAACATGAAGGTCCTGATGTACGGAGAGGGGAGTTAAACTGAGCTCTGAGCTGAATGCTTTCCCTGAAGTGAGTCAGATTTGCAGTGATGTGGGGAAAAAAGCAAGAGCAGAGCGCCCCGGAGGCCGCCGCACAGCAGCCTAAGAGCTGGCGCAGTGACTAAACCCCGCACACTTAACAAACCAGCCCAGAGCCTCCCCTTCCTGCTGGCTCTGCTTTGTGCATGCACGGGCTGCTTTAGCTAACATCTCCCTGGGGCGCAAATTGGCATTTTCGAGCTTCAGCCTTTTTTTAAAGCAGTGAATGTGCTGTCATTTATGAGCTGCAGACAGCTCTTGAGATGAAGAGCCCTATTATCCCCCATTACTAGCTTCGAACAACAGAAGCTCCCAAATAATACCAGCTTAGCTATGGGTATTGCATTCTTACCTGTTTCTTTGCAGCTGAGACCTTCAGTGCAAAAAAGCCCTCTGTTCTCCAAAGCATGCTTATCTGTACAAATCTAAGGAGACACCAAGTGTTTTTCAACCCTCTTTCCTTAACTGGGGATGTAAACTTGCTACCAGAATGTGAAGTTACTGCTGCTGGAAGGGATTCTGACTGGGCTAGCAGCCTACACAGTTTCTTGTAAATGCTTCTTAGTAAAGAATAAAAGGGGGAGGAATCAGACTGGATGCAGAAAATATGCATGTTTACAACAGCTTTTTTTCTTTGGTTACCCTGAAAACCAGTGGAGAGAGTGCTGAATGTTTGACTGACAAAGAGCTTCGTTCATCCTGAAAGAATACAAATATGGTCTTTAAATACTGCTAAAAGAGTCTGTGCCTCCTTAGAAGAGAAATATAAGTGACACAAATACCTATTAATCAGGCATATGGTGAATATATGCAAAACATACAAATAAATCAACAAATAACACTGCAAATTCTACTCCTTTGTCTCTCTTGGGCAGAGATGCATAATTAATTTCTCTTCATGTGTTCATCCTCTAGCTCCATCATCTGCATTGTTCTCCCAGCGCCTTCCAATTTCTGAGCAACTCCCTGGAGGTGGGGTGCCCAACACAGCATTGCTACAAGCGGCAGCGATCCAGCCAGTGTTTGGAAAACCACAGCATTTACGGCAGGAGTAATTGACAGCAATAGCCCAGGTAAACATGAAAGGAATGGCTTAGGATCAAGGAAGGGGAGTCAGCACAGCAGCTCAGACTAAGGAGATAAAACTATGTTTGCATTTGTACTCTAACCTGTTCTCTCAAAGGAGAACATTTGCCTAAGGATATCAGCCTAGATGTTAAGAGTTACTTGGAGAAAAGATGCCTTGTTTGATTAGTGGGGCTGCAGGTATCAGTTACAGCCTGTTGATAGTTTTGGCTCTTTTCATGGTAAAAAGGTTGATTATTAATACCAGGAGGAATGCTAGCTCGCACTGAGGGACTTAGGGGTTGCCAGAAACTCCCTCATGATTCGCTAGGAGCTGGAGGTGTTCTGGGTGTTGTGTGCTGCCAATCACGTCAACAACTAGAAGGATCTGTTCTGGGAAAATCCACTCGGCTTAATCACTAAGCTCACGGAAAATGAGAAGCACGTAAAGCAGGATGAGGTGAGGACCGAGGATGCTTAACTATCCTAAGATGATTTTTGCGTTTCCTCTGGCCAGACATTACAGGAAAACAGCCTGCTGCATCTCTGCTTGCGTGGCAGCAGCCCCTGCGTGTTAGGCTGTATGATAACCTAGTCTGGATGGCCTGGTGGGAAAGCTGGTGAAAGGCAGAGCTTTGTTAGTAATCACAGAGAGTTTGCAAAAGGCTACAGCTGTTTGCTTCCAGCCTTATCCTCACCCTATGATCAGTGATGCACTGATCATTATTTGCTTAATAAGATTGGAAAACAGAGCGCAGAGATATACTCTCCTCCTCTTCACAACCAGCAAGCGTTCGTATGTGCTTTTAGATTACAGGGCAGATCCACCAAGTACTTAAGTAAGATTTTCCAGGGACTTAACAGGCTTTATAACAAGTCCTGCAAAATTGGAATTAACCAAAGCTAACATTTCCTCTTTGTTTAGATATTAAACTGAAGTTTATTGAACCATTTCTTCCTTTCATGAAGGGAGACCTTTAAAGCCACATACTCAAGTACAAACATGACCTGTGAGGTTTGGCTCAGGTCTTTGACGGGAAAGCATAAGAATTCCCTTCAGGAGAGGTAATCCTGGGTCCCATGTGAATGGAACCACCTCCTTGCAGCCCTAAGCAAAAAGTCTAAGACCAGGGATAGCTGGATTTCAGAGTCAGTCATGTCGTCATGCTGTTACCTAATTTGGTGGCAGTTGTTTTGGATTCTGTTTTGAGGTTATTCCCTTAGGGTATCTTCATTTCTGAAAGGAACCTTCTCTATGAGGATAACTTATGTGTCAGGCTATCTCCCAGTGCTAAAATTCTGGAAACTGGTGTTTATGCATTTCAAAATAAACTTCCTTAAACACTTCACAAACCGTGCTTACATAATGTTTTGAATTTTCTTAGATCATTAAAATGGTATCTTTTAAAACAGAATTATAACATTTAACATTTTATGTCTAAATTGTTAATGTTCTGTGAAATAGCCTATTCAGCCATTTCAATAACCCCAATGTACTCCATAATAAAAAAAAAAATTCTTTCTATATCCCTCCATGACAAAAATGGAAAATGAAGCCTTCACATTTTTGTCTTAGCCAACTCCAAGTCCGTTCACTAATGGAGGTATCATACTAGAATGAAACATGTAAGCCAAGGATAATGCTATGCTCAATATTTTATTTATATTTTTATGTAAACATAATTTGCTTTGTAGGCACAATATAACAAAAGCTCTAAAGCAACAAATACAATTAAACAGTGTTTCAGTTCACTTAATCAGGCTTAAGTTAAAGAAATACTGTCACAGTTCCTTTAAGGCAAATTGAGAAATAATTTGTTGCACTTGAAGAAACTAACCAATTGTCTAAGAGTTGGTTAAACAACAGTGTTAGTAAGTGGTAAAAGCAAACCTTCATTCTACTGCAATAAGACCTGTTCAGTAATAATCATCTCACCACCATCATTTTGTATAGCATGCCCTCTACCACTTCAAACCTAAGTGATACTAGTCCGTGGTATTCTGAAAAGTATTTAGGGCTTGTGGGCCAAACTCTGCTAACATAAATCTGGCTGCCATTACAGATACCTGAAAATTTTCCATTCATTTCAGGAGTAACCTTCAGGTACACCATATTAATACCGGTAAAACTGAGCAGAATTCAGCTTAGTGCTTGCAATTCTCATCTGTGGTGCTGTAATTAGGTAGATCCAGAAGTACTCCTTTGTACTCACTGCAATTACCTCAAGTCTCTGCACTGATGTGCTGCTGATTAGAAAATGGCCCTAAAATTGTTATGAAATAGCATGAAGAGTATTTTTGCCTTGCTAGCAAAACCAGAAAGAACTAGCCAAAATGGTTTCATTGGATTGTTGTCCCTATGGTGTCRGTGGCCATGACCAAGATCACCCATCTGTATTTGTCCCAAAGGAAAATTTAGGGCCACCCATACCGTGGTTTTTAACAGAAGAACCGATTTGTTGTTCTGCTTGCTCTACTAATTTAAGGCCTTGAGAATGCCACTTTACTGCCAGCTCGAAGGTTACCAGCAATATTGCTCACTTTGGCGTCAAATTAAAATTCCTAGTTATGTTAAGGTTTGTTGCAGGACAACATTGTTACACTAACGGCAAAACAAAATTGGGCACATTTCCTACTGTTGTCAGCTTCCGAGTGGTGAAAACTTAATGGCCTTACGTTTAAAGGCCTAATTGGCAATTGCAATACATGGAAAACTCACTGAATACATTGTTTTCTGTGGACAGAGTCCCTGTTTGGGCCTGATATGGCACTGGAAGTATAGATAAATCCAGCATGAAAATAAAATCAACTATAATGAAGTTCTGCATCAATATCTAGAGAAAACTGAAGTTCTGTTTTAACAGATATTTCAACAAAAGCTTTTTTTGGCGTTTTTCTCAATAGTTACTAATTTTCATTATTTTTGAATTGTTTAACCCAAGGGAAATTCATTCAGAATGAACATTCTACACAATTAACTAGTATTAGAACAGCAACTTCAAGAGCACAGTGTAAAGAGATGGACATTAATACTCAGGCAACAAAGATTAAACAAACAGAAAAAACAAGAGAATCCTCTAAAACCACACATAAAAGTCATCTGGATCCACCATTCCTTTCGCATTGAGAAAAGTCTGAGAAACCTTCCCTCCCCAGTTTTCTATATTATTTTTCAACTTCTATTGCTACATGATACTCACAGATTTAGGTGAATGGGGTATGCCTGGAGAAATACTTTCTTTTGCAAAAAATACATTAATTCAAAGATATATGGCATTATACAAGGTCTCTGATGTTCCTTTAGTGCTTCTACTGTAGGTGGTTGCACTCATTTCAAAATAATTATTTTAACAAGACCATTGAGGACCTGAGTAGCTGCTGCTTGGGTAGGTGAAAGGTAAGGAAAAAAGAATTCTTTTCATGTCATGTTCAGATATAGTTTCCATTAGTGGGAGGTAGATAGTCCAGCTGGTCTTTGAATGCCTGATCCTGCAAATAATCACATATGTAAAACTGTACATATGGGAGCAGAGCTTTTTATAGAACTGCTCACCTATCCCCATGCATAACTTCTGATGGGATTAAGGCCTAAAAGTAATTTTTAAAAGGGTTAACCGCTGTACGAGTTCAGCTCTAGCTTGATAGCTGATCAACCCATTAGTGATTTCAGAGCTGTAAACTCTGCCTACAAAATAATTTCTTTCCACATACTGAAGAGTGATTCTTGCTGATAGGATTTAAAAATCACTGAATTTACAATTGTTTTGGATTACAGACACAGCTGACTCAAATGTGTCCTTAGCAGAAGATGTTGTTGAATTGTCAGTAACAATGCTAATGGTTACAGGCAATTAAAGTTCTGGGTCTAAAAAAGTGATTCACTGACTTTTCTTTGCCTGTAGCATAGGGGGTGATAGCTCAGAAGATCAACAGGGAAGCACGATAGTTAGCACTTTGAATGAATGTGTTTAATTACAAGTGCTGATGACTAGTATGATTATACAGTACTAATCAAAGTCCCTCAGTTAACAATTTCTTGCACAATTCCAGACTCTAAGCTACAAATGAGGTATTTCTGAAAATGAAGATAGGATTGTTTATAAGATGAGGAAGCGTGATTGAGGAAAATAAACTCATCTTCTTTGCAACTTTTATCTGTGGTTCATAAAAGGAAAACTATGTTAACACTGAAAATCCAAACTTAAAATCCTCCCTGCAGTTACTAGAATCTGCCAGGCGCCGAATGGGGAATTCTTTTTGTTGGTGTCATTGTTGTCAACTTGCAACCCCCCCCCCAAATAATTTTATGCAAAATGTTGGAATTTGCATGAGAAAGATGCCCATCTAAAATTACACAGTAAGTTAATAAGGCTTTTAAATTGGAACAGAAAAATCCATGGGACTCCTACAGGGTATCACACAGGAATGTCATAATACTGCACTGCATGAGAATGGCACTTGAGTTCAAAACAACAATGACCAACAGCTCATAGCTCAGCTGACTGCAGACAAATACAACACACACTGTACTACAGCATTTGTTCACTGATGCACAGAATAGATTTCGCAGTCTTGTTCCCTTCTACTTGATCAATCCTTCTGCTTTTCTTCCGCCACCTCTGGCTGTTACTGGATGAATGGCATGCGCTCTTTATTCTCATTGTCCCCTTCATGGTCTTCTTCCTCCTCCCCAGCCTCACTTGTCTCTGTGCTGTCATTGGCCATCTGCAGGATGAAAAATGAAGGAAATTAAAGTGCCTATCACATCATTTTTTCTATTTTTATTTCAATTTGATTCTTCTGATAGAGTGATTTTAAAAATGAAAGCAGACATGGTTGTACCATGAAAATACATATTCTGTCTGTACAAAAAAATTGTTGGCTCTATACCACTTTCAGCTAAAATCGTAAGCTGTTCTCTCAAGAATCACAGCTGAATTACATAACAGAAAGCTGCTTTGCAGAACAGTTGCACAAGTGGAGTCTTGTGTGTGTTTATAGCAAAATGATATTAAGGCTCTCAGATAGGAAACACAACTGTGTAGGAAGTTCACAGTGTGTATGAGCCCCCTGGTTTATGAATCCTTTGTATCTTCTCTTCCAAAAAACAGATAAGATGATTCTTTAATGCATGCTAATGGATGGGATCTGGTCCCACATGAGGCATGGTGTCATGAAAACTCAGAGAGCAGCTGTTTTTTATAAAAAATAATGAATTGGAAACCTTTATAAAGCAGTGGATATGTAAATGTTGGTAGAATAAACCTGTGACCAGATGAGCATAACCAGAGTGGAACTCTTGGATAATGCAGGAGTGGGGAGAAACTGCATTGCCATATGTTACTGAAGATGCCTGTACAGCTGGTAGGCAACTGGAGAAATTAGTAATTCATGACAGCATTTTAGGAGCACATGATGTTTTTTCACATGGGAATCTTTATTACAAACTGTAAAGGTGCCAGACCCGCCTGTACTCCACCTATACCTCACCTTGTCAGTTTGACTTGTCTCCGGAGGCACAAGAAGAGTCTGGTTAACTGGACAAGTGACAGTGCTTAACTGCATAGATTAACAAGACTGAATTTTCCTCTACGCCAACATTAGCTCTCTCAGGACACAAGAAGATTCTTTTATTAGCCTACAGCTATCTCAAAACCAACATAACAAGGGATCCATTAATTTTTTTAAAGAGAAATGCAGTGAAGTTGTGCCTTCCTTGTTTGATTACTGCTAGCCCCTGCTGGAAATAAAAATAAAGAGTTCAAACACAACCCGATTTTAATGGAGAAAAGCAATGCTCTGAAATTACCCGTATTTTTGAATGAACTCTTTTCATGAAAGTATAACAGAGTTGTTCTCACCTTCTAACTAATGGCTATTGTCAATGTACACTATCAAGAGAACAGATGAAGTAAATGTATTAATTCTGTGTTAGGGATTCTGCTTTACAGTTTTGACATGCAATTCAGCTACAAAACAATCTCCAATTTCCATGTATGGGATCCCAAAAGCTTTCCTTTTCCTTGCAGGAATTTTGTAAGTGATTTGAGGCCAATTTTAGAGTTAAAGCTTAACTGTAATTCCAAATTCTTTTCTCTTCCTTCAAAACAAGAGCTATTTCAGGTCTGAAAGCAAACTTCATACTTCAGTGCCCATCTTAAGTCAACTTTTCATCGTCTTTTTTACTGTTCTTTCCCACATAATCAGCCAAGGTTTAGGTGTGAGCCTCTGTCTTCCATTTACTACCGCTCTCTATAATGTTTCACTAGCATGGTAAGTACTCCAAATCCAGTGGAGCACAGACCTCCATTGCAACTATCTTCCTTCAGAACACTTCCAGGAGGAAGTATTTAGGTACTGTACTTCATATTTCATAATAGAAGTAAAAGAAATCCCTACCAAAGGTGTATCCTGACTTTTGCATGGGAATCAGAAAGCACTTCTTTACTGGCATGCTGAAGTCATACTGACRGCGTCTTTTTCTATTCAGTCCACTCACTTATCCTTATTAATACAGGACCTTTGTATTACATGACACATCTATTAGTTTTCCATCACAGGGACAGAAACAGACCTGCAGTTTTACCGTGATCACAAAAATCCAGTAAGACTTAAAGACACATTTTTGGAGAGGCAGATGGCCATTCTGCATAGAAAATTAACTGCTGGGACACAATTTACATTTCACCTTAGGCTAAAAGTATAAATTATGATTACTGGTGCTATTTAGACGCTATCGATTTAGAAGAAAACAGCATGCAAAAAAAGTTTTAAGTGACATTTCTCCAAAGGTCATTAACATGTGTTAACTTGCGTGACTACATGCCATGTATGTAGTGGTTTGAACTCACCAGGGGAGTGGGTGCTTTCTCCACATCCAGAATAAGTTTTCCTATATTTCCTCGGTCGTGGATTCTCTGCATGGCCTCCTTCACCTGTAAGAAAGATAATCTACTGATAAATTACAGGGATACACTGATACAGAAGCTTGACGTTCCTTTCTTCCAATGAAAGCAATATGTTTAAGGCATGCTGTGTGCAATGTCACTCAAACTGCTTCTTGAAAGGAAATTAATATAGTTAAACATTTTCTAATGAATTTGTAAAGCCCRATTTTTATACAGTATTTGCCAAAATGGGATCTGAGTCTTGATGATGGTTTTTGAATAGCGTAATACATACATAATGCTAGCATAATACATAAGTAATGGTTAGCAGAGGTGCAGAGTAAAATACAGGCTCAGGGAATTAATCCTAATAGGATGCTCATTAGATTAATTTCTTTTTCTCTTTGCAGAATATTTGTGAAAAAACTCTTCCACTGAAAGTATGAAGTATTTTTAATTGACCTGTGATGGTCTTCAATTAATATCTTTTGTCTTCCTATAGGGAGAATGCCATATCCAGAGAATGGTTGTGATTGATGCAGTGCTTCGGTTCTCAGTTGCGTAAGTGAGCGTTTATTTCTGTTTATTAAAAAAGTGTCCTACAGATACCACTAAAACTAGACATTTAACAGCTGGCTGCAATTAGCACATGTGAGAAAGGAACAGAAAAACCTCATCTCACCAGTGCATTGCAGAAGAGCTTATTTTGACATATGAGGTTTCAGAACTTAAGGGAGTTCGGTGTTGATGAATTGAAATGCTGCATGTGTGTTTCACTGAACGTTCAATTTGCAGAATGCAGACCACTATTTGATTACTGAAAATTGGAAGATGTAGAGTTTCCTCACTTTCATAGTGGAAAACTTCAGGAACTGAGAATGTACACATAAAGACTGTTTCATATCCTCATCACACTATTTTTTGCCAGCATAACAGGATATGTTGAGACAAGAAAGTGAACCGGAGAGTTTTATGTTAATAAGATCTACCATCTGTGACATAGTTTTATTGAATATTTTAAGAATAATGGCATGGAAGTTTGAGACAAAATGCTGACTTGGGAACATGTGGCTCCCACAGCATATTTTTAAGCCTGAATTGAGGTCCAGGCACCTAATGTCATTACTGAATGCCTAATACACAGGGAGGTGTTTGTATTGAGTTTCTAAAGATACTAAGAGAATAAGGCTCTCAACTTCCAGCTGAATTTAATGGATGTTCAGCACAAAATGTCTTTACCATCTGTCAGCCTTATTTTGAAAGGTGGCAGCAGTGAATTCAGTATTACAACCTTAATTCTGCCAAGTGGTTCCCTCAACTAGTAAATACCAGACTTAAAAAAATCTGTTAGAACAAAAGAAAAATTGCACTGCAAAGCTAAATGACTTTCCAATTTCAGACATGACTGTAAATTAACCTTGGAAAACACTGTCTTATGAATCCCACTGGAGACTGGAAACTTTTATGAAGTTAGCTTACAGCATAAACTATACTTAACTATAACAAAAAAACTTACAATAATATTAACAATTTGTTCTGCAATATGGTCAATATTACTTTAAGAATATCCAACAAAGACTCTGAAGAAGCAGCAGCTATATTATTTTTTAATTATTAGCCAAATCAAGCTTTTAGAAGTCTATAGTATGGCATAGATACATAGATGGGATGGAATTGGAGAAATCAGCAGACACATTTGCCCATCCATTGAAATGTATTACCAGAAACATCATGTGGAAATCAGGGCATGCAACATTTATTTTAATCTGTACCATAACACATTAATCTGTACCATATCACATTTAGCAAGGCAATTTTCAGAAAATGTGCTTTTCCTACATTTTTCACATGTACAGTATCAAGTTTAAGACTCTGGAGAAAGGTTCAGGTGTTGCTTCAAGAATGCTCGTAAGCAGCTTGCAAATGCAAACAACAGGCAGAGGCAAAAAGAATAATAAAATTTATAACAATAATAGTGGCTATGGGATCCAGATGGAGCTATTACAATATATAAAAAAAACTGAAAAGAAGTTTGAAGAGCTGATACAACATCTGTATATTTTAATGTCATTTGCAACTTGCTTACCCAGTTAGTCAAATTCTGCACTAGTGCAATGCCATTCAGTACACTGTATCTGAATTAAGACACCATGAGATATTTTATAAATACGGAATTTTTCAGTTTATGGCTGCTAACAGTCCATGTCCATTCAACCAAGACTGCAACTACTTGTTTCCTAAAGTGCTTGAATATTTAAACCACTCCCTGTACACTACAGAGAAAGTGGGTGTTAAAAACCTTCTTCGCTATGCAAGTATGATTAAGTTGTTCAGTGCAGATCATAGAAAGCATTTACTTCTTAATTTGAACATTTAAGTGCTGAGTATGGTCTGTCTGAGTGTGTTACAGAGCTTAAGCTAAGTTTGTGCTTGAAGGCTTACATGTTACCAATGAGAATGATGGATCACCCTGCACTTGAGAAAAGGTTTAGACACGGATTTAAATGGTAGTACAGTGATGCATATGGAAGTCCTGGAATCTAATGGAGTTTCTCTGAATAGTGGTTCAAGTTTGATTTGAAATAAGTGTCCTTTCCCGTAGCAAGGATCAAAAGGGGCTTCCATCTACTTACAAAAGTTCCTCCGTAAATTACTTTTCATCAGTTCTATATTGTTTGCTACCTGCGTTTGTCAGCTCAAGTCAAAGTAAATGAATCAAACTTCCTTTCGTTTATATGTACCAGTTAATTCAATTTCTTGAAGCAGTATCATCAGAGGGGGCTCTTGGTTTGAAAATAGTACAGAGGAATGTTTACTAACTTAAAAAGAGTTTCCACTGGAATAAAGGACATAAAAATTCTGYTGGCTTTTGTCTGCTTTCAGTATAGCTCAGCCCTTATGGGGTTTGTGTCTAAGCTAATGCTGATCAACAGATTTTAGCCTTGAGAGGCTCCACACTGACACAGTATGTTTCACAGTGCTCTGCACTGGAATCAAGAACTATTTTTACACATTAGTGGACAACTGGAAAATGCTTCCACTGTCCATGTTATTTGTCTAAGGAAAGTTATCAAAACCACTACTGAAAAACAAGATAAAACCTAGAATGCTGCACAGTCGTACACTGTCTGATGAATCCAACATGGGCCCTCCTAGGCAGCAATAGAGGAACCGATTAATAGTGAAGGAGCATTAAAAGGAATCCCAAGTTTGCCTTTTCCCTCAAGCACACTTTTGCATCAATACATATTTTAGTTTGACATAATGTTTTTTTAAATACGCTCTAGAGCAGAATTCTCTTTCCATATCTGTTCAGTCTAATAGAAAACGATAATAAACACAGGCAAAGAAACTTTCTAACCTAGTTTGAAACAACTTGCAGCTGCTTTAGGGAATACCATTTTATAATTGGAGAAGGAATTTTGAACAATTATATACTCCTATCCCTATCCAGCTCTACAAATGGTATAGTCCTGGATATGTTATCATATCCCCACATCCAGGTATTTTTTAGCAATGACAATAAATCTGGAAATTAAGACAACCTATGTGATAATGTAGTCATCCATAACACAAAAACTATGGCCTCAAAAGACAAAAGCAATGTACCTCAATGTCCTTTACAAGTCATGCTTACCATGCCCTGTGAGGAACATTTAAAATTCTTCTTTTCCATCAAAACTCCCCAAGTGCTGCATGTTTTCTTAGCCTTCTACAAGCTCTCCTTCTGCCCCTTACTCATACCACTCTGCTGGACCCAAGCAGAGAGACAATGAATATAAAAAGAGAGCTTAATCAGGAACACACAGAACAAGCATTGCATTGTGTTGGCATTACAGGAAATTTTCTAGCCTTAACTGGTCTTAGCAAATTTTAATCTATTAACACACACCTGCACACTTAAAGATGTATTATGCTACCAATACCCAAACAGAATTCTTCAAAGAAGTCTTAATACAAACACAGGAAGAAAAAAAAAAAATCACAAAGCCGGCAAAGAGAGCCTGCTGTGAGAGAGCTTATTCAAGTATGTTTTCCTGAGGGGATGTTATGGTTGGGATCTCAGAGCTACTCTTGGATCAGAGCCACTTTTGTCCATCTGTATTGTGTACTAGACTGAGAAGAGCAACAATTACTGTCAATAGATCTTGATAGGAGAGGAAGGGCAGAAATGCCTTCATGTTACAGGTCAGAGAATGTTCTAAAACAGGTTTCATGACTTTGGAAGTATAAAGTTTGCCAGCTGTATTGAATCCTCTCCAAGACCACCATGTTGTCTCTTTTAGGGTACTCCTCAAAAATATCAAGAACTTTGGATATAGTATCCTCTTTAAAATTTCCTATTCTGCTTCAAACAGACTCATCTTCTCCAGCTTCAAATCTTTTCCAAATCAAGCTGAGGCACTTATTTTAGCCAAAACTGGTAATTTTCCGAATACTATTTAATACTTTCATCTCCCACCATATTAGATTTTCTCTTTCTTTAAAACCAACTTGTAATAATGAGGTGTCCCCCCTAACTATTTTTATAGAGAGAAGTATTGTGAAAAGTTAATAACTAGAAGAGTCATCATACAATCTAAAAGTAAAAAAGAAAAAATGCAAGGAAAAAGCAGGCTAATCAGGCAAAAATCTAGTTTTAAGGAAGCGATCATCTGGCCTTGTCTTTTTACTTTCAAACATCTGGGCTCTAGAGGTTTCCGAAGACAATGTGGATAATATTTCTCAATGTAATCTGTCACACTGACCAGTCGTTCTGACACTGCAGTATCCTGTGTTGTTAAGAGGGCAATCAGCATGCAAATAAATAGAATGTCCCTCACTTCCAGATGGGCACAGAGGAACACACCATCTATTTAGTTTGTGATCTATAACTATAATCTGTCATGTGTCCCTCTCATTAGTTCCACCCTTTAGGTTCAATATCAACTTTTCCTCCTCACGCACCATCTCAAAGAATCGCCTTTTGTCCTCTGTTTACATATTGAAAACATCCAAGCCTTCCAGCATGTCATGGGAAGACTGTTCCTCTCTAGCCTTGAAAAAATCCCCTCATCCATTGAAATCTGGGCTGCAAATATCACCCTGAAGTCTTACTCTTCCAGCTATGTCCCCTCCCCCTTTAATCCTTTGGGTGACGCTTGTGACTAAAAGTTAAGACCTGAGTAGTGCCATTTACACTCTGCATCCAGCCATCAACCCAACTCTATTCTGCCCATCTGACCTCCTCTGAGCACTTTTAACCAGTATTACGTTAAACACCCGCRCAATTTTCCCCATGCTGCATTTATGCATAGGAGATAGTCTGTCACAACAATGAAATCTCCAAAGCTGCTTCTTTAGGGGTTATTAATAGTTTTCCCCAAAATGGCAGTATCATTCTATTCCTCAAATTTCTCCTAAGTCTCCTCTTTTGGTGTGCATATGGGAGGCTGAAAACAGCAACACTTGAGAAATAGCTTGTAACTGCCATAGCCATGTTAGGGTTACCCAGTGCTCCCTCACTGCTTAGCACAGCTACTTATTGTCTCCCACCACATGATGCTCTTGGACAGTTTTTGAAGCAGGGACTGTGCCGCCTTAGAGGTGTGTATATCTTGTCAACAGGACCCCCAACTGATCAGCCAATTTCATATATAAATAAAAGAGGTGGAATAAAGTATTTTGCAAAAACAAAATACCTATATCCTGAGGCTCTCTTAATTCTGTTCTCAAAAGGATATGGGGAGAAAAGAGTGTACCACTAGCCTGTTTAACCACTATAAACTGAATCATGTCATTTCTCAAAAAAATCCTTTTTTTTTTTTTAACTCTATTGTCAACAAATGAACTTTTAACTTCAGGAGAGAAAGACAGAGCAGTAATGTAGGGGCCAAATAGAAAAAATGCAGAAATTAGAGTGAAGGGATTTTGATAAACATCTAAACATACATGCATGTGCTTGAACTTAAAATTAGAAGCCTTTGTTGAGAAATAAGTTGGTAGTACACCCAGGAAAAGTGAAAAAATAGATTATCTCATGGGATTGTTCTAACACTCAGCATGGTCCTTGATCTGCTAATGAGGGTGTGCCATACCTTCTCGGAAAGTAGAGCAATTTCTCCATGGATACATACGGTTCTGCAGAATAGGCCCCAAATCTACTTCAGAGTGCTACTGCACATTGAAAACATACAGAAAGGAGATGATAGCTGCTTTGGGGGGAGAATTCCAGATATTCTGTGTACGGGAACAAGGTTTATTTCTAACTTCCCTGACATCACTGGGTTCCATGTGAATGAGAAGAGCAGGTATTGGAAGGGGATACAACTGATACAGAGGGGATATCAACTGATATAGAAATACTACTAGTGTTTAATAGGTTCAATTACTTGGACATGCATTCTGTAAATGAGTATTATCCTTCAAATATTGTTTTCACAGGGGACAGTGTTTGCTGACCACTTGTCCAATCTCAATGGAAAATGAACTTTCCATTCAGAGAATCCAGAATTGTTCCTGTGAAAGCAAGAGCACTTCCTCCCATTACCCTCTCCCTGATCCCCCTTACACAGCTCAAACAATATGGAGAACAAGTTTGGCTTCTGCAGTCCGTCTGTGCAGGCTCCCTCTGACAGAAAGGAGAACTGCCTGCAAGCACATTCCTCACCAATAATTAATTCCTCTCCTGCCCACTGCCATGCGTCTGAGGAGCCTGCAACTGCATCATGTCTGCAAAATCCCATGGACAGGATCTCCATGGTGACAGGGTCATGTGCTATGCAAATATCAGCTGGCTAGTCGAGGTTACTTTGGCAACCCAAGTGTCACAGGTAATGATCCAGATCTCGTTCAGATTTATGAAAGAATAATCTGAATAAAAACTTGCCCATTTTTCATTCTAAGGTTGGTTCTATTCTGCTGCTGTTAATAACAGCTACTGTTTCAATGAGCCCTGAGCTATCTCCATTAGAATTACAAACACTAATATCAATAATATTTATTTAGACATCATTTGTATACAGTAATGAAGAAAAAGATGCCTGCTGCAGTCTATTCTAGCTGAGATACCCTGTAAGCAAAGCTTTAATACTCCAGCTTTCTTTAGTGCCATAAGGCAACATGGTTTTTATTATCAGACTCACTGCTGTGGTCTATTACAAGGCTATGTTGTCTTTAATATGAATTGTGAGTTGCATTATAATTGCAGATACTCTTCTCAGACCAGGAGAATATTTTGCTTTCTCATCATTGGCCTATATGGCTTTTAATATTGAAGTAGCACTTCATACAAAGAAAAATCACATGTAGTTTCTGTCTTTTAGATTATGTCTGTTTAGTTTTGGGTGTCTGTGGAAGGGAGGAAATTCAAGAAGCCAAGGACAATAGTTTGGCAGCTCTGAAGAAAGTGAACTGGTACGCTGTTGCACGCAGATATTGCCTGTGTGAGGGCACGGGATGTAGAGAGCAGAAGTAAGTCTTCCTTTTAGGCTACATTTGCCACAGCCCTGCTTACATGGCTTGGGCTGAGAGAAGGGACGGCACATTGGCTCCCTGGATACAGCCTTGCTGTGACACACACATGATAAGCAGTCACAGAGCTCCCTGGACTAATTGCTGTGTCTTTCTAGTCCCAAAACTGACGTGTGTCAAAATGTAGTCCTATTGCTTTTCTGGCATATTTCCTCATTAATTTTGAAATGTCTCTGCCATGTTTATGCAACATGATAGACTGGAGTAGTATTTCACTGGGAAACGTGCTGACTTTTTTTAAGCTTTCTTTTTTTTCTTACAAGTTTACAATGCTTTGCTTTCTCAGGCTAAGTCTTGTCTACAAGCTTTTTCAGAAAAGCTGTTTGCCTGTGTGTGATTACTGACAATTGCCCTACCATAGACACAGTTATATGGAGGAAACCATGCTTTTGCTGGTAGGGATTATTTTACTTGGGACCAAATGGAATAAACTGTTCTGACTGCAATGCACTTCTGTGGGAATAATCTGCATTTATGATAACAATATTCTATTTGCACTGTGTAGCAGAATAGCTAGTAGAAAAAAAAGTGCTTCTAGTGTTCAGCTGCCCCTAACTGTGACAAAATCCTCTCTTTCAACAACATTGTGCCAGTCTTCTGTTTGCAGGGCAGCCAGGTATATAGGAGACTGGCAAACCCATATCTGAAATTGGCCTGGATTATCCTCTTTCCCAGGCAAATTCTCCTCTCTTACCTACACCATTAATTCTAATGAGACCTCTCAAATCCTTTGTTTGCCTGGCAGCTGAGGGTATGCAGCATCTTGCAAGACAGATGGAAAAGAAGAAGAAAAAGAAACCCAAGGCAAAATATTTGAAGGGGGTCTGAATACGCTCCATTCCTGCCCATGGCAAATACACTCAGTCTGTAGCATGCAGAAATCAAGGACTGAGCATATGTAAAAAGACACGTGAATGTTAGGGTATTTGGAGCCAAATTTACATAAACACCTACTGAAAAAGAAACATGGGGAAAACATGAATACAATCAAAATTTACTGCTAAAGTGTTAGGAAGTTAGTATAGTTAGCCATGATTTTGAGCCCATTAGAGAATTTTAGACACAGGAGTAGGAAGATAACTTGGGTAATGAAGTCCAGTTCCTTAGTATGAAGCTAACACGTCATCCTGCTGGTATCCGTCTGAAACCAAAAATGATTTTATCTGACTCACCTGTTTTATGTTCTGTTACGCTGAACTTCTGCACCAATGGTTTTGCAGGTGTACATGCAAATAGAAAGTAATTTTTAAATCCCTTTCATTCCTCCACTGCTATTCACAGCTATGAAGAGCAGCTCTGGCCTCTACTCCCTTCTGCTGCCTGTCAGTGAAGAGAGACCTTTTCTCTGGAATACCTTTTAGCCTCACTATTATGTTGCCATGGAAGCAAGACTAAAACCAGACCCAAGATGAGAAAAATGTCAAAGGAATATAAACTGACGCTACAGGCAAATTCTGACTCTTGGAGTCCTCCCTTGGCTACTGAAGATATCTATTAAGTTATACATCTTTCAGATGGAGAACTACATCTGCAGAACCGTACTGTTTTTACTCTTTTCTTATTCCTATAAGCTCCTGCTGACATCAATGAGTATTTGTTTTTGCCTGAGTAAAATTCAAAGAAAAAGAGACTTAAAACCTTGTAATTATTCAATAACTGAGCCAAATCTTGCCAGCTTTTACTTATGAAATCATTGGAATAAAGCATAAAAAMGGTAGAACCAACATCAAATTAACTATTTAGAACTTCTAAACAGTAGGGCCTAGACCATCAATTTGGTGGAAACTTTCCTACAAAAAAGACCTTGCCAACATAGAGAATTCCAACCAGTTAGGACAGCTCAGAGGGCATTCAGCACTTGACAGTTCAAGGCTAGCATTTTGGTTGTAAATGAAGTGCTATAGAAAGAACGTCTCAATGAGGCTATATGCGTTACCTTGGAAAATCCTGCACAGAGCAAGAAGGAAAGCTAATTTTGATCTAACCTTCAAACTAACACAGCATAGCCTTTCTCTTTATCAGTTATTAATGTAAGCTTGGAGAAAAGGGAAAAAAGACTTTTTTCTATTACCAATTACTACAGTAAATAATTACCTTATTACTTTCAAAGTCAAGAGAGTAGCAAAAAAAGCCAAAATTCCTGAGCTCAAATCTTCCGCCGCAGTCTGTCTAGTCGATAGCACAACACAAGTATACCAGCTCTACACTGGGATTAATCAATCTGAAGATCAGCACAGTGCTGTGGAGAAGGAGTACAGAACTATCATGTTAAAGTTAAAAAGTTCCTCAAACCCACTGACCACAGGGGGATCCCTCCTACATCACACTTCCAGTTGCCACTGTATCCCTGTAGGCTCCAAGCAACTAAGTCTTTGGGATCGCCGGTAGAAATTAAGATAGCATGGTCCCAATTTATATTAGGCTTTAAGTACATCAAAGCCACGAGCAGGGGAGCTCAGAACTGGTCACCTTTATGGTACATTTCTCCATTCTGAGCAGTGATGTACTTTATACTTAGTTGCAGCCAACCGTGCACACAGAGATGCCCCAGATGCTCATAACTTTGGGATATTCAAAAGCAAAGTGGTCCAGGTGCTGTGGTTCAGATTCCTCTCCAAAAAAAGTCTATTTTTGTCTGCAGCAGTACCTCTTACATTAGGGAGAAGTCTTTTGGCTGCAAAGGAGTTTTGGCAGTTTGCAGACAGAAGAGACAGACCCTTTGTATTTGGTTAAGATGCAGCAAGTCTCCCGCCTGAACTGAATGCATATATGAAGTTCAATTTAGTGTATTCCTGTATTCCATCACAATCTATTATAAGGATTTATGTCAGGAAATAAAAGTTTATGACATTCATCACTATGTAATTAAAAAAAAGACACTTTAAGTTATTATTGTTTATCAAGCTCCATAACATCAGTTTTTAAAATCTTGCCTCAGCAAAAAAAATATTTGGAAAAACACTGTACCAACCCACAAATACGTCTCATTTGTTCTCTTTCACATAAGCATGTTCTAATAGTTAAAGAGTCATTAAATTCTCCCCCTCTTCCACCCCCAAAACATGCACACTTAATTATAAGCATACTGCTTTGCATATTGTTGTCTTTCTAATTGTAACGCCTAGACTGTAGAAGGTGAATGCTGTTGATTTCCTCTGCACAGCCTTGCAGCAGCAATGCTGTCCAGTTATGTCCCTGTGGGAGTCTGGCAAACAGAGATTCCTCTTCACACACAAGTGAAGGATCAGAGACAGCCTTTCTGGAATGATATTGTTTCACAGCCGTACAAGAGCTCCAAGCCTGAAATGCTTCCAGAACCACAGCTTTTCACACAGACTGTCTAGACGCTTGCAGGGCACTATTTAAAGACAGAAGAATCTTTTGTTTGACACCATATTCTGAATTGCCTCTGAGAGCTAACTAGCTGCAAGGTGTTCCAAGTCAATGCATGTCTTAACTCTGCCTCTGGGCAAACGGGCACAAACATTCTCACTTGGAAAAAAACAGCTTACTAAATGTGAGGTGAATCTTCAATGTGCCTTTATCAAGAACCAGTGCTAATTCTACCAGGTTTTTTGTATGTGTACCCCGTTACAGCAGAATATAAATGAAATACCAAAGACTAGAGCTCTGTTGTAGCAGGGACTCTGCTTCCTGTTTGAGCAGCACTTAGGCATGTGGGGTCCCAATTCCTGAGGTTGCCAGGCACAGCAAACTTTACATTAACGGCAGTGTTAAACCTTCACAGTGAGAGCACTTGTCATTCCAGGCTCATGGGTTTTATTCGTGGGTTTAACGCTACTTCACTAAATGGCTGTAAAGAAAACATTTGAACTACATGCCTTGGTTTCTTTAAGATGGCACACAATATTCACACAGTTCACAGGAATACTGCTGTGTGCTGGAGCATTAGTTAGGTATGAGTAGTCAGGTGGCTTTTTAAGCAAGACTAATGCCTCAGTGTATAGGCTATTATTATTTTCAGTGTTCAGATCCAAATAACATCAGAAACTTACTCTAAAATGTTCAATGAGTAAAATGCCTACTCTATATGCTGTTTCTTATGTTCTCTCTAACCAAAAGTTCTTGCCATGTTAGAAGCTGGATTTTGGCATAGATGAAACCCCGTTCTGACTTCATGTGAAGTTCATATGCTCCAAGGGCAATAAATTAGGGTATATAACGCAACCTGAGCTCCCCCAGCTACACTGAAGTTTGAGTTGAGAACACAGATGGACGTTTAACTTGTGTTATTCATACTAGTTACTGAGCCTCACTCCAGGATTCAAACCTACACACATCATTTGGGTTCATGTGTGTAGGCAAAAGAGAATTTCTGCTATTACTATTTTGCCACTATGATGAAAAAGAACAGCTGTTTGTCTTTTTACATTGCATATTCAGACTATAAGCCCTTCCAAGTGCCTTTGGGGTAAGACAAAACAAGAATTCTCATGCAGCTAATTTCTTGCTCTTTCCCAAGCTTTTATCAGTACCTGTTTATTCAAATTTCTGTTTACTGGCAGCAAAACAATGTATTTTATATAAATGAGATAGTTCTTTGTGCGTTTCTCACTAGAGAGAATTTGCTTTATTTTAGGAAGCTGCAAAACTACAGAAAGCTTTCCAAAAGAAAGGCCCTTTCTCCATCTCATATTATTTGACCAGTACTCCATGCTGATGGCTTGTATGATCCCTTAGCAAAATATCTTATTGTTCTCATCTCTTCAGTTGTCTTTCAGTCTTCAGTTCTCCCCTCTGCCAAAACTGTTGTTCAAGTGACTTTATCTTTACAAAAGACTAATTTCTACAGTGTCTATTACACAGTTCTCCACAGCTTACCAGCACCACAGATTCTTTCAGTATTTCTCACCAAGACTATAAACCCACACTTAAAGCATTACAACTCGCCTGACAGTAGTTTCCTTTTTTTCCTCAACCTTCTATGTCCTGGCCTCTCTTCCTTGTCTTGTAGCAAAAGGGGCTGTTGAGTGTCCATGCCTAACTTTCTTCTACTTCTTGGATCTTGTGATGAGGGAAAAGGATGTCAAAATGCGAACTCCTGCCACAAAAAAAACATGTGTTTCCTCTCCTACCCTTCTTGAAGGACAGAAGGTTTTTTGGAAGTCAGGCAGAAAACCTGTGATCAATACGACTTCTGCCACTAAATTCTGTCATCATCTTATCTAAACAATTCAAGGGAGTTCAATATTTTCACTCCCAAACACTTTTTATTACTTACTCCTCAGACTCTTCCCTTCTTAATGTTCTGTTTTATTTCACAATATGGGATCTTAAAAAACAGTGATAAAAATTTAGAAATGTCTGTACTACCTCTATCTGCTTGTCTGAAGGAAGTTTAAGTCTTCTTTTATTACTGCTACAGAGAAGAAATGAGGTTCTATTCCAGTATTACAGTGTCAATTATTCCAAACCATAGGAACTAAACTTACTGATTACAAAATATAATACACACTAAGTCTTCTAGACAGTAGAGATGCAATTGTAAAAAGCCTTGACACTAATGTTTCCAACGTCTGGGAAGGCTCATATCCAAATCCCACCAACTAAGATCAGATTACAAGAGCACATTACTATTGTGTCTGAAAAAATCTCTATCTTCTTTCGCAACAATAGATTCCGTTTTACAAAGTCTACTCTTAATCAGTAGAACAATTAAGTACATGCTTGACTCTCATCAAGGTAAATCCCAAAGGTCTCTAAAGATCCAAATGAGAAAATATTTCTCCTTTAATTTCTTGTATAAACCTTTTGGTTTCATAAAATAGTACCATGAGGATTGAGAATCTAATTATTCTTAAGAAGTTGCCATATTTTCCCATTACCCAAGAAGCTCTCTAAGCCAGAACCTACCACTGGGTGTTACCAGGTATCTTCATTAAAATTCTTCTTGAAAGCAAAAAAAGAAAAACAAAAAAACAAAACCCATGGATAAATTATAATACAGTTGTAATGCTAGAGAATATGACTCAGGTTTATCCTTAGTATGAGCTTTATTGGTTTACAATAAGATTGAAGTCATTCACGTAGGAGAGAGAAAAGATATTTGAATTTATCTTGTTCACTAGTTGACAGTTTTGCAGTATATTTTCCAGTTMTATTTGTTTTATTACTTAATATTTTTTCTGGCATAGTTAGAAAATGTCTCATTCTAAACTGATGTTAAAGATCATAACTGCACATAAGTACTGTACCAACATGACATAAACATAACCTACAACAGGGTAAGACTCAGATTCTTCTGAATATGGGTGTTTTTTGGTGATGGTAGAGAATTTACTTGTACATGACCTTTACTCTGTTAAACAAAATGCATATAAACAAAGATTTGAAACTGCCTGTGATGAGCTAGGCCTTATTTTCTACACATATGGTCTACATTTTCAAATGCATGCACTTTAATACTACATCCAAAACCTGAACTTTAATATTCAAAACAGTATATTCAGTAAAATCAGAACAGCTGAAAATCAGTCGCTCAGTTGAAACTCTTAAATTACTTCCTTTTTGTATTATTTTCTGTAATTCAGTGATGGCAATATACTGGTTTGCCCTATAAAATATTTTTGTGTTCAATCACTCACAGCAGGCTATACATAGAGAAATCTTTTAGTATTGACATCAATACCTTGGTGTTAATTTAAATCATTATCTCTAATGAGCAATATCATCATTCCTAAACTGCAGTACCATATAAAAATCTCAATTATCATATTAAAGTTGGATTACATTAAGAGATGTCAAACTAATGTGTGCATAAAATGATTGGAAGGAATATATGAGCCATCTTCATTAGGTTAGAACATTCATCTTGAATAATGATTATTATACACTAAAGTGTTACGTTGCATCGGGTACAATCAAAAAAGCTGTATTGCATTTTGTTCAGGGCAAAACTACCAGAAAAGTAAACTGAGTTCCAGCTGAAGTTCCACASTATTCTTAGACAAGGAGAATTTAATCACAGTATTCTTTAATGTTGTAAAATGATAAAATTTTAAAGTTTTAAAATTGCATGATAGGGAATCTTCAATAATTGAAAAAAAGCCAAATCAGGTCAGCCTAATAATAATCAGATAGCATCAGAACAGGCTTGTACATAGTGCATGCTGTTGCTACTGAGTAAGTGTCCGTGACCAAYTTTCATAGCCTTTGGAAAAATTTCACAAGTGTTTTGGTGAATCCTAAGTTGGGCTTAAAGCAGGACCTGGAAGACATTAGTTTCCACTGACTGGCTTTCCAGAGTGTAATGAATTTTTGTTTTACAGTACAATTATTACATGAGGGTATTTTGAAGTCTCATGCGTTATTTCCACTGTAAGCAACATAACTTCCCTTGTTTAGTAGGTTTTCAAGACATTGTTTTCCTTAGAGCAACTGGCCCTGCAGCCATAATACCATTCACTGGACCTACCGGGAACAGTCTGAGAGGGGAAGAGGTCACAGTGAGCTTCAAAAGACAGCATCTGGAATCAGATGTGGAGGTGGAGTACTAAGAAATCTGACTGCAAAAGATGGCCAGGTTTGCATATTCTTCCTCAGTTGCATCTCCTTCTGCCACTGCTGGAGACAGTGTACTGGGCTAGATGGAGCATTGTTCTGACCTGCTAGGGCATTTTATGTTAAGCATGATTGCTCAGTACTGCATTAGGGGGATCTTCTGGGTCTTTGACAGAGTTCTGCTCTATGCACTATAAATGATGCTCCTCATAAATACTCCTAATGCATTTAGGAGAGGTCCATCTCATCTCCAGAAATACCACAGTTTTCTTATTACAGTCATGTCACTGGTGTTTCTAACCTTTAGGAACTCTAGGTCCAGGTTGTGATGATCCAATTTGAATCTTAAAGTGTGTGAGGTAGGACTCAAACATTGGAATGCATTGACTCCCAACAGCTAATATTCAACTGTCCTTCCTAATTACAATCAATACCTGCAATAGAATATCTGGTTAATATGTAGAAGATTATACATCAAAATTTTGAATATAATACAGATAGTATTAAGTATATTTTTGTGATGTCAGCAAAGTTATATTAAGAAGGCACAAAGCTTTTCTGTTGTGTCTTTTTTTGCAATGAAGAGACTCTAGTAACTTCATTAGTCTTCATTAGTATGAAAATCCAAAAATCAGGAGATGAATTTTGCACTACTGCTCCTGAGATTTCCATCAGCTTCTACCAGTCTGCCAAAACTAGCTATCAGTATGATGAGCTGATGAGACACAAACTTGGTTTTGCTGATGGAACTAATAATTTACTTTTGCTTTGGCTATTGTTGCATAGATACACTGACAACCAGATCCTAGAAGAAGAGCTACAATGTTCATTTTAGAAAGTCATTTCTAAAAGCAAAAAGGCCCAATGCATTTCATTTACCAGAGATCTATATCTCTGCTGACAAAACTAAGCATTTAAGCTGTAGCAGAAGGATGTTTATGTGAACCTTATCTCAGTATAAGCTGAGCATATGGAATCCAAAAAGCAAAGAAATGTGAGCTAGAATATACAGAAAAAAAATGTTGAAGGCTTGCTATCTACTGATGTTTTTCCACCACAGTGATTTTGCACTCTCAGAAATCATCTGATTCCCTTCTGCTCTGTTAACCTTTTTGCTCATTTTCAGCCATGGAGGATTGCCACAAGGACCAATATTGCTGAGGTAGCATCTTTTAGATAAAACAGATCTAGCACATTTAAATACAGAGAGATATTTTCCTTATTCTTATCTCCCACTCCCTTTTGAGTCTTTTCAGTGACTCCCTGGATAGCATTCTAGGCATTCTTTGATTAGTGAAGTATTAGACTCACCGGCTAGAGCCAGTAAAAAACAACTAGCTTGATCTTTTGCAAATTAGAGGCCAAAAACCTCATCCAAAAATCATCAGGGATTTACTTCCCAGTCTGAAAATGGGAAGGTTTCAAAGGCAGAAGATTGAATTATTTGTATCCTATATTGTGCCAGATATATAAAGATGGCATTTCTCAGCTCTCTCAGTATCCCCAGTTAGACTTCAGTAATTCGGACTCAGTTTTTCAAAAATCCTTACCACCTGGCAAAATACATCTTTTAAAATTTGAACTGGGACCAAAAGGTTTCTCAGTAAATGAAAACAATCACTAACAAACCTTAACATGAACCTCAGATTTCTCCTCCATGATACCCTGGGAGAAAAGGTGAATTTGTCACATTAGCAGTCCCTGCCAGTTCAACTTGAACAACTGAGGGCTTTCTTCCTGAACCGGTCAACTAATTAACAAGCGTGAGTGGAATTTTTTGACACAGAAAAATCCTAGGTTCCATTCACAGGCTGTGTGGCTTAAACTGAACACACTAATACTGCATAGCACAAGCATGAAATGGTATCTAAATGTGACCCTGATAACTTAAATTTAGCTTCTAATATTTTCCCGTTTACTCCTGCTATTTATCTAGTGTTCTTAATTTATGGTATCCTATAGTTATTTGAGTGATAGAAAGCACACATTGTTCTCAATCTTAAGAATTCCTTGCAAGTCAGTGGTACTACCAGTTCAGTAGAACAGGAGATATGGACACTTTCTGCAAAACTCCTTTTTAAAATTCTTTGTACTGGTGGATATAGTGAAGTTACATGTATGTAATCAATCTGTATGTAAGATGCAAGACTGGGAGAAGACAGACAGATGATACATTGCATTAACAGGTAGAAAAAAATAAAAATCAAAGCAATGGACTGAAGTATATTTGAACCAAAGGTATAAAACAAGTAGGTTTTGGTCTCTAATACTTCAAAAAATAAAACATCCAGAAATTGTTTTCAAATCGGAAAATTACTCCATGAAACACTGTTTCCTGGAGTCCTGAGAAAAGCTTAAATTCTTTGACGTAAATAGTAAAATTTAAGTGTAAAACAGAGTCAAACATTCAAGATTAATGTAGAACAAATATACTCAATCTCCCATAGTTCTGCATTCATGTTGGCATTTTTAAAGGTGTCCTTTGCATCTCAGAAACAGCCACTCTACCTTGGTAAAACTTTCCATAGCTAGGTCTCTGGCTATTTTCCTGCAAGGGTACTGTATCACATGTCAGTTTAATACATTGAGGATCTGTGCCAATTTATTACTTAAAAGCCAGCTAATATATTCCAGTAAGCAGACTCCTCTTATAAAATACTGTTTCTCTGCAATAATTAATCAGCAGCTTGCTCCATGTAGCAAGTTTGTTCTTATTTTTCTAATAAATGACAAACTGGTCTAACCCATATACAATCTCCTTTTGCTAATTTAATTAACTGGAAGTATGTGACTAGTTTATCTCTAACAGAACACATTTTCTTCAGTGGAATCCATCAATGCTTCCTGTATTATTTTCCTCCCTATGTTTTTTTTTCTCCCTCACATTATCCATCAGGAACTGAGTCTACCTGTTGTTTTCCTTTGGCCTGCAGTTACAGAAAGCTATTATCTCTGTGGCACACAAGGACAAATAGAAATGACAACCTGTCATAACCCTAAAACATATCGTAACTCACCACTGTACTTTCAACTTCTAGTGTTTCATGCCTTCTAGAAAAGTATTTTCTGTCTGCAATGTCTCCATAACTAATGAATTCTTAGCAGAGTGTTTACTAAGTAGATTAGAAAAGTGCTGTAGCTGTGGGCTGTATTTATGTTAATTCAGAGTTTTAGTCTCACGCTAGTCAGCTTCTAACCTTTTAACAGGTTACAAATCTGAACACAGAATCAATGTTCATCAGACATATTGCCAAAATACTTTTCCATGCTTGCTACTTCCTTTCAGTACGTTAAGATTTTGTTCCCCTGCTGCTCTACAGCTTACTGAAATTTGGTGGAATATGTGCAGTTCTGAGATCAGAGCTCCCAGTGAACACTTGGAATCACAAAGGCTCTCAAGTGCTGAGACGCAGCCCCGGGGGCTTAGCTGCTGGAAGCTCAAACTGGAAATTAGAGTTCTTCAGGCTCATCCATGATCCTACAGCTAACATGCTGCATGGCGTTAGAACAGTGAAGATACTCACTGTCTCTTTTTTTAATCTAGCTATTAAATATTACAGTATGGATATTCTCAGCATGCAATAAGGGATGCTCTGTAGACTCTAGATGACAAAATTATTTGTTTATACACACAGGTAATTAGCTGGCAGGTTAGACAAAGCAAGCTAAATTTCAGAAGCTATAAAAAAAGAAAGAAAAGGAAACAGAGCTGAAATTAATTACATTCCATTCATGCAGTTTGAAATTCATGCAGTATTTTTGAATAATATATAATATATAGCAATTAAAAATAATTGACTTCTGCTTATATATTTAACAGACTTACCAAGTGAAGTCTGAGCTTTTTAAAACAGCTCATTTACCCAACCTAATTCTGTGGTAATCACAACTAATGTTACATATTTGAGGCCTTATTGTGTGCCCACAGTGTCTAAATCTAAGTCTTGCCCTGCTTCTGTCTCACTCATTTAATAAAGTCATAATCACATTCCACTGCTATCCATAGTGTGTGAAGCCGAAAAACCTACTGGACTGTGCCATCACTTAGCAATACAGGTAGGAGGAGTAGAATGGATTATGAAGTAATATGAAGTCCTGTTGAACAGTGTTAAAGGGGGGGAAAAAATGTAAACAAAATGATACAGGCATTTAGTGGGAACTTAATAATTCATTTGACAGCAGCAAGGAGTCCATAAGCAAGTGTGAACTACGCTTTGCAGGAAAAAAAATGCAGTAGCTAATTAATCCCCAGTACTTTCAAGATATGTTTTATTCCTCTAAACATATAGTACTGAAATTATTTGGAATTTTAATTAATTTTTACTTCAGGTAAGCATCTTGGGAAGCATTCTTTGCAAAGTCTTTATTAAAAATCAACTTACTCATGGCTCAGTTTTCATTCATTTAGAACTTGTGTGCATTATACTTAATGTTATTGACAAACTTTAAATAGAATAGCTTTCTCCTTACTCTTACCAAAATCTAAAAATGTTTTTTCCTTTAACTGTGTATAATTAGATCACAAACACAGAAGGAAGCTACCTAGAAATAATCCAGTTTTGTTTCTCAGTCTGCTCTTCCCACATCGCTGTTTTGAAACCTGTTACATCAGTAGACATAGCTTCTTGGATTTTTGTAAGCTTTGATATCTGCACAAGGCTTGTATAAAACTTGTTATGCTAGACTTGGTTGTACACAGAGAAACAACAGTGATGAACAGATAAAACATTTTAATACACTTTGAACTACTGATGTTTATTTTATACAGTCAAAGTGAACAGAATCTCACACTTAGGAAGAACAGAAAGAGAATCCCATAGCAGTGTCACAGGGCAGCACATCTGCACGCCTGAGACCTGTTGAGCAGCAAAACTGTGCAGGAACGACTGCACATGAAGTACTGTCAAGGAAACATTGCTCGTATCACAACAAGCAGAGTCTGCATTCTTAGGCTGGAGGAGCAGTCACAGCAAAAGAAACACTGATGTGTTCATGGGAGTTTTTGCAGATGAGTTATACTTTCCTCTTTTTATAATATAACACTGCAAAGTAAACTGTTTTATGCTTAAGGGAAAATTATTCTTCTAGGTATTCCATGCTGGGTTTTTACTTTGTCTATTAATGAACTTTCTTCATGTTACTCTAAATCACTTTGCATAATTTGAAGAACAAATATAGGATCCAAACCAGATGGTATGGTAGTCACTTCTCTTCAAATATTGGCAGAAAAAAATATATAATTTCTTTGCCCAAGTAAGCTGGTTTTATACACCAGGAGAAAAAGAAAAAAAAAAAAAAAAAAAAAAAAAACTGCACATGCCATTTTTGGCATTGCCACTACAGTACATTGTCACTACAAAAAAAAAAAATGAGATCACATTTAGTATCCATAACAAGGCCTGATGTTCTAATATTATCAGATTATCCTCTCACTATGTTAAAAGTTAGTAATGGGTCAGTTTTCTCTGTTTTACTGTAATGATATATGAATACCTTTTTGCCTTAAACCAAGATCAACAAAAGACATGAATAGCTTCTGATGGAATTAAAGTTGCTGATTTAGAGGGTTACTCTTTTAGAGGGTCACTCTTACTATTCCGCTGGCATGCGTTACAGAGGTTTTTTTCATAGAACAGTGTTGATATCTAAAAGCATGCTCTGAAAAGGTGATTTATGTCAAAGGATGCTTTCAGTAGAAAGAACAGATTTAGAAACATGAATCCTTTGAAGCCACAGAGCAGTGCTAAAACAGACATGCTGTGATGGCTTTACCCTCCCCAAAATGTAGTATATGGTCTGTATGGAAAGTGTTCCTTTGCCCTCTTTCTCATCACTGGATTACAGCTTTGAATGTTTAAGGCTTCTACCATTTTCCTTTGCATGCTAATAACATTGAAGCTTAATGCAAAGAATGGGAAGTACATGAGAACAGGAGCACATGAGAAATTGATTCTTTTAAAGGAAATTACAGAATACCTGCTGATACCGTGATGATACTAAAATGTGATCAGTTGCATTGCATTCCTTTCAGGTTTAGGTTCTTAAACACAGCTTGTTTTTTCCTTAGCAATTGACTGGAGAAAAGCTCTGGCTTAGAATCTCACTTATATAAAAATTGTATTTGCAGCTAGACCTGCAACATAACGAGTCTCAAAGAAAGGAAACTGACGTTGCAGTGAYGCTTACAAACTGAATTATGGTGCTAGGCTCTTACCACCCAGAAACATGCTATGCCCTGACCATGAGACACAGTAATTAGAATGCTCTGATGCGCATTTCAAGAACCACAGGGCTTGACCCACAAATCTGTTTAGTGCCTTGATTCCACTGATTTCAATCACAGCTAAGTGCTGAAGTATATTCTTGGATCTGGGCTACAGTTCTTGCATCGCTATTTGCTAAGTAACAAGTTGCTAAAGGCATTATTACATTATTACTACAAAACAGTGGCATGGGATTTCATTCAGTGCCCACTATAAGGTACCAGCCTGACATTCTAATATTACCAGATTATCCTCTTACTTTGTTAAGAGTAAGTAATAACTCTACTCCACAGGTTTCAGCATTTTCATCATTCTTATTGGCCCTAAGGCAGTAGAGGTCTTTGATGCCGTTGAGACATACGAATGGGATTAATACCTTTGGTATACAGAACAGATCTGTAATGAAGATGTCTTCCCATAACCTTGCTGGTCATCCATATGGCCCAAAATAGTCCAGATCTGATAACTTTCTGACATGCTGAAAGAGTCCTTTTTTAAACAGCCTAATGTGAGGGAAAGGAGCCTACAGATATTATGATGACATGGACCATGTTTTGAACTGCCACTTTCCTGACTGGCTGTTCATGTGCAAAAGTTTGTGACAGTTTTGTTTTACTTGCCATCAGTGGTACTTTAAACTGCTATAAGTCACCTACAGAAACTGCTTATAAATCCTRTGCCCATAACACGTTCTACTTCAAGTATGTATTTGGTTTTCTTTTGCAATTATAAAAAGCTGAAGAAAACAGAATTTTAATGGAAAAGTGCAACCAGTAGGTAGTTATTCAACACATTGGATTTTATGAGAACCTCCTGCTTTCATCCTGGATAATAATCTGGAATCATCCACTGTGTACAGCCAAAGATTCACAGACCCTCAAGAGAATGCTAACTCACTAAATGCACACAACAAATTAATCAGAATGAAGAAGATTGACTAACTGCAAATCAAGGATTAGATAATTAGTTACTGACAAAGAAACAACCACAGAGCTCAACAAGTATCCACTGAATACAAATTCTGTTTTAAACACTACTATCTGTAATGAAATGCATCTTACCAGACAGTCAGCTCTTTACTACACAACAGTATTTTAAGCATGTACCATCTACAAATTATCTGGTCTTTTAAACACTTCACTGCATAAACAAATAGCTGCACAACAGCGAGACATTTCAACAGCAGCTAATTTATTGTATGACTTCTCTTACCTCATGATGAATAATTTCCCAGTATTTTAAAATATCTGCAGATTTTATTACTGTCTCTCTTAGCGAAATCTTTCTTGCATTTAAATCATAAAAAGGCCGTAATAGCCCACTTGAGAACAGACTTTTAACTAGGATTTATGGATGTAAGTTTGAGATTAAAAAATTAACCTTCTTGAGCCAACACCAACAGATAAACACATCAATACAAGTAGGACTAGTCAACAGCAGTAGTCAGTAGTCTAGATCCTGATCTCCCTTGTATCCGCAATAACCTGTTGCACTGAACAACATTAAGTCACTTTTAAGTTTCCATCCAGAACAAAATCTGTCCGACTGTCTCTTCAGTCATTTGTTGAATTCATTTAAGCAGGCTGTACTGAAAAGGTGGGGTTACCCTGACCCTAAAACAAATGCCAGTGAAACTAGGAGTCCTTCTATTGACTTCCACAGCCTTTGGATGAGGACCTAAAACAGAGAAATCAGAACGCTGAGAAATATTATATCCTAATTAGAATGGTCTCATTGGCCTGTCCCAGCCTTAGAAACCCTTATTGTTCAAAAGGAATAGTATCAAGCTAAGTCTATGTAACAATTCCTGAACATTGCTATCTTGATATTATTTAGCAGTCAACTAGACATCACTTCATGTACTCCACAACATGACAGAGAAATGGAAGTCTAATAACTTCCTCTATATCCTAAGTTATTGCCACTTGAAATATTTTAAAATGCAAAAATCTCACTGTGATTACAATATTCTATAATTAACATATTCTTTTAAATACAAATTATGGACTTATGCAGAAAGTATAAAGAAATAGATGCTGTTCAAAGACCCATAACCAGGCTTTTAGAGCAATAAAATTCCTCTTACGGTTCACGGGAACCTATTAGAACAGCCACATAACCTTTCTCTGGCTGTTCTTACAAGCACTAGAAGATAAAAAGTTCTTGGCTCAGCAAGAGGTCCTGCAGCAAGCGGCCTTACACAGCAAAGGGGAATACTACTGTTGGTATACCTCAGCCTCTTCAAGGACTGCAAAGATGCTTTTCAGCTCTGACGCACAGATGGCCATTGCAACTGATACAGGACTGAACAGAAGAATTCTTGCACTGTAATACAGTTTTGGAAGAACATAAAAACACAGGGGTTTTGTGCTGGCTTTACAGAATCTGTGCTAATTTGTGAATTAATATTTGTAGAAAGAAGGAATACATGAAAACAAATGCAGATACAGAGCAAGTGAAACAAGCTGAAGGGATCTGCTGGGGATATGCCTTTCATACATAAAATCAAACGCTTTATGTATGAGATGATACATTTAGTTATTTAACATCAAACATTTGGAAATGTGCCCCATGGTTAAGGGTCTTCTGAGCATTCTCCTTAAAAATATTTTCATTTTGAATTTCACTTACTGGATTTAAGCTCATCTCTATGAGAGAATTACTAGTCAGAGGACAAACGGATTGTCCTGTGAGCCTTTGGAGAGGGTGACATTTTTCCATAGACAACTATTCAGATCATTCATTTTCAAATGCAATGCAGGGAGTCCATATTTTTGCCACTCTCTAGTTAAACATGCATATTCTCAAGGCTCATATGGGTCAGGAAATTCCTCAAACAGCAGCTGGTCATATTGGTTAGTCTCTAATCAACAAGACTGACAGCAATCAGATGGAAGCGGACATTTCAAGAAAATCAGATTACTCAATAGGAAATGAAAAGCAATCAAATGTCAACCTCTGGGGATGGAGGGAGTTTGGAGCTATGGAGTTAAACCAAGAAACCTCCCAAAACAGAACAAAAATACACACCAACATTTCTTAATCTGGTTGCATTTAGTCCTCAACTATGACACATCTTTCTGTGCATCGTATTACCTTTATTCTGAGAATCTGAACTGAAGGTATTTATAAACCCACAAAAATACCCCACAAATAAAACGATAATGCCCAGAATGAACAGTAATACTTTGCAATCAATTAAGAACACCTCTAGCACTGTTATATTCCTGAAGATACTAGCCAGTAATTTCCTTTGTAATTTGCCAGATAGATGATGAAAAGCGAGCAGGCTCGATAAATGAGCTGTAGTTTTCTAGACTGCAGTCTTTAACAGATGTATTTACACATTTCGCAGTCTAACAGTAGAAATGCTGCATGTTACTAACAAATGTTATATGAAGTGTTACCAAACAAAAATCTCCCAACAAATTCCCATCATGTTGACTATTAAAATTAGCCTGCAACATGCAATTTTTCTCTTTTTACTTTTCTCTTCTTGATCAAGACATGTTAGGCTATTGTTACTGTTTTAACTACCCTTTTCTTACCAATACAGGAAAAGTACATGTGCACGCGCACAAAGAAATTGCAGAATGCCTGTCTAGAGAACTATGTCAGTTAATTTTTTAAATACTTTGTGAGGTCATTTAATAAATGAAACAAAACAGGTCAAAAACCTAACTCTGATCTTGGTTCTATTTTACACTGCTCTTTAAAGCACTTCCCCTTTCAGACAAGGCCAGGGCAATTTTGTCTTGCCTGACCTCAGCCTGAGCCTGCTGCTCTTTATCCAACACCTGATTTCCCTTAAGCAGTTTGACATTTCAGTTCATTTAGTCAAAATTAGCGACAGAGCCAAATGCCACTCCCATGCCACTGGCTGGTAAGCCCAAGGTGTTATGGAGTTGCTAATGGTGAGAGTGTGGACTCAAACAGACCTTATAGAGAAGCAGGAACAGATTCCTTGGGGAAGATACAGACGAAGGCTTCCTGGTGATGTTATTGTTCCCGCTTCACATTTTGCTGGAGAGGAACAAATGGAGCCCATGTAGGGCTGGACCATTTGTATCTGCTGTATCAAATAAAGAAGTTCCCACACTGGTGTAGACTAGGGACAGATGCAGTGAGAGGATGATGAGACACACAGTTTCCACATTAGCATGACCTGAGGCAGTACACACCTTGACACACAACCTGGCAAAGGCGAGCACAACCCCCAGTGAACACTGCAGCATATCCTGCTCCCATGGAATCTGTTGCGCTACTATAATTGTGTCATTTCCTTATATGTTAATATCTGTTTATACTTCTAAGAATACTGAAGTTCATGTATTGGTATTTTAGGTATAAAGTTTTCAGAAAACAGTGCTTTGGCCAAGGGCTTATATCTAATGAGTCTATTATGATCAGATTAGCTCATTCACATTCCTTTAAGGAGAGCTGAACAATTAGAAGGAAAAAAAATATCCTCCATGAATTTAACATACATTAAAAGAGAATTCTGATTTGACTGTATCTGCAACACGTTTTCAGTAACTTCCCCAAAACCTTCAAGCTTCTAAGATTTGCTAGTGTAAATATAAAACTGAAACTTAAGCTTATGTATTTGATCTTTCACTCAGAGTAATTTTAAGTTCCTTTCAATTATAATATCTGCATTTCATGCTGCATTCGCTAGCTACAAATTTCATGCATTTAAGAAACAATTTTCTGAGATTCAAAAACCACATTTATTATTAGTGTTTTCAAGAAAGTAGCACAGAGCATTTGAAACTCCAGATATATTTACTAAAAAAAATGTGTGAATAGTTCGGGATCATGCAGGTTCTGAATGGCATGTGTTTCAGAGACAATTTTTGCACAAACTGAAAAACAAATACATTAATAACTAGAAATCCATTATTTAAATATAATTTTACAGCTAGAAATGTAAATTTTGAAATGCAAAAAGAAATTTTGCTCCTACCTCTTCCAAGGCCCATAAGGAATCAACCACAGGCTTGATCTTCTTATTATTGTATAGATTTATGAGTTTGTCCATTACACTCTTGATCAAGCTACCTCGATTCTGTTTGAAAAGTAGATTCAACAGAGAAAATCCAGCAATGACTTTGTTCTCCTCATACAGCTTGATAGGATTTACCTTCTCAACCTGCCACCACTGGAAAGAAAGAAATGACAGCAGGGTTAGAACCACACTCTTCAAGACATGCACAGAAAAGTTCACAAGACTGTCTGTGCAAACACGATACACTAATCAAAGTGAGAGATCAGATTTCCATGACTCATCCATCTGTTCTGACATAACAGCCAGAGAAGCGGGAAGGATGGCTTGATCTCCAAATTACATTTGTAGAGCTGGCTCTCCTGTTTACAAGCATTTTATTTGAGAAAAAGGTAATAAAGGATGCAGTTGCTGAATAATGTGGAAACAAACTACAGATTTTTATGCATGACCGTAGGCTATTATAAGAATGATGAACAGCTCTGTTTTTAGGACATGGAATTAGAAATAAGGGATCTGGACCTCCCTTCTTAGTTCTGCTGCTATCCTTTTTTGTGACCTCAAGAGAGCCACGTAAGCATCTAACCTTTGCGAGCAGCTCTCTACTATTGCTCTTCTCTCAAAAGAGCAAAGAAACGACATACGGCTTAGCTAGCTTCCATTCCACCCATTAGTATGTTTGTGGTTTGTGAGCATGCCTCATAAGATCTAATGAAATTATTTTATCTCATTTAGTCCAGGAGCATCCTGAAGACAGACTCCTCTTCCCAGTAAGTTTTATCTGAATGGGTCAATTTTTAATTAAAATTTTCATACAATTTTGATGAGTTAATTTTACAGTATTAATTACATTACTATAGAAACTAGTTATACTTTTCTAAACAATCTGATGCACTACTTAAAACTTTATTATATATTGCCTTGGTTTTCTTACTAATCTTTGGAAGTAGCATTGGAAAGAGCATTTGGAGAAAAGAACCATTTTACAGTAAAAATATTCTATTGTTTTAAGGGTTTTTTCATAGTTCTGAACTTGAAATCAACAGTTTTATTTAATTTTTATGTTAGGGTAGTCAAACACCATGCTGGCAGCAAGGAATTCCAGAGAGCCCCCACAAAACTGAGTGGGCAGGCAACAAGGTGGCATAGAAACTTCAATATAGACAAATACAAGGTTGGGGGGAAAATTATCTCAATCGTGCCACGGATGCTGATACTGGAAATGGCAGCTGCAATTCAAGAAATAAGTCTGGCAGATGAGGGGTGGAAATCAAATAAATTGTTCTATTCTTCTTAAAAAAAATAAATAAATACCAGTACTATCCGAAAAATATTTCGGTTGAACCTGCCTGCTGTCAATGGACCAATCTACCTTACAGGTTTTACAATGTGTGGCAATCACATGCCGGACACAGTTATATTATTAGTAAAAAGGACCCTTAATAAATATTATCTTGTTTTATTTCAAAAAGGCATGACAACAACAAAGATTGTGTCACTATAACTGTCGAGAAAAGTTAGGAGGCAAAGCATATTCTTGCTTCTTGTTAGAGTCTTTGTTTCATCTTGATTTGACTTCCACAGAGGCTTTTGAAGTTAATTTCTCTTGGGAAGGGGCTGTTGCTGGAAGCTGTTAATGAGCTCTTGGTAGAAAGATTTTATGATCTGTCTTTAGTCAGGACTTCTCCCCTCTGTCTCATCTGAAGGAATCGCTTTCACACCTGGTTATTTCTCACTAGCAGTTTATTTGATGTATTTGTCCTTTTTTGTCTTTAAGTTTTCTGACCAGATTTTGTTGCTGTAGTAAGCTGAAGAACAATTTTTTAACATTTGAGTTCCGATTTTGTTGACATCAGTGAGAAAAAAATGTAACAGCACAATCTCTTTGGTGTCATTTGAAAGGGAAGTGAAGGAGAACTGAAAAATGCATTTCTGTATGGAACTAATCTCTGAAAAGCTGGAAATAACTAGACACAGCCCAGTCTTAAGAGATAAAGATCTCCTTTAATTCATTGCACTGTACTGACAATTTTTTCAGAAATAAGGAACCTACAAGGCAGTTATCCTTATCCATGGATATGACATTCTACCATCAATGATAAACAATGCACTCCGATTTTAAACATAGCTGTACAAGTGATATATGTCTGTTAGCTAACAATTTAAATACACATTGCACATAGATCCAGTTCCTGTCTAGCTGTTACATCAAAAGAAAACATGTCAGATCACATTGCATTCACAAAAATCTTCATTTTAGCAACATGAGATCTAACAACTTAATGGAGATGAAAGAATGATAAAGATGAGAATGTTTCAAAAAAAAAAAAACAAAAAAAAACAAAAAAACACCCGAGGTTAGAGGAGAGTGGAGCAGAATAACAACAGTGTAACACTTACCGATTTCGCAAAACTGAAGAAGCTTTTTGTTTCCCCAGTAACCATGTTAGATGAACCTGTAAAAGATGAGTACATTTACAGACAACTTATTACATGCTGACAAGCAGACCATTTACTATATGTAAAATGGTTTCTGTGATTCATACTTTAGAAAAAATTTTCTCCACAGGTTTAAAATGGATTAGTAGATGTCCTTTTACTTTGGGAATAAACAACGAAGAAGCCAAGGTGACAAAGCCCTACAAGTTAATAGATATTCTGAGATCACAAAAACATAATTTCTTAAATCTTCCAAAAACAAAAAACAGGTTAAGTGTCACAAAGCATTTTGACACCAAATCTCTTCTATAGCTCTCTACTTCTCTGCAGTAAAATGCTATCCGCCTCTAACACACTATCATTTAGGAGCTATCACTACATTGATGTTCTTTCTCTCTCATCAGCAGATACCATCAGAGGTCTGACTAATACATGGGTGATTGTACATACACAGAACACTTAAACCTGCTAACAAGAGTAATGACGATTCACTTGGCTTGAACTTCATTACAGACAGGCAGCCAGGTTGGCTTCTACAGTCCAAGCAGATGTTTGAGTGACAATGTATTCAGTGTTATTGCTACTCGGCTAGCTAGACGAAAGCACAAGAAAGCAGCTATGCTTATCCATGACGTCATTCCACCTTCCACTGCAATATAGATATAGTCTTCATTTCAAAAGCTAAGCAATCCCTTCAGCTGTCTTTCTACAGAACCTGGCCAACTGTGGTTTCATCATCAACAAACACCAAAGCAGGCAGGCAAAGCTGCAGGAGAGAGATGTCTACTCTGTATGCATAGCAGCCAATGTACATAGTCTTGTCAAATGAAGACTAGAAATTTCTTCTTCAAAGCTTCTTCCAAGTTTCCTTCCCACAAGAACAGAATTCTGTTTTATTACAATTTCCTTGGCCATACTATTTGATCCCTGTGGTCCATAAAATTAGAGAACCAAGCATTCTCCTACACGTTTTTTTTTGTGTGCCTCATTTTAACAAATGATGGTAACAATCTGAAACAAACATACAGTTTCAGTTTGGGATTTTTTTTAAGAGTTTTTTTATAAGCCTTTGTGTCTCAGTAATTTAGTCTATGCTCAGCCTCACTAAAATTCTCAACTGGAAATGGCCAAATTGAGAAAATCAGCCACACAGATAAGCCTCAAGTTCTGGAGGGGGTAGCACGGATGATTTTAAAAGAGCTTTTGTGCTTAGCAAAGCCGTAGTTTTGAAATATGTACCTGGACTTTTCCACTCACCATATAAAATGTAAGTCCCAAGTGGTTTGAGAAGACTGAGGCCTTTCCCAGTATTTTCTCCACACAGACAGTCCAAAACAATATCTACTCCTTCTGTTGAGATTCTAAAATGCAAGCAAGAAATCTCATTTTTCAGTAGGATCCAAGGTATCATTTAAACAGCATGATACAGGCTGATTATTACATTTCAGCAACCCAAGCCTTTCAGGCTTAGAAGAAGGGGAAAACATTTTGTTCCCCCTTTGTGAGGACTTACAGTAAAATTATATTATCACAAAGCAGCCTATGGACAAAAAGCTCTTTAATGTGAATGAGTGTCAGAGAGAGAAAGGAAGACATTTTTGTTATTCCCATCTCTTGATGTTCTTTTACTGAATTCATAAGGAAATAGCTCTTCTTATCCCAGTTCATCTCAGACAGAAGACTTTTTAAATAACTTTACCAGGCATATCGTTTTGCTTCAAATTTTGCATCAGCTAGGCCCCAGCAGAAAGTTAATTTAAGCACAAAGAGAAGTCAACAGTAGCTAACTACCTAGCTCTAAGGATACAATTGGGCTATATTATAGAAAGTAGAAAATATTTATAATGTTTCCATAAAGAGCTTGAATATTTATAATGCTTCAATGAACAGCTCTGTGAATGCAATGTCAAAATCTTGTTGAAGAGAAAAATATGCTCAAATATCCTGATTTGGGTTTTCTTTCCGGCAAAACACGAACTTGCCAAATCTTGTCACTAGTTTGACCCAAGCCTAATATTCTACCTCCTAACCATGTAGATAGCCCAAGCAGTAGTAAATTCTTGATTAATAAACTTTAATTTAACAATTATGCAAATCACTAGTGCAGACACTATCATAAAATTGCAACCTTGAGACTATCAAAGATTTAAGGGGCAGACAATAGCGTCTAATTACCAGGAACATCAATTATCTCTTGATGACCATACCTTCTGCAGTGGTATAATTACAATTAGAAGCGAGGAAAGAAGCTTTGTAACTTGTAAGGCATCTTTCTGTTTCCTCACAAAACAAAGGTGATACTCATACATCCACTGGTAACAAAGGGCAACAAAATTGGACAAGTTTACTCTTGGGTACTGTTGCCTTGTGTAGAGTAATCATTTATACTCAGGCCACTGGATGAGGTTTCACTGTAAATGCATAATGACTTGCAATCCAACAGCTTTCAGTGGCTTCCACGGTTGCACTGGTTCCTCACCCCTATAAGTATTTCCATGTTTGTATCACTCTGATGTTTGGTTTTTGACTTTGCTCCCTGTTGAAAGCTCCTCCCTGGAGTATTTCAGTCACCTGCAACAGAGCAAGTTCCTACCACCACCTTTTCTCAAGCCACCCTCTCCTGCTCACAACCCCTCCACAAAGGAAGAGCTTCCCCTTCCCTTAAAAGGGTTCCGCCTAAACCTGTGTGCAGCAGACAGGCAAAGGCAAATGAGCAATCTTCCCTGTTAGCCAGCCAAACCTTTTAAACAGAATATAGCATACAGCTAATATCCAGCAAAGCAAAACTGGATCAAACGGCTACGTCATCCATCTCACCGCCACTTTCAAAAGGCAACCAGACATTCAATTTGTCTTTATAGTGGTCTCAAAATTATCACTGTACTTGCTTTTTCAATGGAAAGTGAAAATACACCATATCCAGATTTGAGAAACAAACCAGAGTATTGGCATATTTTTGTAGTGCCAGTTCTGTCTTTTAATTAGCATCGTCAGATGTGCCAATACTTCACACCTCCATTCTGTTAAGAGGAGAGAAGCATGAACCAATGCATTGCATCTCCATTTCATGTTTTGTACCCACTGGTTCTCTGTCCTTTTGGCCTAATTGCAAGGTGCAAAAGTGTGTGAAAATCCAAGACCACTAAAAAGCATTTTAACAGATGCCACATAGCATCTGTTTTGATTTCACTAGTTACTGTCTGATACAAAGAGTTGGGGGTGGTGCCAGGGAACTGTTCTGAAAAGAACTATCCTGATGAAGAGCAGAAGCAGCCAATGTTATCTGCAGTCATGAAGTCACCAGAAGTTAAAGGGGCTTTTAACGCTGATTTCTCTTGTACGTGCTCCCACATCACATACCTGCTTACATCAGGTCTTCTGTTGCTCCTGCCAAGAGTTAGGATTAAGGTTGGTTTTGAATTCTGATTAACAATTTCAAGGAAATTCAAGTGTTCCCTTTTGCTGAGTCAATGTTTATAAAGTGGGGCATGCTAGAATTCAGCCTTCACCTCACTACAGCAACTTCCCAGGGGCGTAGGTATGTATACTTCCGCAAAAGAAAAGCTATTAAAGAAAATGTGCTACAATTCTTCTGAGCTGTAAGAAAATGGCAGAGATGTCACCTGTTGGACAATGCCTATCTTTCATGATGAAATTTCCTATGGAAAATTTCAGGATTTTCAGGGTTTTTTTCCCCTGTGTTATAAAATGCCCTTTGTAATAGATCACTTCAGTAGTTCTCTTCAGTCCTTGGGAGTGGTCCAGAAACAGTGGCAGGGCACCCTGGTTCAACACTCCTTCCACACCAGTCTGGACTGACAGCAGCTCAGACAAAGCCAACTGTACACAAAAGGCCCTCTGAGGGCCTCATATCAAAGGACCTTCTAAGGCTTCGCATATAATTCTGAGGAATGCATCAGTTTGACAGGAAGCCTGTAAACTGCACTGCGTTGGGGTGGCCCTTGAAGAAGTTTCTTGTGTTTTTTTCCCAGCTACATAATGTAGTATTTTGACAGATTCAAGATGCAAGGAAAACATTCTTATTTGTCTGACAAGTAAAATTAAAAAGACATTTTTTTCCTAAGACCTTCCTATTAATTCTGAAGGTTTGCCACCTATATCAATATCTAAAAATAGATATAGTTAGACAAACTGAAAAACAAAGTACTTGAAAGCTTCTAAATGGAAATGGAAGCACACACACGACAACTTCAGAAGGCAATGGAATGATTATAATCTGAAAGCAAACAAGCAAACAAAATCTAAGGATCTGAAATTAAAACAGACTTCATGGTGCTCTGATATCAGTGCCTTGCAGAACATAAAATCCCAGGCAGATGGAATCACACCAGAGAATTCCTCCAAAACCTGGGTAACTTATAAATCCACTGAAAATTACTTACTCTGTGAACTACAGTGAACTACTACATATATGCCAATAACAGGAAATTAGATCCCTCCATTGAGATCTTCATTATTTTTCACTTAATTTACTTGGCTTGCAACAGATGAACATGAGATGAGATAAGACGAGCTTACATTGCTTGTAAGGAAAGAGAGAGATGCTTGCTATCTTGTCCCTTGTAGTGGGCAGGCGAAATATCTAGAATAAACTATAGTTCCCAAACTCACAAATTTAATCTCTTCCCATAGAAATGATCTCCCGAGTATTTTTCTTAGTATTTTGCTAGGTAGTACATAACTCTTACTTGGGAAAATAAAAATATACCTTTTTACTTCTTGAACATAGTCTGAATTTCTGTCAAACAGGTGAGTTACTGAATCTTTGATTGCTTCATGTTTGAAAGACGAAGCTGTTCCAAAAACAGTAACATTGGGAATAGTTGAACAGAGCTGAGCAACAGCTTGACCCTGCAAATATATTATTATATTAGTTCACAGACATGGACTTGGCTGAAAAACTTTGCAACTGCCAATTCACTCATGATACAGCAAAATCAAAGGCTGACCATATGCAAGCAATTCCCAGAATAATTTCATACCAGTACAATGCAATTCAGTAACAGGAAAAAGAGTACACTTAAAGCAAAAGGATATCCTGGAAAAAAAGTAACTGGAGGAATAAACTGAGTTTAATCCATCAGAAAATGTATCAGAAAAGAGTTGTTYTTGTTCTTTTTAACAAAGGCAGTGTAATTTAAGGGAAATGGTGTTAATCTACAAGGAATGCCCAAAATTATTACTGAAGGAGTGCATGAAGAATATTTCTAGTTTTCTACTTTGCATCCTATGTGCATTTTTGAACAGCATTAAACAAGCAGGATCTTTCATACAGCAAAAGAGCACAAAAAGCGGTTATTATCAGACTAGAAAATTTTGATGTAAATTTAGTGTCTGAAATGACAACTCATATAGTAATTGTTGTTTTTACAATTAACATCATCCCTTTAATGAAGAGGGAAAAGCTAAGAAGGACACAGAGCTGCTTCAAATGTTTCTTATGTCATTTTCTAAATCTAGCAATATTCTTAAAAATGCTTTTTAGGATTTTATTTGGCTTTGCACAGTATGTTTCACTATTTCCTAGCTGAAGCTTTGCATTGGTTTATTTACCACTACTATTATGACTTTTTTACTTATAGAAAGCCATACTTCCTCTAGAAACTGATAAACAAAGCAAYTGAAAAGAAACTAGAAAACTCTCATAGCTACATCTTCCAAAATTTTGAATTCTACAAACCAGAAAATTAAAACACAGATTTTTTTGCACAATTGTTTCTTCATTTTAATAGCTCTAAAATTTAATATTTTTGTTACAACACTGGCATCTAAGTATTCATCTTAGTACCATGCATATCACTTAATGTCCTGTGGAAAAGTGATTATTTACTTCCGCCTTCACCACTTCCATTTTAAGGCAACTTTGAGGACAGTACAATCATTCTCCCTTCAAAACTACTGTGATATGAATTAAAGCATAGGGTAAGATCATTTTTTGAGCTATGAAATTTGAACACAGAGACTTTACATAGTATTTCCCCCACTATATATTGTTTCTATGTGAATATTCACTGCACTTGCAATTGTCCTCACTAGTCTTTTCATGAGAGCCCCATGAGTAACACTAACTCTTTGCACTTCGTACCTCAGTACAACTTTGATAGATTCCACACACAATTCCAGCCCTCTTTTAGCAGGGAACACCTTGCAGCACATTATGCCAGAACAGAATTACTGGCAGATAATATAAACGTACATGTTTCCTCTGGTACTTAGATACAGCTTTTATTCTTAATGTTTCTGTGGTCCTAATAAGGAAGATGTAGTGGAACCAGTCCCAATACAGCATCTAGTCTACCATTCCTGAGAAGTCACGTTTTCTTACTGTCGCAGTAGGCGTTAGGGAAACCGACTGTTAGGGAAACTGTCCAATCCAGTGTCCCTAACAGAAGGGGACAGCAGGTTGGTGAGAGAAATAAAGCACATTAAAGCAAATCTGTTTTACCTCTTATTATTTCCCAAAACAATCATTACTGATGATTTAGAAGGCAGGACTAGCCATGAGTCACATTAACAGGTCCATCCAGTCCCGTACCTCATCTTCAAAAGTGATCAATAGCAAAGGGCAGAAAATGGCCTAGAGCATGTACACGGAAATCGTTCTCCTAGTATAACCTCTCAGCTTCTGGAAATAAACAATTTAGAGGCTTTCTGAGCTGAAGGCAGCATCTAACAGCTCTGACTTCTGCTGAATTTCTCTTAATTCATATTTGAAATCCTGTGTACTTCTGGCCCACACAGCTTCCAGTGTAAGATTTTTTTCTCTACTGATTTTTAAATGAGCTTGTAGGAAGTATGCCATTTCTTGCAGCAGATAACGTGCAAATTTCATGTCATATTTTCAAATTCTGGATTTTCAAACAGAACCATGGTTCTTTTCTAATGCAATGCTGAAAATTACAGTACTGAAAAGGAGAACTCATCTTGCCCTGTGACAGGCAGGCCCAATTTCTTCTCATCTACACACACGTGTACATGCATCCACTCACACACACAGGTATTAAATTTATATAATTACTCCCAATCTAGAGTAACTGGAACAAAAGCAAAAGCTTGTCGGACTAGAGAAGAAGCTGTGCAAAATATCTGTACAAAGCTTGTTTTTGCCCTCTGTCATGCAGGTATTTGCCTAAATTCATGCAGGTGTCCCTTAGGATTTCAAACTGATCTGGATCAAATTCTGAGTGAAAGTATATTCTCTGGCTGTAGCCACAGAGGCAAAGGATTCTGCTTTCATGAGATACTCATTTCCAGCCCATGGTTTTCACAAGAAACCAGACAACACTGAAATGCCTCCTTCTTTTCTTCCCCAAGGCAAGAGGCCATGAACAATCCCAATCTTGCACGTAGATCCCTCACAGACACCAACTGGAACAGCATGCTCCTGTGGGCTCACTGGATCCGGTCTCCTGGAGGCCTTCTGCAGAGGAATACATGGTGGCCTCTGCAAGCGCCTCCCACAGGATGAAGATCCTGTGTCTGGGCAGAATACCACTGGAGGAAATCAGGTGCCATGCTACTATTTGGGTAGGACTTGGGCAGGATTTCTGCTTTCAAGTATCTGTAACTTCTAATTTCATGAGGCTGAGAGAAGGGAGGCATTGCATAAACACCGAGATATCCAATTTCAAAGAAGGTCCCAACAGACCATCCTTTTACAATTCCAGTTTTTGTTGTTGCTGCTTTGTTAACACACTAACAAATAGAAGACAGATTTTTGGTAGACAAATTCCACCTCTTGTTGCAACTGCATTATTCCATGGGAACCAGCATGGTTACATGAATATGCCCAGAAGCAAGAACTGGCACTGTGATTCTAAAAATAACGTCTGACTGAATTTAGCAGATTTGTATTTATATTTACAGGCAAAAGATCGTCATTTGTAAACTGTATGCATGACTAGTAAAATCATCCATGGAGAAACATATTTCTTTTCATTCCAACCAGAAACACCGATTATTTGTATGTAAATACCAGTAATCAGTGCTTGGGTTTTATTTACAATAGGATAATTAGATAACTCTGCTTACCCTGGGGGTCTTGGCATCCTCCCATATAATGCTGAATGTAATTGCTAGTGACAATCCTCTAAGTTGAGCCTCTCAAGAGAGGACAACATTATTATTTATATAGGGTGCCACCCAGGAGTTTCAGACTGTTTTTTTACTGGGTTAGTCAGTAAACAGCTACACAGCAAGGCACAGATAATGCGATCCTTTGCACAGGTACCAATAGACAAATGGAAGAGAGCAAAAAGGATGCATTATCATTCTTACTTTACAGATGAGAAATGCAACAGCACAGCAAATCAAACTACCTGTCCAATGACTCGGAGGAACTCATAGCAGGACCCAGATCTGAATGCTGACTTGTAGCACCAATATCAATTTGTAATCTAATATCAAACATAAACCACCTTTTCTTTTTAAAATCATCCATTGTTTTCTTAGGTTGGAATCCCTCATTTCTTAAAAATCATAGGAAAATCCACTCCTGAGGGTCCTTACCTCACAGGATGCAATGAATTTCAGGAGCGGAAGAGGCTTCACTCTTCTCATACTTCATTTCTCTGTTACTTACCTTCTCARTCTGAAGCCCAGATTTTAGCCTCCAAAAATATTGTAACACAAAATTACAAAATTCAGATTAATTTTTCTTGTATCTTTCTTATTACTAGTTATTTTTACAACCAATCTTCTTTTGCCATTTTCTATGCCTCCCTGAAAACTAATGCCCACAGTGATTTAGATAAGTCAATATTTCATAATGTATGCTAGTAGAGTGAAATTCTGCCCTATTGATCTATGCTCTAACTAGTTTTCTGCATTTTCTATCTAACTTCAAAGGAGAGGGATAATAAGTATGTCCTGAATCAAAAGCAATAAATGTTTAAAAGGTCTAATATTAGAGTAGAAAACATCTTGTTTTTTATCCTGCGAAGGAAGATTAACATTTGACTAAGTGACTGTCAGACAAATAGCAGAAATGCACAAAATGCCCAAGATGTGCATAAACTCCTGACTCAAACTGGTTAGTACATCCTCTGTAAAGATAAGCATATCTAAAACCCCAGATCAGAATACTTTTGAGCTTTCTGTGGATATTTAAAGCCTAAAACTGACTCATATGACCAGTATTTTCGTAATTGGATGAACAAGAACACTGAAGTATTTTGAGGCAATTCCACAGAACATTCTTCTAAAGCTTTTTGAAGATCTTAATTTGACATTAATTTGTACATATTTTTGTGGAATGTATTCTTAATATTCATACTTCAGAGGTCTAGGAATAAAGGCTGATATGGGACTCTTCATGTTTTCACCACTGAAATGGTAGAACTGAACTCAACCTATGAATTCAAATATTTTGCTAATTTCTGCGCAATTTGATTAAGCTCCAGAACAGCAGTATGGCTCCACAGGTCACTCTGAAGTCTCTTTTCTAATCCCTTAAGTCATTTAGCTACCTCGGGATTAATAGCTTGTGTTTAGAGGGCTATACATTTTAATTGCAAATATGTGAGGCCTCAATGTTCATGTCCACAATATACAGAAATGCAATTTGCAGAAAGGGTTTTGCAGCTGGAAGGAAGAACATCCTCTTCCCAGTGCCACAGAGCAGCAGGTGGGTTGCTCAATATCCAGGTTGACTCCTGCCCCACTGCACAGTCTTACCAGGAAGCACCATTTGATCATGGGGTCACACCACTGTCCTGTCCTTTGGTTTCCAAAGCCATTCCCCTCCTAAAAAAAGAGCTTTGCAGTAAACAGAGAGAAAAAGAGGGCTTTCAGTTTCCTCCCTGCCCACTGCCCAGACAAAACCATCTCATTTCTGCTACCCTTCAACTTTCACCTTGGAGGCCACATGAACAGAGAAGCAGGCAAACTGCTGTCAGAAAAAACGTATGGATGCCAAAATCCTCTGAGTGGGTGTGTAATTAGATGGACATGATTTCAAAAATGAAAACAAAGCTCTTCATACATCTGATTTTTCATATATGATGTAAATTTCTAAATACAGTCTGTATAAATACAGACTAGGTTCTTGCTTCCTGAACCTGGAAATTTTTTTAAAAAATTAAGGAAAAAAAAAGAAATTATCACTTGGACAATTAAATACATCTTTAACAGGATTTAGCAGTCTTTGAATAAACCAAAAAATTGTTTCATTGAAGTGATGGACATGATTACAAAATAGTTCCTTAAAATAGAATTAATCTTCTTAAAAAAACAAAAACCTACCCCCCCAAAAAAACCCATATTTTTTAATAATGCTCATCATGCAGAACTCTATACAGCGAGTCCTCAAAGAAATGGAATAACTTGGATTAAAGTGTTCTGTGGAAATGAAGTGTCTCTCATAATACCGGACTTGGCATAGCAGTCTTGTATCTCTCTAGCTTCCAAGTCAATATGATGGATTCTTTTTCAAGGGATCCTGTCAATTTATAAACCCCATGTGTTGAATCTAATATAAACATATGATTCCTGTAGAATCTATTATGAATGCATATGCTTATATTAATTTTAGTTCCAGTGAAATGATTGAAATTTCTACATGTTCCTTTGTTTTAAAGCACAACATTAAACCTGCAGGGTTGAGAACTTCTAATACTGAGATAATCACGGAAAAGCAAACTTTTAAAAGTAAAAATGAGTAGACTGTTCTGTGCATTTAAACAATTTAAATGTCATTGACATTTAAAACTCAATATAGAAAGTATAAATAGAAGAAAATTTACTAATCTAATTAGTTTGTTAATACTAACAAAACATCAGTTGACATGTAAATAAAGGGTGTTAACGGCTTTCTGAAAGGATCCGATTTAACAACACAAGCCAGATCCTCTGTCTGAAGTGCCAGCAGTGCACTGATTTACAACAGCTATGGATCCGTATATTTTTATGAAAGCTATTTTATTTGCTATTATGCAAACTGAGCTGAGCCTAGCCTTAGATTATGAGGGAACAAACCATCTAAAAGATACCATTCAGCAAAACTACATCAATTAGAATGAACAGCATCAGTACAAACTGATCATTTCTTGGGTATACTTTTGCAGCCCAGAGGTGCTACCAAGGTTTTTTTTTTTTTTTTTTTTAATCATTCAGATTTAATCTTGCACAAGAACCCTTTCTAGAATTGAATGTGAAGAGAATCCACCACATTTCTAAATTGCTTTGACACGCATATTCCTATTTGAAGGTGGTACGAAGTACACACTAAATACAGTAAGAGAACTGCAAGAGAAGACATGTAATAACCTCCTGGCATCAAGGAAGACTTTTCTCATGTGCTGGGAGAAGTCAGCTATACAGTACTCTATCTCCTGAAGGTGTCATTTTTCCCATTACAGCAAAGGAAATTGGAAACCAAGTGCTAAGGTGAGCATTGCAGAGCGGACAAACTGAAATGCGACTCTTGAACAAGCGCAAGGCAGTGTTTGTTACACTCAGTGCACTGCAATAAGCTTGGGCAGGGGGAAGGGGAGAATCACCATGTGATAGCGCTCTCTTTTTACCCTCAAATTCTCTTGTTTTCAGCAACAATTGGCAATGTGTCTTTTCTTCTCTCTTGCAAAATCGTACAGTTAGGTGAATCTAAAACTTATGGCTGAATCTCCTTCTAGTATAAATCCACTTCAACTGAGGCGAGCAAGGACAACAAACCCCAGCTGAGATGCTGGCCCAGAGCAGGTAGGCTGTATCTGAAAACGTAGAACAGCCAAGGAAGAGTTAAGTGCTGCCTGCCTGTGATATGACTCAGCAAGGGATGGAGAGAAAGGACACGTCCTCTGGAGAGTACAGGGCTGAGAGAGGCAAAAGCAAAGGCCTTCAGAGACTACAGCCTGCTTTGGTCAGGGAAATTGCTTTTTCTGTATGACTTGCCAAGCTTTTGTGTTTGATTAACAGATTATGCTCTGAGGCAGCATCTGGAAACAGACTCAGGCATGGCATGAGGCCTTTCCCAAGCTTCTGAGGGAACACATCCATTGCTTTAGAGACATTCATACTGCACAGGGCAGCTCAGTTAGAGATACCCATCCTGGCTTTAAATGAGATCACTGGGATGCTGAAAGCAGCCTAGCATTGGCTACACAGAGCTCTGTGTAAGCTGATTTACTCTGATCCTTGGCTGTTGGAGATGAAATAGGAGAAGAGCACCTGGGGTGTATTCATCAAATGCAGAATGGCTATGAACTGCTAATATGAACATGGCAAGTGCAGTCCTGGGAGGTATCAGGTAAAGGTTTCAGCAAATTGGGAAGCAGTAATGCCATTGTACAGTATGCTGGTCAGGACCGTCAGAAGAATGAAGTTCCAATTATTCACACTCAAGAAAGATGGACTCGAACACAAATCAAGCCTACTTAATGTGCTCCTACCTGCTAGGTACAAACAGGCCTAATTTCACTCTGCCCATACAGTGTTCAAAGTGATCAAGTATGCTGAGAGACTTATTTTAAAAGACTTCAGCTTTCATACTCACCTACTGCTGCTGCTTTGCAGCCAGCCAGCTCAAAGCCCCGGCAACGGGTATGTGTCTGTCTGGACCAATGTGTGTACGATGACCAAGGAAACAGAGAGTTTACCTTACAAGACAGCGGTATGAACAAGCAAAGCTATTTTCAGCCTAAAAAATAAAGGCTGAGGAGAGATTTGATTCTGAGCTTGTTTTCTTTAACCATATACACATACTATCCAAGAGATCTGAAGGCATTTGCCCCCAAAAAGGGAGAATAACTACTTTAAATTAATGGGCAAAACCAGCAGAAGAACAAAGATACATTAAGTGGCCACAAATAAAGTCTGGAAATTAAGAAAGGTTTCTAACCAACCAAGACAGAGCAGACAGAATTTGAAGGAATAAACATAAAACTATTTTTAAGGAGAAATATGATAATTCTAATGAAAGGGTTTCTATATGTTGCCTGCAATAGCAGGTGACTAGATTTACTAAGGACTGCCAGTTCTGTATCACATGAAATATCACCACTTTGGTAATTCAGTTTGGAGCACTTAGCCTTAAACATTTGCAATTTATGCAAGGGAGACAATAAAAATGAGGGTTCCTGCCAAACAGTAACCAATCCTGCCAGCATGACCTAAATCTGCTGCCAAGTCAGATTTATCCTTCAAATTCAGAGATGTGAGATTGCATCTGTAACTTACCCACTCTGCTTGGGCTTCCCCTGATGCTGAACCTGAAAGGGAAGGTCAGATCACAGCTTCAGGACAGCAATCAATGCTTCTGCATGAACGGCAGCTTAATTTTTGCTTCTGTAAGACTGAAATACTAAAGAATCAGCTAATAATTCTGCCTTGTGTCTGGGGCTTAAGTGATGAAATTGTACCTTTTATAAAGTTTTGTTAAGAGGAGCAAGGTTTTGTGCTATAAACATTCAGAATGGGAAGCACCGAAAAAGCAAACAAATAAGCAGAGAGGCATAACATCTGTCTCTCTCAAGTCTAAATTTCTGAAAGAATTCATGTTCCAGGTAGATATCGTAGAGACAGAGACTGGACTTATTAAAACTGGAAGTGCAGAGCACATAGGATTTTTGTTTTGTTTTTTAATACAGCAGTCCTGTATTTATACTAACTAAACTAGTCCAGGCTACAGTTTACAAGTTTATAAAGTTATTCTCAGAATTATTAATCTAACCCCATAGAAGCCTGTGCTGTGACTTGCGCTCAGTGCACTGACATATGAATCAATTAGTTCTTCAAGATGAAGACTCTAACAGATCAGTTCCAGTGGGGCTCACGACACTGTTCAGTTTCCTCAGTATTTTCTTCAATCAGTTGCCAGTTAGCTTCCCTTGAAAAAACACATGGAGAATATTTGTGGAGGGAGTTACTCTGTACTAACCATTGACTTATAGTCATTTCAAACATTAATTACAATGTTTTAAAGGCAGAATAAAACAATTTCCAGTTTGGGAATATATCCTGCAGTAAGCCTTATGTTCTTGCAAACTCCTCATATTTCACAGCAACAATTCTTATGTATGGGTAATAGGAAGTTTTTGAAGTTCAGTGTTAACTGACTTTCTCCCTATTTTAGCAGTCAGTTCAGAAAAGCATTTAAATGTTTCCCTAGCTTTAGTCATTTAAACTCTAATTATATAATTATGCCCCTTGTAATTACAGAACTGCCCTGCTACTCAACAAAATGCTCTGCTTAAGCAGAAGCAGAAACCTGCAGGACCAGAAGTACTGCCAGAGGCCTGAAAGAGTGTGGCAAGCCTTGTCCTTGGTGATCTTGATCAATAACAGTTAACGCAATGATAACAGAATGTTCTGCAGGATATTAATTTCTCATTGAAGTCACAGAATCACAGAATCGCTGAGGTTGGAAGGGACCTCTGGAGATCATCTAGTCCAACCCCCCTGCTCAAGCAGGGTCACCTAGAGCACATTGCACAGGATTGCATCCAGGCGCATTTTGAATATCTCCAGAGAAGGAGACTCCACCACCTCTCTGGGCAACCTGTTCCAGTGCTCTGTCACCCTCACAGTGAAAAAGTTTTTCCTCATGTTAAGATGGAAGTGTCTGTGTTTCAGTTTGTGCCCATTGCCTCGCGTCCTGTCGCTCGGCACCACTGAAAAGAGTCTGGTCCCATCCTCTCGACACCCTCCCTTCAGATACTTGTACACGTTGATAAGATCTCCTCTCAGCCTTCTCTTCTCCAAGCTAAACAGGCCAAGCTCTCTCAGCCTTTCCTCATAAGAGAGATGCTCCAGTCCCCTAATCATCTTTGTGGCCCTTCGCTGGACTTGCTCCAGTAGTGCCACATCCCTCTTGTACTGGGGAGCCCAGAACTGGACGCAGTACTCCAGATGGGGCCTCACCAGGGCTGAGCAGAGGGGGAGAATCACCTCCCTCGACCTGCTGGCAACACTCTTCCTGATGCACCCCAGGATACCATTGGCCTTCTTGGCCACAAGGGCACATTGCTGCCTCATGCTTAACTTGGTGTCCACCAGCACTCCCAGGTCCTTCTCCGCAGAGCTGCTTTCCAGCAGGTCAACCCCCAACCTGTACTGGTGACTGGGGTTATTCCTCCCCAGGTGCAGGACCCTGCACTTGCCTTTATTGAACTTCATGAGGTTCCTCTCTGCCCACCTCTCCAGCCTGTCCAAGTCTCTYTGAATGGCAGCACAGCCCTCTGGTGYATCGGCCACTCCTCCCAGTTTTGTATCATCAGCAAACTTGCTGAGGGTGCACTCTGTCCCTTCATCCAGGTCATTGATGAAGAGGTTGAACAAGACTGGACCCAGTACTGACCCCTGGGGGACACCGCTAGCTACAGGCCTCCAACTAGACTCTGCGCCACTGATCACAACTCTCTGAGCTCTGCCATTCAGCCAGTTCTCAATCCACCTCACTGTCCACTCATCTAACCCACACTTCCTGAGCTTGTCTATGAGGATGTCATGGGAGACAGTGTCAAAAGCCTTGCTGAAGTCTAGGTAGACAACATCCACTGCTCTCCCCTCATCTACCCAGCCAGTCATTCCATCATAGAAGGCTATCAGATTGGTTAGGCATGATTTCCCCTTGGTGAAGCCATGCTGACTACTCCTGATCACCTTCTTTTCCTCCACATGCTTGGAAATGGTCTCCAGGATGAGCTGCTCCATCACCTTTCCAGGGATGGAGGTGAGGCTGACTGGCCTGTAGTTCCCTGGGTCCTCCTTCTTGCCCTTTTTGAAGACTGGGGTGACATTGGCTTTCTTCCAGTCCTCGGGCACCTCTCCTGTTCTCCATGACCTTTCAAAGATGATGGAGAGTGGCTTAGCAATAATGTCCGCCAGCTCCCTCAGCACTCGTGGGTGCATCCCATCAGGGCCCATGGATTTGTGGGTGTCAAGTTTGCTTAAATGATCTCTAACCCACTCCTCCTCCACCAAGGGAAAGTCTTCCTCTCTCCAGACTTTCTCTCTTGCCTCCAGGGTCTGGGGTTCCTGAGGGCTGGCCTGAGCAGTAAAGACTGAAGCAAAGAAGGCATTCAGTAACTCTGCCTTCTCTGCATCCTTCATCACCAGGGCACCCACCCCATTCAGCAAAGGGCCCACATTTTCCCTAGTCTTCCTCTTACTGCTGATGTATTTGAAGAAGCCCTTCTTGCTGTCCTTGACATCTCTAGCCAGATTTAATTCCAAACAGGCCTTAGCCTTCCTTGTTGCATCCCTGCATACTCTGACAACATTCCTATATTCCTCCCAAGTGGCCTGTCCCCCTTTCCACTTTCTGTATACTTCCTTCTTCTGGTTGAGTTTTGCCAGGAGCTCCTTGCTCATCCATGCAGGTCTCCTGCCTCCTTTGCTTGACTTCCTACTCATAGGGATGCACCGCTCTTGAGCCTGGAGGAAGTGATGTTTGAATATTAACCAGTCTGATTCATGCAATTCAACTGTGAGCCAGTACCATGTTTTCCCAGAAGGCCCCTAAAATTTCTCCAGTCTACTTCACTGTCCAGGTTAACAGCAGAGTCAGTCTCTCTGAACCTCCCCTCTCTCAAGAACGAAAGAGAGAGAGGAAACAAACAAACCAACCCACCCCAACAAACACTCCTCATCCCAAACAATCAAAATCAACACTCTGACTCTTGGAAACAAAAGCAAATATAATCTCTCCTTTCTAATTCCCTTTCTAACCACTGCTACAGGTCCTCCTCTTCAGCTGGAAGACTACAACATACCAACAGCGTCAGAAGCAGAATTTGTGAGTGTCCACCTCTCTCTTTCTGGTTCAGAGAGACAAAGTACTTCTGTACAACTGCTTACATTGAACAGAGAAGATCATCTAATGATGCTCTGATTTTTTAAATGGGTGGGAGGCAGAGAGGGTACTGATCTGGTATGTGGAACAGCATTCAAGTCTCTGTTACCGAAAAAAACAGGCATGTGAGTTTTTTTCCCAAGATAAAAATTATCTTGGTACATTTTCTCTACATCATCTTCCAATGTTTCCTGGAATCTCTGGAAATAAGTAACCTGACTTACCTAAAGCATCCTGTCAGACATTAAAGGATGCCATCACATACTAATCATACCTCAGACACAGACAGGAAGACAATTGCTACAGTTTCCTTGCTACCAAAAACACCTATAAACAACAATAAGCCCATTTAAACAAACTGAAGCAATACATAAGTGAAGGACCTCGATAATTTTCCCTGCCTGAAATTTTTGAAAATGCTGCAGGATCCTCCTAAAGGAGGCTGGGGAGCCAGAACAAAGAACCTCACAAAAAATATTTGAAGCAACAAGTTCTTTCCCATAAAATGCCCTGAAGTGGCTAAAATAATGATCTTGCATAAGGAGAAAGGAACAATTACAAACTTCTAGTCCCACAGGGAGCCTATTGTCTCATTAAAATATTCTGGAATTTCTATGACATTTAGAAACAAACTGGACAGGTCTCCCACTTGCTGAAAGTGTTAATGGGCCTTGCATCTATTAAAGCAACAGCACAAAAAGCATCTTTCTCCATAGTGATTTTAGTTTTCTGTATTGTTAGCAAAGAACTTTGTGAGAATAATTTATTCAGTTGAGGTTATTAAATTTGTCAATGGATTAATAGAGTATTAGAGCAGTGCAAAGAGTAATACAGACCAAGGCCTTCAGCACATTTACTCTGAAATCTTGATGTCTAGTTAGCAGAAGGGAAAAACCTCCATGTGAGAGTGAAATTTTATCCATTAGACCTATCAAGCAACGGCAAAATTACTTCCTTTCTGGTTTTACCTATATATGTTCTTCCCTTACCAAGAACGACTGGCTGCAAGAGGCACCCCCCCTCCCTTGACACAGCAGTCGGCATCCTGTTTGGCCAGCTAGCCAGTCCCGTGTCCTTCTGATGTATGCTCCCTCCGGGATCGTACACAGACCTGTATCACAAGCTGCCCAGCTTGGCAGTTCTTCCCTGACCTCTGGTCTTTACTCTAGAGACTCTGGTTTATTTAACTATTTATCAGGCGATAGATCTGATCTCTCCTTCTTCTGGCAGCCAACCAGGACCTGCCTTCCTTTAGTTTCCTTCAGAGGACATCCACAAACAGTCATGGCAGAGGACCAGTAGAAGGATGCTCACTGAGTATCTGTGATAAGAGAGGAAAGAGCAGTTCCTGACAGGAATAGTCCAGCAAAGATGCTGGACACTAGTGAAGGAGACTGTGTGAGAGGAGACAGAGGATTAATGGTGTATAAGGGAAGAGGAGGAAGAACTAACAGAGGTGAGCGAGATTAGAGAAAGGAAGAGAGAGAGCTCAAGAAATGTAGCAAGGACACTTATATCTGAACAAAAACAAGGAGTCCATTTTCACTGGATATATGCATGTGTACTGGCATTTTAAGGGGGCATTTTGCTAATTCTGTACGCTCAGCCCTGGGTCTGCATTGAATCAATTGGGCAAGTGGCCTTGCAAGTAAAGCTGTGCCTTAGACTCCCTGAACATGTGGCCCTGAGTTGTTTTAACCGTCCTAAATTCCACATGAAAAGATTTAATATTTAAGAACAATAAAGTCAGCTATAATGCTCTAGGTTGTACTGTGTTGAATCATAATAAGATTATAAATTCCATTCATTTACAGAAGTATTCCAAGAGGACCATTTACTGCAAGTAGGATTACTGTTAGCTAAAAATACTTTGTGCAGGGAACTGATGAATTTATTCCTTTGATTACAGCCTTCTTTTATACGAGGCCCTGAAAGAAGGTCTAAGGGCACAGAATTAGGGATAAGGTGTTTGGGGCTGCCTGCCAGACTTCAGTAGTCGACAGAATATTAAATTAGCATAAATAAGGCACATTAACAGGAAAACAGAAGAGGTATTCTAATTTAAAACGCTGAGATCTGCTACTGTTCTCAGGTCACAAATCTGTCCTATGGGAAAAAACTGCATAATTTAAAAAGTAAACAAACTCCCCTGTTAATATCTTAATATTTTGCACAAGCTTAAGTATTGTCCAAGGGAGGGATATTTTCTGAAAGATAATTCAAGCAATTGGTAATACAACCTGTCAGCTTCTTATTTCCTGGTTGGTCTGCTTGGTGTTCCACCAGATCCATCCAGTTGTTGCTTTGCCATGCAATGCATCTTTACTGATGATCCAAACTATGACACACAGCAGCCATCGCTGACTCAAATTCTACATTTGCATATTTTCCTCAGGTTTGCATGGTAACATTTTACATTGCTTTCAATACCTCCACAATAAAGGAAAAAGCACACTATCTTCCACAGCGAAAACATCACACACACATGGTATTTGCAGGAGTATTACAGGAAGGCCATTTACTGCATGTAGGATTATGGTTAGCTACAAATACCTTGTGCAGGGAGCCGATTTATTTATTCCTTTGATTACAGCCTTCTTTGATATCGAAGTACCACCAAGGGCATAGATTTAAGAATACAATGTTTAGGGCCACACTTGCTTCTTGATCTCTCACTACCTGCTACTGGTTTTTGGAGGTGGGTTTGGGTAGAGTTTATTATCAGGGCATTTTTATTTCACCAAAAGCTTCTGCCAACCATTCACACTAGTGCTTTGATGGGAAAACAGGTGTAGTTCCTTCCACCCGCAATCCCTCACATGGGGCAGTCTGATATCAAATCAAACTGCAGGATTTGGCCCATTTGAGGAATTAAGATGCATCAGACTGCTTCAGCAATTTGCATGACAAGAAACAAAGAAGAGGTCCAACTTACCACCCCACCTCCTGCAGAGTGAACCAGCACAGACATGCCTTCTCTTAGGTTAGCAACTTCAAAGAGCATCACGTAGGCAGTTACAAAGTTCATAGGAAATGCAGCAGCTTCAGAAAAACTCATGTCGTCTGGGATCTTGTAGACAAATTCTACTGGGGTACATACGACTTCAGCCCACGCACTGTAGTTTACAAACGCCATGACTCTGTCTCCAATCTGCACACAAGGAAGAAAATGTTGATGATAGCATGGGTTATTCTTGGGCTATTTCAACTATACTCCACAGCAAAAGAGCAAAGAACATTTACTCTGTACCTTCAGGCGAATGTTTACAGCACAGGAACATTTTGGCCTCTCAAGTACTTGTCATCACTTTGGCTTTGGGATATTGTGGGTTTGCTAAATGCTAAGGTGCTGGTGACAGTTCTGAAGGGTTTATATCTTTTAGAAGGAAGATGTTGAAACAGAATTGTCATTTCAATTTCAGGGAAATTCCTCCTCCTTTTGAAAAATACATTCAAATTAACAATGCATCACTAGTAACCACTCTGTGGTCCCCTTTTCTGTTAAAGTCTAAAATGTGAATTCCGCTAAAATTAATCAGAGAGAATGTTCATATGCCCTGTAGCTTTACCAACAAACAAAAAAAGCAGAGCAGAGAAGTGCCTCTTGGTGATTCCTTCTTAGTAATAATAGAAATTACATTTTACTACAAACGTTACACAGAGCTTAGTCTTCATGTCAGTTTAGGCCTTAGTTCCTGAGAACCATCCCCACAGCTAGAGAGATTAGTCCCGTTTCACCTGAACTCAGCAGAAATTCAGCTATTGTTTTTAACAGGGGAAGGAATAGGCTTTTTACACTGCTATTGCAAAACAAAGGCTCTCCTTCAATGTAAAGTACACTCTTACACATCTCCGTCAAGATGGGCTGCCATTCAATGCCTTGACTTGTCATACCATAACGCAACCACAGCAGATGAAGACAGTAAATGACTGGCAATATCTCAGGTACATGAAACAGTCTCAGTACAGACTAAAGCCAATGAGACAATTTTTTCAAGTGCACGAAATCCCCATGGCTTTTATGGGACTTGAAGTGGCAGGAGTTTACAAAGGGAAAGAGGCCAGAAGACGTAGGGTGCAATCTTTGGCATTCCTGCCATCACTGTTGTTGACATATGCCCATCCACAAGACAAGCATCTGGTGTGCTCCTGTTCTATGTATGAGCATTTCTATATTCCAGAAATAAACAGTGTTCTCTTCCTCATGGTACATTTCCCTATTGATGGGTTCACATCTGTGTAGAGCAGTTATTTTTTAAGTGTTGGATCTCCTCAAACACTACTGCGGCTATGTAGATCACACGCAAAAAATAAAATACCATTGTTCAATTGGTTCGATTGACTTGTTTCAATTTCCAGGAGTAGAGTAGAGCACAAACAGGTTTTATAGTGAGTTCTAAGACATAACTTTTAAAGAGACCCAGTATATTCAGTCAGGTGCAATGCCATTCAAACATACACCATATGCTATAACCTTACGACTTCCTCTAAAAATAGCAGAAACTTTAAACTAAGAATGCTAATCTGAGCAGAGACTTTCTATACTACTGTCACAGAATACTCTTCTGTATGGAGTGTAACTATAAAATACAGAATACAAGAGCTGAACAACTGAAACACTAGAGTTTTTTCAAATAACAAAGCTATTGTTTAGTTACTGTTTAATCACAAAAATGTTAAAAGATTATGATTTGTTGTGGGGAGGAGACAGGGCAGGACGGGGAAGGTGGATAAATGTCCTATCGAGAGCTCATTATTGAGACCCTGCTAGAAACTAAATGGGCTATTATCTTTACTCAACTGACAAATTCTGAAGCTCTTCTAGAGGAGCAAAAATACATTACCTTTAAATAAAGATATTTTAGGTAATTGCCTTCCTAAGATAAAGATACAATATGAACTCAGAAAATGCAATTATTTGATGACATGACTGACTCAGCAAATAGCTAAGATAGGATTGATGTGCATTAACTCATTTCTTATTTCAAAATTTTTATACCTCCTGTAGGAAATAAAGTGCAAGATTTGAGGCAACAGAGATGTTTAACATCATAATGGAATATGAGGAAGGACAGAATACTGTTTGTACGTAATAGAGGTACTGAAGAGTACATAATGCCAACAGGTTACAAAAGCTTTATTGCATCTTAACTATTTTTCATTTATCACTATTCTGTTAGGTGAAATGGATCCTTTTCCTGAGTGATCAGGAAAAGTCATATACTCAGAATCAGGGTTCCATTATCTGCACTACATGAATGCACACAAATGTAAGAGATGATACTTAATGTAGATTGGGTCTTGCTAACTGAAGATCAAAAATTGGAACTAAACTCAGCAGCGTGTGGGTTTTGAGGAACAAAACAATGATAGCAAAGATGGCCAAATAAAGAAACTTCACAACTTAACTCAATTTCTTTTACTTTCTTAAAGCACACCAGTTATGCTTTCCAGTCCCTACTTAGTCATCAGGATATGCACACAGCACAGTGACTTTTCAGGAAGGATTTGGAGATGATGATGATAGTGGCTTTAGAAACTCATTCCAGAGCTCATTCTCATATGTGGGGAGCAGCAAGGAAAAACTGTCCTTTCAGACTTCAACGTGGTGGTGAAAGCTGCTGTCGCCGGTTGAACAGAAGGGATTGGGGGCAAAATATTCAGTGAACAGGTGATTATTTAGTCATGCCCTGAAAACAAAGAAGATGTTACCTCAAATCCTTTCACGCTGTCTCCAAGAGTTTCTATGATCCCAGAGCATTCAAAGCCAGGAACAAGTGGTGTCTTAGGAGGGTTGTCAATATTCCCCTGTCGCACCATCAAATCAATGAAGTTCAAGCCACTGTAAAACACAGGAAAAATAAAAAAAAAAAATCAAGGCTATTACCGTAGATCAAAGTAAAGGAGGAAAACTTGACCAGAATGATGGGAAAGCCAGAAAGCTTCAGGGCAGCATTAAAATCCTGGGCTCCACAGCATAAGGATGGTCCAGCAGACATTCACATTCTTCATGCATGGACCAGACTGACTTTACACCAGTGCTGTGCATGTGTGCTTTTCCCTGAGGTCTGTAAAGCAACCACGTCTGTCATTAAGAAGAGCCCCAAAGCTTTTGGATTATTTAGGAGTCACAAGTAGCAATTCACAAAGACCATTTAAAAATTCAAGAAAATGAAAAATTGTGATTTCTGTGAATGCATCACTAGCTGGTAAATAAAAATCGGTTCTATTAAAAAACAAACAAGCCTCACATAGATGTTTTGGGCCAAGAGCAAGCCGGTGTAACTGCTCTGACACCTTTGAAGTGACTCCAGGAATGAATCTGTCATTCATCTCAGGCAGGAGCCCAAACTTTGACAAGAACTTAAGTATCAAATAGGCTGTTGTTTTTAAAATCTTCCTCTTGAACAATTTTTGGACAGTTTTTACAAAAGCTTTTTTAGGTCTTTGGAGTCCTTTCAGGGTTGCCACACAGAAAAATAATTTATGATACTCCCTTGTAGTCTCAGTTTTGCAAAAATCTTGAGGCACCTTTGCTTTATCTTTAACATGCTATCCAATTTTATTAAAATAAAATGCTCTCATTTTCTAGACAGCCGCAAAGAAACAAAAAAAGTACCATGCTTATGCACTGCCCCAACATACTGATTTCTGACACAAATGCCATACATATCATACTCCTAACTAGCTAAAATATGCTCCAGCACTAGTCCATTGTTCTAAAAAAGAGCCCCATATTTATTGTTAGCTGAAATTGCTGCATATTAACTCCCCCGACTCTATGAAGCTATGCACACAGTCCTACTCATGCATATGAAATCAGCAACTGCTTGGATACATAAAATTACTCATGGGCAAAGTATTTATGAGATGGAGCTTTAGTCAGACACTAATCAAGACACACAGAGATTGAACAGACCCAACAAACAAAAAGAAAGAATAGATTCAAAACATAAGCACGAAGACAGGACAGCATCCATGGGGAGATGTAGGACACTGGGAAATAAAAGGAAATTCCACCTAATTTAAATGTCTGTAATTGTGGTGTAGGTTTTAAGAGAGATTTCAACTCACAACTTTAAGCTGTGTAAAAGCAGTATTACAGATTATTTCAAAAAAAAAAAAAAAAAGTGACTTTGACAATCTAGCTTGACAAACTTGGGGGGGGGGGACACAAACACACCCAAACCACCCCAAAACCACATGCTTATACACAAAGCTCATTACATTCACCACATGAAAAGTTTGGCACAATGAGGCTGGGAGCTTTGAAATGGTATTTGGAAAGGCTACTTCCTATCCAGTGACTAAGGCTTCTATATTGCCAGCTACTCTAATGTTGATATAGGGAAAAGAAATCCTGAATAACAAAATAAAAAAACGCCTGCAAGGCAGTCATCATTTGATAAGGAAACATTACATACACAGTGGTAACCACTGTTTTTGCATGTTAACTTTGGTGATGATCTTTTGAACAGATCTTTCCACATTTTGAGCATTTTACAAAAAGTTAACTTTTCCTACATTCTTCCTAAAAAGAGCAGCTGAGGTGAGAACTGTGATGCATGAACCAGTGTGGGAACGTGCGCAGTAGCTTTGTAATGGGGAGGCAGCGAGCACACAGACAGATATGGCAAAGACCCCAGCTATTTGGTAATGACATAAGATTACACACATTATTGCAACTCTTCTATAAATCCTCTTTCTTCTAAAATAACTTGTCAGACAGTTTTTGAAAGGGTATATATTCAGTTTTGCATCTAATGACATAATACTAGCAATTCAGTTCCTCTCTAATTTCGTATCTCTCTTCTTTGCCTTTATCCTCAACAAAAGGCAGCAATACTAATAGAACAGTTCACCTCCGTTATCACAAACTTGCAAAATGTAACTCTAGGACAGACGTGATAAGGAGAGAAAACACTACACAGGTACATGCTATTTAAGTTACATGTTTTTAATCATTTTAACTGCTAGCTGAGACATCAAGTGTTGGATTTGTAGTTATTTCTAGTCAATTCCCAGATAGTTTCTTCTTCTTTCACTTCATCTTTACTTTCCTATAGATTTACATGTTTTTACATCCCCACTGCTGTATCATACATGCATTTTGGCTACCTTCAGTTTATCAAAAAGATGCAGATATCTGCAAGAAGTTTCATTCCTTTACACTTTCAAATAAGGTGAGAAATAAATTATTTTATTATACAAGCCAGATTTGAACAAGGTTTATCAATAACAAGGGACCTGAAAGTACAATTGGGTTCTATGTTAACCAGCAAACTTGGTTTTTTTCTTCGAATAACCTAGAAGGCCCAAAAATAAACAGCTAGTTTAGTAACCATCTCCAAGACACCCAACCTTAACAAATCCCTCATTAAAATTCAACCTGCAACAGACACAGGAAAAGGGAAGTTTGGCTGCACAGAATATCACAAGACAACCTATCTCATGAAGAATGATTGTTTTAGAGAATAAACACAATTTATTTCTTGTATCAGTACAAACAAGCATAGCTTGTTCTGGTGCGTAGTAAGAGAAAGCAATTCTTGAACTTTAAGTAAAGGCACATGCAAAGAGTAAAGTCGAAGTGCAAAGTGATCCATTGGGGAAAAAGGGCACAATTCCTTTCAGTCATAAGCGTGTTTCTAATCCCAAATCAAGAGCCAGATGTAAATTAAGATACAGAAGGATATGAATTACCAGGATCAACATACTGACATAGGGGTTCTGCAAGAACTTTTCTGTGAAAGAGCAAGGATATTGGTGTGAACTTCATAGACTGAATTATCTGTCCATTTTTGGGAGCAGAGTTTATCAAACATAGGATTATGTTTGAATCTGATTTTCTAAATCTGCAATGCTTTGCTTAACATCAGTTCTCAGGACCTTGAATATCATTTTCTTTTCCTCACAGTTTAGCTTTGCGGCACTTTTTTTTTTTTTTTTTCTCCTTTTAAACCATGGGAAGTGCAGTGGATACAATATTGTATTCTAGACTGCTTTCACTGTCAGACCTGCTATGGCCAACTTTGTTCTTGCTCTGTCCCATCCAGTCTAGGATGCCCAATACCTTACCTTGCAAACCACCAAATCTTGTAGACTGTCCTCCATGCTCCAGTGTAGAAAGGTGCTGCTTTTGATCTGTCTTTCTTATTTCACTGTAAGACTCTACTGAGAATAATTACTGAAGTCAAAGAAGTACTACAGAGCAAGTGAGAAGGGTACTGAGTTCTATATTCTTAAACATATCCTTCCTCTTACCCCGGCCAGCAAGTTGCCTTAAATTCTTAAAACTTTCCACTTTTTTTTTTTTAAATGATCAGATCTCACCTTTCTTTTTATCCAGAGACACCCGCAATATATGAACAAGACTCCCTTTAAGAATAAAACTGACACACTGTCCTCCTCCTGCTATACATAGGATTTCTTTGATTTGCTGCCTTTTTTATTTTTTTTTTATTTTTTATTTTTTTAAAAGTACTGTTATCTCACAAATGCCAGGAAGTCAGAGGGGCCACTTCTGCTTCATTCCTTATGACGCGCATGTACAGCGGCACAAAAAAGAAATAATTATAATAGAGAAAAGAAAAAGAAAGAGAGGTAATTACAGGAGACCATTCCTTATTCACTCATCCTATATGACACATCCATTTTGGTTTGTTCTACCTGTTTGTCTGATCTCATAAAGAGTATACATACCAGTATTTTACAAACTGTAGATTATAATACAAACAAATACAGCAAATTTAAGTTCTCTGTCATTATCAATCAAAAATGATTTCAGGAAATAGGCAGAAGCTGTGACTCAGCTTGGACATCGATGGCTGTTCCATTTCTTAGTCACTGAATGAGGCTAACATATGACTCATCACAACTGAGACATTTTCAATTGGATCACTGATATTCCAGACCTTCAAAAGAATTATTCATCTGGCTTAGTGCTAATAGCAACATATCCTCCAACTCCTCTATTAATAGTACCATACTATAAAATGTATACATATAATTAAACTGGTTTCCACCTCTCAGTGAATAGAGACCATACAGGAACTTCTACTTTTTACCCCCAAGGCATATCATGTATTCACGCACTGTTATTAAAATAAAGAAGATTCATTTTCTCCCTCTTACCTCTTTAATGACAGTCAACTGCAAAATCGAGTTAACTGAAAACATTACTTAGCATCAGCATGCCTTACTGGAGCAGCTCATCTTTGAGATGTTCTGACTGTGTGCATTAACACGTGTACTATACTGGACAGAGCAGAAAGACATTTTTCTCACCCAGTCTCCCAAACTAGATGGCGAGTCCACTGTCACCCTGATCAATCTTCTATATTTACAAACTTAGGATATGAAGATCAGCAATTTGATTTTGCCTTTTTTCAAAGCAAACTTTGTCAACCTGATCACACTTCATTCCTGTGGCCGCTTCCAGCTAGGAACAAGTAGACTGCGTAGCCTACAGATCCCTCCAGCATGAAAGGAAGCTACAAAAACATATATAGTATTGTATTTTATCTGGTAGTAACTATGAAGCAGTTAAGAGGGTCTACTGATGTCATAAACAGCAAGCATGCACCTTTTAGGGCTCACTAATTGTAACATAGCCCTGGGAAGCAACTGTCACTGTAGCAGGGCTGAATATTTCTATTTTACAGCCAAGGGTTCTTTTGCAGATAACTTACTTGTGATACACACATACCTATTGCTTTGAAGAAACAGGAATTCATGCAGGTACTGAAGAATGCTATAAATACCTCAGACATGTAAAGGAATGTGTCCACATGTGCTCAGAACACATGAAATTTTGAATGTTAACTTCTGTTAACTCAACAGCTCAAAAATACCACTCAGAAGACAACAGCACCTCCTCTCAAGCAGAATTACAGCCTTGCCTGATAGCAAAATGAGCTACTTGACAGCTACTAAGCTACCAATATTTCTTATATTCAATATCACCTAGCCTGGAATTTCTTATAATTCCCACTGTGACTATTAGAGAAAAACAAAAGAAAAGGCAAAAATCCGAGCCCTTCATCTATTATTCCTCATTCAGACTGACAGATATCACTACTTTTCATGCGTGATACCTTGGGGTGGGGAGAGATACTTGCATAGGTCGTAAACCTTATGATTCCCATAAACACGGATGGGAAGGCCACTGGCTAAACAGGCTGAGACATTCAGCTTTGCTAGCCTACCCGAATACTCCAAGATCTGAGGTACATCCATTGGCTACACTGTTCAAAACAAACTCTCTGCCCTACAACAGCATCACTTTCAGTGTCAGTCATTTCCAAAATAAACAGCTCAGCCTTCACCTTGGCATTCACTTGCTGGAAGCATCAAGATTTTACATAACAGAAGATGACAACAGAAGATAACTCTTTGTCTAGGTGTGATTAATTTGGTCTTTGTTATGCATCGAGTTGTGTAGTAAGAACTTATGTTGTCTCCTGTCCCTTAAAAGGAAAAAAGCCTTATTTTCCCAAAGGAACATGTGCACTGAGAACTGGCTATCTAAAAAGAAAAGTCTGCTCCAATTTTCTGGAAAAAGAAATTAGCCTTCTAGGAAAGCTCGGTTCAGGATCCCACCAGATTCCTTGCCACTTATCACCAGTTTTTAATTCCTGTGTCTGGCTAAGTTATCCTCAACTCCAGCTATGCTGTCACACGAGCTCTGAGGAAAAAATGACAGTGACAGAGATAAGTGATTCCCAGGAGAAAAATAATAGCTAACATCACAAGGGAAAGGAACAGGTGCTCAGCAACGCACAAAAGCTTGCATCAATATTTCTCAGGAAAAAACAAACACACACACACGGAACACAGTTGGCCAGTTTCCCCCCATTTCTCCCAGCTGGTACCAAGAAAAATCAACGTTAATTTTTTCCCTTTTCCCCTTCATAGCTGCTGCCGCCAGCAGCGCTGACAGCTTTCCCTGCTGCTCGCCCGGCGCCCAGCGGCGCAGCGCTGAGAGCCGGCGCGTCGCGGGATGCCCGGGCGCTGCCGCGGCGACAGCGACAGGGCGGCCCCGAGCGGGGCCCGCGCCCGGGGCGAAGCCGCAAGTGAGGGAAGTTGCCGCCGCCGCTCCCGGGCCGCCTCCCGCGGCGGCAGCTCGCCCCCCTCCCCCCCGCGCCGGCCCGCACCGGACCGGATCGGACCGGCCCGCACCGGCGCTGCCCGAGGGGCTGCGCGGGAAACCGGCGGCCGCGCGCCTCGCACCGCCGCGCGGCGTTAACGCCACCCGACACCCCCCCGCCAGGGGACGCAGGGAGCGATACTGGACCAGGCTTTCACGCGGATTTTGAGCTCGCCCTCCCGAGGCTCCGGCATGACTCGCTTGGACACGCGGAGCTTGTTGAGCCCCCCGAAGGCGGACAGCACCACGGCTCTCATCTCCTTGGCGTCGGCAGCGCGCAGGCTGCCGGCGGCGCTGTCCTCGGCGGCCTCCTTGCCTCCCTCCTTCTCGATCATCTGCTCCGTCTCCTCGGCTCGCTGCGCTCCCTCCTTGGCCATGGCGCGGCGGCAGCGGCTCCCGCCGGCTCCTCCTGCGCAGCGCGCGGTGCCGCCGTCTGGAATGGCCGCGGCCCCGCGCAGCGCACCGCCGCGCC